>NW_019384299.1:415422-756680 GCF_000671375.1 Centruroides sculpturatus | reverse complement strand
AAATCTCCGTAGCGTGTTGCCAGGCGGCAGAAAGCATATATATAATTATAATAAAGTTACAATAAATTAAGTTAATATATAATTATATATATGGTACCTAATTTATATATAATTAATATATAATTATATATACAGTACCTAATTTATATATAATACTGTACAGACGATAGTTAAACTCAACTTACCCGCCTAAACTCTCCGTAGCGTGGCGCTACACGGCGGAAAATAGTTCGGCTGCTCGTCCGCGATGACGAGTTGGCGATGACGTTTTACCGCGTTTTACGCGTCCCTTTTAGCGTCTTTGTACGAATACTGAGGCAATTTTTCCGCCGCGTCATAGGAATCTACGTTATTGGAACCCGCGTTATAGGGGGGTCTACTGTAGTCAGGAGCGAATTTCATTCTCTCTATCCGATTTTATCAATTTTGGGTACGTTCAGACACGTGGTAAAGGAGAACAGAAGTTCAAGGTCAGAGAGTCCACCTTCTGCAGAACGACTGTGAGGTCCAGACCGAGTCCGATCCCGTTATTAATCGTCAAATCAATGTAATATCTATGAAAATATATCAAATAGCTTTATGTTTCTTAATCGTAGCGTACCGAAGACATGTTCGAAACGTGACAAAGATCACGCGCACGAGCGTCGTCGATCGCCGCCCAAAAAATCCAACTTCTTGGATCTGAAAAACGTCGAACAGACCGCTTAGTTTCCATCCAAAGGTGTAACGTTGAGTCGATGACCGGGCCAAGATCGAACGTCGCCTCCTATCAGTTTGCGCCGGCCTTTACATCTTTTCACTGGTGACACAGCCTTCAATACAGGAAAATTCGTCAAATAGGAACCCGAATATTATTAGTTGGTAGTAGAAGCCACAGAGGGGCTTCTCGTAATAAGACCCATTGAAATACTGTACTTTCATTTCTAAAGGAAAGCTAAAATAAATACGATAAATTTTTGTTTGTTCGATCTATTTTTACATTCGTAAAATAAACAAATGTTAAAATTCCAGATACGTTTCGATTTGTATCTTAAATTAACACAAAATTTCACCCGGAAATTAATTTAAATTAATTAAATTCGAACTTGTAAAAATTTAAGACGACGTATTTAATTGGTTAAAAAAAAATCAAACGTGAGATAGCATTTTGGTGGAATCGAAAAGCGCCCTCTGCAAATTGTTTTCGTCACGTTTTCGAATTTCTAAACTACGATCGTAAGAGTTATGTGAGTGTTAAATATGGAAAAATCATTTCCTTTGCTGATCTAAATCCCAAGGTGATATATTTAAGCTTTGATTATTATTATTTAAATGCTGTCTGACAAAACTATAGCTTACGTCGGCTGTAACTCCTATGTATTCTAACCTAATTTTCATATGTAACATACATAATATTCTGTGCACTAAATCTTGTCAATATCCTGATTTGGAAGTATGTTATTTTCCTTTTTATTATAATATCCTGATAAGGAAATATGTTCTTCCCTTTCTAGAACAAAATCTAAAGTATTTTGTTCTAGAATTTGAAATTGAAAACCTATTTTCTGTTGTTTATGATTTAAAATTTTTAAGTGTAGTTAAAGGGGATGTTATCTGGTAAAGCAGCTTTACCGGGCAATGCTTCTTGTGTATTCATTTATAAATATTATAATTTTCTGTGTATGAGCGTGTGCCGGTTTCTTTAATATGCGTATTAACGGGATCGACTTCTTTGTATGTAAATTTGTGTAAGAAAATGGGCCGACGTGGTCTCGTTTGGTGCGGAGCGAAACGTGGAAAACGGTGCGTTTGGCCTGCGCGGAAATAAACGTTATTTTCCCTATTGGTTTTGATTCGCTTAAATAGTATGATTTTATGGTGGATTTAATTTCTGTCTTATATCGGAGATCGTCCTTGCTGTGATTTGAGGTGAATAGAAACGCCTCTGTCTAAATGATTATGTAACTCTCGTAATGTTAATGATGTGACCTCATAAGTTTTGTTAAAAAATCGGTCTTATCCTCCTTAACAGCGTTAGGTGATATATGAAGTAATCAAATTTTTTTTGCCCTTTATTTGCTTTTTACCCCACCCATGAGGTGAAAGGAAATAGTAACTTAAAAATTCTGTTTGCTGCTATTTTTACAAACAACTAGAGTGGTGAAAGGAAACTTTTTTTAGTCTGTATTAACTTAGGTACTTAGGTTGCATTTATTCAGATGAGAGAAATGCAAGAGGAAAAAGAAAAACAGGAGGAGAGGGAAAAACCAAGCAAAACAGGATCGTGTGCCTACAGGAATTTCCTTCCTAGTTGCATTCATGCAAAGGTGGAGAGGAAAAGTCTAATGAATTTTACAACAAAATAAAGTTAAAGAAAAATAAAATGAAAAATAAACAAAACAACTCTATTAACATTTTTTTCCTTTTATTTATGCTCATCCTGTGTTATTTTGCAGCTTCTCGGGCCATTTTCTTCACATTCGACAGATTGCTGGTGAGCTCTGTTATCACTGTTTTATTATTGTTGCACAGAAGTGAGGCAGGCTGCTGGGCTAGTGTGCATGCACTAACACAGGAGAGAAGAGAAAGTTCAACACATTGAACTTTTAAAGGAGTTAAAACTGGTACATTTTTTGTACATTACACACAAAAACTCAATTTCTCTCTTCTGCATAAACTACATTGCAAGTGTGAATTCTGATCCCAAATGTTTTCTTTTGCCCATTTTCCCTCTTCTTGCATCTGCATAAGCACAGTCTTAAGCCTTATATTCATTACAGAACTTACACAGAAGGAGAAACAAGCTTTTACAAAAAAATTGATCAAGTGGCTTGGATAATCCAAAAACCTGATTAAATAGATAAAATCGAAAGACCTTTTAAAAAATACCAAAGTCAATGAAGTCATCAGTAAACTCTTTATCATTTTGAAGTAAGATAAAGAGCTGATAATGGGGGCAAAGAGTTTCGTAACAAAATCCCATACATGATGTAAGGGATTTTTGAAAACCTTACTGTAGTCTTCTGTAGAAGAACACAGCATAATTGTCCTCATCAATTTGACAGACTTTGGCAACATAGTCTGCTGGCTTCCTTTTTCTTTCCATACACCACAGAGAAGTTTAAGAGAATTGTTCTCTCTGAAACAAATTAAGACCAATATAGAAACATAAAGCTTTAAATTTAAATCGCTGATTGAAAAAAGTTGAAAAAATGAATATAAACATCCCATTTTTGTTGTGTTTTTATGTATCTCACAAATTCAAAATCATTACATCACAAAAAGATCAATGATTTTAAAAAAGCTTTTGAAATATGAACTGTTTCAATGAAAACCTAATGAAATGATATGAAGATAATATTCAAACACAATTTTTTAATAAAGTGAATCTTATAATATGACACTTGTCAACAAAATTTGCACTTATCCAACCACCTAATGTGCAAACAAGACTGGCATCTAGAACAGTGTGCCAGTCTAACAAAACATAATGTCCTTTGAAAAATAATGTCCAAAACAATGGCATTGAGAAATTTCTGATTTATTTGTTAGTTTCTTTGTCAGGTACAAACAAAATTTTTTTTAAGTTTTATTTCTAGTAATTGAGCAAAATAATCAAAAGGGATTATGATTGACACTTGGTGAGATGTTCTAATCCAAAATTTATCTTTTATCTCGTTTGATTAGGTCAAATACACCTAAAAATTAGTTCTGTCTTTTTAAATTATCTTAATTGCCCTCAACAGAAACTTGAAAATCTGTGTATTGGGTGTTCTAGATAAGTAATAGACCCCAAAAAAATAAACCAAATTTTTGACTGCATTTGCATTCAAACGTTTTCTCGGATGTGTCAATACTTGTTTGACAAGCAGTGGATATGTAAAGCATGATGAATTACAGCAAAAAATGTCAAACTATTGGAGTATGTAGGAATTTGCCTTCAGAATCAGGACTGTGGAGTTGTTGGTAAAACTGGGCTGACTCATATATCTAATAAAAGTAAATTGTAGTATAAATAATACGTATAAAATTTCTTATTTCACAGATAATTTGATTAACCTACTTTTCAGGTTATATTTTATATTCAAATAATACTTTAATCTTGAAAAAGAAGAACTAATAGAGAAAGTCACAAACAGTCAATAAGCTTTAATCTTACTGAGTGTTTGTAATTTATTTAATAAATAAAACCACAATGACTTAACTGTAACCTTTACTCTTATAAGTATAGACAAACTTTAACAAGTTAGGGTTCTAAAAAGTAGGCTAATGATTTAAGCTGAGTGATGATTGTACACATTGTGTTGCCTTGTACAAATTGTTTCATTTATCATGGATGGGCAATGTGTGATATTCAGTTGTTGCTTTAAAAGTTTTAAAAAGATTCATTAACAATCTGTTCTCCCTAATTATATAGACTGGTCCTGCTACTCTGCATTAAAATCCATTAAAATATTTGATATTTTTATTCCACTCTCCAATTTTATATTACTCACGGATTTCAATGTTAAACCAGTGATATTACGATTTCGTATATCCCATCTTTAAGGGGATGTAGAAAAAAACGTGTACAATTCTTGTATAATGTTAAAAAAATTAACTATTACTTCGACATCATCATTTACAACTAAATTTAATGAATGAGAGAGATGCACGAGGTGCAGAAAAAGCTCTAGAATTTATTTTCCTTAAATTTATGATTTACCATAAGTATCCGTTGTCATAAAAATTTGTCTTTCCACTTTTTTTTCCGAGACTACAAATATTTGAGTACAAAGTAAACGGTTTCGACTTATTTCTACTTAAAAAGTAGTTAAATAATTAAGCGATTAGGGAATTGGGGACATAAACAAAACCCTGATGAAAGAGCCGGAATATTACTTAAACAAAAGCTTAACCGAACCAATCTATAGCCGAGTACAGTGGGGACTGATTTCTTCGAAATACTGTATTAGATGTAATAAAGACAGAAATTTTTCCAGTTCGACGAGAGTGACCGAAAAGTTGTAAATTTTGGAAATTTCCGTGGACAACACCTGGTCCTAAAACGAATTAGTTAGAAAACAAAAGACGGACAATCTATTAAGTTTAACATATTTAGATTTTTACAGCTATGGTGAGAAACGTTTAAAATCTACAACAGCCCTGTCGCGTCCTTTGAGATATACTAATGATGCGACAAAAGAGGTATTTGCATTGACCGGTATCGGCACCCTGGGGATTTGGCAGTCCGCGTGTATGCACACTCTGCAACCGTTTTCGATTCCATCCATTAGCCACTTGTAGGGAGCTATTTGACTAAGTGCATTGTTTTAAGATTTAAAAAGTAAAGAATATTTTATATTTTTATGTATGTTTCTTTACAAAGCTATATTTAATTATAATTTTCTTTAAAAGTATATTCATACAATTGAAGAATATTTTGTACCAGGTATGTACCGGTACATCCACCACACATTTTATTTCACCAAGTAAGTTTTTATTATTTTATTTTTAATTGTAGCCCTTATATCATGGTTAGCGATTCGGAATGTAATTGTGATATTAAAAATGCATTTAGAGAAGTCCACGGTTTTTTACTGGCTTATTGAATAAACAATATGAATGGACCCTAGACCATCACTGACGCGCAATTGACTGATTGCCCCTGGATGTCGGCTTCGTACAGAAACACAGCTTCCCTATCATCAAATGTCACAGCATGCCACTGCATGCCACTGCAATGGAGTCATAGTTATTGTATAGAGTGACTTTACAACCCTGATCAGAATTCAGGAACAATACATCATTGCTTGTGATGTATCATTAAATAAGTACACAAGTATATTAATGGCATAAGCATTTCAAAGGACATATATCAACAGAATACTCTCATCCAAGTAGACTATCTTCAACAAGAAATTAAGGAATGATTTCCTGAGTTTTGCAAACAGCTCAATAGAGACTATAGATAATCAATAGGTCATCTGGCCAACAATTTGGAAATTTTGCATAGCTATTTACAAGCCATTGTTCACAATGATTTGAAAATGCCTTTATTCTCAGTTCTCTTGAGGAAGTTAACAGATGAGCAACGTGAAAAACATCAGTGATGAAACCTGATGTTTTTCAAAAAATTCACAGAGCAAATGTGCTTCAATGTCATGAAAATTAGCATCCATGCCAAAGTAGAAAAGTTTTGTCTTAACATATCCAGAGAAAGATATTATTTTTGGCTTTCTTGATATGAAAGCTTGATATATTAAAAGTTTGTTTCCAATGGTAGAGCAATTAACAAGGAATCCTACATTGACATTCTCTGTCACCTCTGATGCAATAAGACAAAAACAGCCTCATCTCTAGCAAACAAAAAGCTGGGTTCTCTATTAAGACAATGTTTTGGTGCATTGCATTCTCCTAGTTAGTGAATCCATAAAACACCATCTCACTGGACCTTTCTCCATGCACTTTTGTGTCTTCACCAAATATTAGTTCTACTGAAGGTCAGATTCACGTCACATCACTAGAAGAGGTGAAAAGTGTTTCAACGATTGCAGTTATGGTGGTACTGCAGAATATATTGCAAGGCTGTTTTAATAAATGCCAAGATTAGTAAAGGTTTAGCAGGTACAGAAGATGCTTATTTTGAATGTAGTCTTTTGTAAATCCTTGCACTATTAACATTATTGAAAGTTCAATTTTATATTTGATTCTATCACATGTATAAGGTCTACGGAAAGTTCTGTCTGTTTCTAGAATACAACAAAATAATAAATTTTTCATACCTTGAATAAACTTTATTGAATAATATAATTTCCATCATTATTTATGACTTCTTGCCAGCGTGATGGCAATTTGTATATCCCATTTTTAAAAAAATGCCTTATCCCTAGAGGCAAAAAATTGAACCAGTGTTTCATTTCTAGGACAGAAACAAGTGATAATCAGAGGGTGCTAGGTCTGGGGAGTATGTTAGATGTGACAGAATTCCCCAGCCTGAGAGTTTCTGAAGAGTCCCCAAAGCAGTATGTGGCCTGGCATTATCATGAAGCAGTATGATGTCCTTCCTATTGAACATGGTTGGACTCTTTTCTTGGAGTGCTGTTTTTAAATTATCCAATTGCTGACAGTACCTCTCCGAATTTAGCTTTTCGTTCGGTTTTAACAGCTCAAAATGTATCGGTCCTCAAATGTCCCACCATATACACAACTTTCTCTTATTCAGGCTCAACTTTGGTTTAGAGGTGGAGGGGGCAGGTTTTCTGGATTCACAATATGCCCTTTTCCTTACAATGTTTTCTTAGGTAATCCACTTTTCATCCCCAGTTATCATCTGGTCAAAGAAGGGTTCAATTTTGTTCCATGCAATCAGAGATGTGCATATGATGACTCTTATCATTCAAATTCTTCTCACTTAACTCATGTGGCACCCATCTCGAATATTTCCACACCAATCCTAGTTTCCGAATATGATCCAAAATGGTTTGTTGAGCTGAATCAAGCCTTTCCACAATCTCTGATGTTGTCAGAAAAGGATTTTGCTGTAACATGATCTTAACAGTATTGTAGTTGATCAAAGATGGTTGCCCAGAGCGTGGCATATCAGAAAGGTCGAAATCATCTATTTGAAATTTTCAAACCATCTTCTGCATGTTCTATCAGAAACTGTACCTTCACCAAACACTTCCAATAAATTTCTACATGCTTCTGTAGCATTTCTTCCTTGTTGGAATTTGTACAAAATACAGTGACGTAAATGACCTTTATCAGTAGCCATATGTATACAATCGCGTCTCACTTAATACTAACATGAATCATCTTCGTTTTAGTTCATTTGCTAGGTCAGTATGTATATATTCAGTAATAAAAAGAGAGAGCCAAATATGCGTCAAATGAATATGCGCATACTTGTTGAAACTTGTTGTAACCGGAACATTCGTTCATTCATTCATTAGTTTAATTGTACGTTTAAAACAAGGTACAAAGTCTTGCCCCGTAGTGAGTATTACAGGAGCATATCCGTTAAATAGTTCCACCGAGTTACAGTATGCACTAATGAACAAAGCAAAGTAAAAAGAAAATAATAATAATAATAATAAAAACACAAAGGCAATAAAAGACCCAAACAAAATATGCAGCAGCTTGCTGCAGCAAATAACAGATTACTTGTCTGCAGGAATATTTTCACAAAAGACGGTTGCAGTAAATGCAATAATTCTGACAAAGTGTTTAACAGCATTTATCCTGTGCAGAAAATTTGTAAGACAAAGATCCATGTAACCGGAACAGACAGAACTTTTCAGTAGACCCAATATATACAGTAAACAGTTTCATTTCATTTTGCTAGAGTATATCATATATTGACCAGGTGCCTTATATAATATATATATAAGCATTATTTTGATTGTATATTTTGTCATAAAAGCATTTTTATTTCCCATTTTTAAAAAGTAAAATATTGTTATAGCATATCGTTTTAAATTTTCATTTAATTTTAATGAATACACTAAAAAGCATTGAAGAAAGCAAGTTTCAGATGATTTATAAAATGTCATTCTTAGAACCAAGTGTTAAAAGCAAATGAAGCATTCCTTTGTTCTTACTGTTCATGCAGCATTACAGAAATGACGTAAAACTCTTAAGAGAATTGTTGATATCTGGCAAAAGTAAAATCTTGGCTTGTTTATTTTAAGTTCTATTTTTAAAGTTAAACTCTTGTCGAATTGTTCTATTTTTGAAAAACTTGTAAAGTTGAAAGAACAGAACATTTGAAACAATGACATCTTCCACACACTATTAATGTAGCCAAATAAATGAACTAAAATATTGTTATTTAACTTTTGAAAATTCTTCACTATTTTTCCATAAATTCATCACAATTGTATTTAAATTATTACGTAAAAAAACTACAAATTTTAAGTTAAAAATGCTTAATATTGCAAAAAATATGTCACACTGAAAAAAGAGCAGCAAAATTGACAATAAATGGAAAATAAATAGTCCAAAAAAATTCATTCAAAATATCTATTTTAGTAAAAGTTTAATAGAGAAAATAAAAATGTTTGAATAATTAATTTCATCAAAAAATTTTTTAAAATATTGCAGATATTAAGAAGGATGATACCTTTGCATCTTTTTAATCTTCAAATTTATATAATTTTTGGAAAAGATTTTCCTTTATGGTCATTCACGGAAGACAAATTGGGGTTGTAGTGAAGGTCCCTAGTGGAGAAGGTGCTGTGGAACAACCAGGAATCTGAAGTCTATACACAAAATCACCAACTCACTTCTTAATTTTTAAATTTCTAACTTCAACTCTAGCTTTGAATCTTTCATAAAAGCTCAATATGTTTTAATAATTGTAAAGTCACTGAAGTTTTTAAATGGTATCATATCACATTTCATCATGTGAATTGTCAGGCTACTGTACTTTTTTAGACCTATAACTGTTTGTTTACATTGGAGATGGAGTCAGTACATTGTTACTGATTTCGAAATTTCTTCTGACTCCAACTCTACAGCCCTGAGAACAACAATAAAAATACTAATGTATTCTGGTAGAATGAATTTTCATGGAGTCATCTTAATTTTGCGTTAGCACCGTTACTGTAAAGACTCCATTTCAATGTATCTAAATGCAATGCCATGACAGGTGGATGTATGTCTGTTTTATTCTAAAATAAAAAATGTCAAGCATATTTGAGAGAGGCCAGTTAGGAAACTCAGTTTTTATGGGTGGCCCTATTTATACTTCATTTACTTTTGATATTATTTTTTATCAAAAATTTATTAAATTTCCTAAAATAATGAACATTTTGGAAGAAACTTGTCGATTCCCTATCAATAGTGTTAGTGTGTGGCGCCCGTCGGCTACGGGCCGATTCTGGCGATAGAGGGCGCAAGAAAAATAAACGTGAACTTTGAACTGGTCACTCACTTCCGACCAACAGCCACTGGATACGGACGCTACTAAAACGACTTAAAAATCTTCGATCGATGTCGGGCCGTAATATTGTACATTACTGTATATATATGTATATATTGTCAAATAAAGAAAGGGATACAAAAAATCGACTGGACGTATTCTCTACAACATCGGACGATTAGCATAGAGTTTAGAACACCAAAACTGGTGAGCCGAACAAAGAAGACACGTGCCCCGCAAGGACAATCCATCTCCATCGTACAGCCACTAGATCAGAAAAACGAAACTTAATTATTTCCTGTAATTTAAGAAGGTCAGTAACAATTTTATATCTTTATTTTGGAAAATTTCGTCAACCGATATAATGGAGTCAGCCGGCGTTCCGCAAATCTCTCGAGTGGCAGTCAAGCCACCTCCATTTTGGAAAAACAATCCCACTCTCTGGTTTGCCCAACTCGAAGCTCAGTTCGCCATCGCTAACGTTTCCGCCGACATAACCAAATATTACTACGTTATTTCAACAATAGAATCGGACATCTTAGAATCGGTACACGACCTAGTGACCAAGCCACCTGAAAACAACAAGTATGACACTATAAAAAAAAGGCTGATCGACATATATTCGGAAAGCCAAACGTCCAAGTTACGAACACTTTTACAAGGACTTGAATTGGGCGACCAGCGCCCGTCACACTTATTAACTAAGATGCGTGACCTCGCCAATGGTCATTTCAGTGAAGACTTATTAAAATCGCTGTGGCTTCGAAGACTACCAGGAAATATCCAAGCTATTCTGGCAGCATCGAATGAAAGTCTGCCACAACTCGCCACAATGGCTGATAAAATACACGAACTTACCATCATTAACCACACGCCAATCAGCCAACAGGAACAATTCTCTATTAGCAATCCAATCGAGAAACAAATACAGGAATTAACATTGCAAGTAAATGAACTCGCTACTCTGGTACGAGCACCAAGATACCAACATCGCCCAAGATACAACTTCTGAAATCGCCAGGACTCGCACGGACGAAGTCCATCCCGTGAGCGACGACGTTACAAAGAACCAGAAGGTGGCTTATGTTTTTATCACACTAACTTTGGTGCAAATGCAAAAAAATGCACCCCACCCTGTTCATTCCAAAGATCGGGAAACTAGACAGGCAGCTCCCTGTGGCCACAGAGAGCAAATGCCAAGTCAATAGAATCTTTATGGCCGACCCTTCATCCAAACTTCACTTTCTGGTCGACACAGGAGCAGACGTATCAGTCATACCCAAAAAATTCGCAGCTCAACCTGTCCATCCAGGAAAACTCACCCTTTATGCAGCAAATGGCACTCAAATTTCAACATACGGAACCAGACTACTCACGATAAATTTAAATCTTCGTCGAACCTTTAGCTGGCCCTTTATCATCGCCGATGTTGCTCAACCCATCCTGGGCGTCGATTTTTTGAAACATTTCAACCTACTCGTCGACGTAAAACATAATTGCCTGATTGATGCCACAACTAAGCTTACATCCAAAGGGATGACAACGAAGAAACTACCAGCCTCCACCAGCATCACAGTCGTGTCTGGCGACTCACCATACCACAAACTTTTGGCCCAGTTTCCTAATATCACTAATCCATCACGATTGGACAAACCAAAACAAAAGGCTCAGGTTTACCACCACATAGAAACACAGGGTCCACCTGTGTTTAGCAAACCACGTCGTCTACCTCCAGACACCCTTCTCGCCGCTCGCAAAGAGTTTGAGTTCATGATGGCACAGGGAATCATCCAGCCATCAAAGAGTGCATGGGCCAGTCCCTTACACATGGTAAAAAAACCAAATGGAGACTGGCGGCCATGCGGGGACTATCGCCGCTTAAACGCAATTACCCACCCCGATAGATACCCTGTGCCACACATACAAGACTGTATGCAATTATTAAATGGGAAGACAATATTTTCCACCCTAGATCTAGCAAGAGCCTACCATCAAATACCAGTCAATCCAGCGGACGTACCTAAGACTGCCATAACTACGCCGTTCGGATTATACGAGTATCTATTCATGCCATTTGGACTGCGGAATGCTGGACAGACCTTTCAACGATTTATCCACCAAGTTCTACGTGGACTTAACTTCTGTGTCCCATATTTTGATGACGTCCTGGTTGCATCTGTAGACAAGGACGAACATCTACAACACCTCCGTCAAGTTTTCACACGACTGCAAGAACACGGACTTACCCTGAACCCATCGAAATGCATCCTTGGTCAGACCTCAGTACCTTTCCTCGGATGCCTAATCACTCCCACTGGCATACAACCTTCACCTAAGAAAGTTCAAACCATTAAAAATTTTCCACGACCACGAATAATTGCCGAACTACAACGTTTCTTGGCAATGTTAAATTTTTACCGTCGGTTTCTCCCAAATGCTGCAGCTATCCAAGCACCTCTGTACGATATTTTGAAAGGTAGCAGAAAGAACGACAAACGCACTATCCAGTGGACCGAAGAGATGACAACCGCATTCAACAAGTGCAAATCCGACTTGGAAAAAGCAGCCATGCTTGCATTTCAACCGAGTAATAGCA
Source organism: Centruroides sculpturatus (assembly GCF_000671375.1). Taxonomy (NCBI): domain Eukaryota; kingdom Metazoa; phylum Arthropoda; class Arachnida; order Scorpiones; family Buthidae; genus Centruroides; species Centruroides sculpturatus. The sequence goes on along the minus strand of NW_019384299.1, from coordinate 744,201 downwards.
AACTTTCCTTGATGGTTGACGCATCGGACCTTGCCATTGGATCTGTTCTGCAATGCCATACTGACCAAGGCCCACGTCCGCTTGCCTTCTTCTCTCGTAAGCTGTCCGATGCAGAACGAAAATACAGCACTTATGACAGAGAGCTTCTAGGTATATATTCATCCATCAAACACTTTAGGCATCACCTCGAGGGAAGACATTTCACTATTCTAACTGACCATCGACCACTGACCTTTGCCCTCAATAAAAAATCTACATCCTGTTCTCCTCGACAACTTCGACAACTTGATTTCATCGCGCAATTCAGCACTGACATCAGACATATTAATGGAGCCGACAATACTGTAGCTGACACTCTCTCTCGAATCAACAACATCCAACTACCTTCTTCCTTAGACTTCACCGCAATAGCACAGGAACAAAACAACGATGAAGAGCTTAAAAAACTACAATCTACCCAACAATCTTCCTTACAGCTACAACCTCTCACTCTCAATTCCAAACTACAAATCATGTGTGATACGTCAAATAATAGAATACGACCATATATTCCGATTAACTTTCGCCGTGAAGTCTTCAATTCCGTCCACAATCTCTCCCACCCAGGCACTCGTGCAACCCGGAAACTAATTCAGGAACGCTTTGTATGGCCAGCCATGCTCAAAGATACCAATCAATGGTGCAGAACATGCATAACTTGTCAGCGGAATAAAATCAACCGCCACATTCGAAGCCCACTGCAACAGTTCGACCACGTACACATGGACATCGTGGGACCACTTCCACCTTCAGAAGAATTCGTGTACCTTCTTACGTGTGTCGACCGATTTACACGCTGGCCGGAAGCCACACCAATCCCGGACATAACGGCAGAAACGGTAGCAAAAACATTCATATCAACCTGGGTAGCTCGATTCGGAGTTCCTTCCATCATAACAACTGACCAGGGGCGACAGTTTCAGTCCCAACTCTTTATGTCACTCACTGCCCTCCTTGGAATCAAACGAATCCGCACAACCCCCTATCACCCATCATCAAATGGGCTGGTAGAGCGTTTTCACCGCACACTCAAACAAGCCCTACGATGCAGTGACAACAACCGCTGGACAGAAAGTCTCCCTACAGTTCTGCTCGGGCTCCGTTCCACGTTTAAACCCGACGTTGGGGGCACTTGCTCGGAAATGGTATATGGAACCACTCTACGTTTACCTGCCGACTTCATACAACCAACAAATAATAACTCCCTTGAGCCACCCATCTTTCTTCAGCGCCTCCGCAATATTATGAACAATTTTTCTCCAGTCCAAACGTCCGCACACGACAAAATTATCACCTTTCTACATCCCTCAATTATGGAATGCTCCCACGTATTCGTTAGAAACGATTCTGTAAAAAAACCCCTACAAGCTCCCTACGATGGCCCTTACCAAGTCCTTACACGATCCAATAAACATTTCACCGTACTAATAAAAGGCAGAGAAGCTGTCATCAGCATAGATCGACTCAAACCAGCATTCATCGATACAACTGCAAACGATACATCCACTCCACCGGTCAACAACACAAGCAATCCTGTCACACCGACGCAAGCACCAACCACCACGACCCGGTCAGGACGTCACGTCCGATTCAACCCCCGGTACCTCTGATCCCTATATCGTTGTCACTGGGGGGGAGCACTGTGGCGCCCGTCGGCTACGGGCCGATTCTGGCGATAGAGGGCGCAAGAAAAATAAACGTGAACTTTGAACTGGTCACTCACTCCCGACCAACAGCCACTGGATACGGACGCTACCAAAACGACTTAAAATCTTCGATCGATGTCGGGCCGTAATATTGTACATTACTGTATATATATATATATTGTCAAATAAAGAAAGGGATACAAAAAATCGACTGGACGTTTGACTGGACCTCAATGCTGCACATTACACAACAGATACAATTTCTATGCTATAAAAATATTGAGTGGAGTCAGTTATATCAGCAAAGAGAACACCATTTTATATAAAACATTTTATCTTTTATGTTAATTATTTCACTATAACACCACAAATACAGTAGTCCAACATTTAATTGAACAAGAAATATACACTGACACACATTTTCAATCCTAATCGGATCTTCTTTGGGTCAAAATGTTCTCGTGGAACACTTATAAAAACAAGATACAAAATTTAAACTTGTAAAAGTGTAGAAAATTTTACAAAGGACAATATTAATATAATTTTACATTAGGATGATAATATCCTTTGTATAATTTTCTACACTTACATGTATATACATATATGTATATGTAAGGTAAAGGGTTCTATAGTGTTCAACATCCTAGAAAAATATCAATAAATGTACATTTAGTTACTAAGACCATTTTTATCATCCTCTCCCAACACAATCTCACCAATCTCCATCCATTTAAGCCTAAGTAATACCAGGCAAATACAATTATTCTTCACATCTTTAAAAAAATACTGTACAAAGTACAACCAGTGCCGAGCACACACATCTAGTTGATCGTAAAACACTCATTATAATCTGTATATGTAATTGTATATATAAAATTTTTATATATATATATATACAGTAGACCCCCCTATAATGTGGTAGATACGTTCCACTTTATAAGAATTTTGCATTGTAGGAATCCTTAAATACATGAGCCAATCACAGCCCGGCACGTGTGCAGTTTATGGACTACGGCTGTTTGAAAGGTTTTCTTCCATAAAATTAATTGATTCTAGACTAATTTGACTTAACATTTCCAAAACACGTATAATTTTTTGGGAAGAATCTGTATAAACTATGCTATAAACAAAAAATTGTAGATTACTTACCGAGTGTGCACCGTTCAATGACGCCATTGCTTAAGCTTGTTTTCGTCGCGGAGCGGCGCATCGAACGGTGGGCACGTTTTCTGATAAGTTATTTTTCTGCAAAAAATTCACTGAACTTTGGCAACATCATTAATAGAAATAATTTTTATGGCCGTTGAATAAGAAATGTTTTTTCACAAGAAATGTATAAAATTACAGTACTGTATTAGACTTACAGTAACTAATTTATATACTGTACAGACGATAGTAAACTCAACTTACCCGCCTAAACTCTTCATAGCGTGTAAGTAGTTTGCCTGCTCATCCACTATTGGTCCAGATTCAACCAATCCTGTTGCGACACGAGTCGGCGATGATGTTTTACAGCAATGACAGTCTCTTTTAGCATCTTTATATGAATACAGTCGCAATTTTTTTGCCGTGATATACGAATCTGCATTATATGAACCCACATTATAGGGGGATTGACTATATATATAATAATTTTAAGAGGGAGACTCAATCTGTGTTTAATGATTAAAATTGGTTTGTCATATATATTACTGCTGTACTACCATCCAATGCCATTTGAAAGTTTCTCTCTTCATTAAATATAGTGATAAGATAATTTTTAAGACAAAAAGTTATTCTTGAGAAGTAAAAATAAATATAGATATCTATGTTCACTCTTACAGCTGTTTTTCATCTCTGTTTGCAAATGTATTTTTAAAGAATGTTTTAAAGGGTTTCTTTTAAATGGAATTTTTATCATTTAAACAACAGAAAAGTACGATGGTAAGCAGGATAGTTTACAGCAAGGATGGGCAACCTTTTTCTATGTAAGGGCCACATTTCAAAACTTTTAAACTGATGCAGGCCTCAAACAAGAGAAAAGAGAAAAAAAAAATGCTGGTAAATCACAATTATTTATTCATATATAATTATAAATTAGCATAGGGCTACTTAATTTAGCTTCTGGAACTGATGTAAATGTAACATATTGGAAATATTTGGTTAAATATTGGTCACTGCTAGATTTAAATTAGTTTTGATGTGTCTGTTAGTTGGTTTCTTGTTTTAATTTTTAGTAGATTCATTGCAGAAAAATTATTCACATAAATAAGTTGTAAAAAATAACATTTGAACTTTTGATGCATACTTCCTTAAGCTGGGAAATTGATACATTTATTCATATTTTATGTGACACGGGCCACAAAAAATATTAATGCAGGTTGCATGCGGCCCGAGGGCCATGGGTTGCCCATCCCTGATTTACAGTATCATAGAAAGGCTGGAAATTGTAAGACAGTTGCTAGATGTCTAGGAAATGGGTGAAAGAGAATTAAAGTGACAGATAACAAAAAAGAGTCATTGGAAAGAGATGCAATTTGAAAAGTTATACAGCCACTAAGAAAACTTAAGAAAGTCGTTAAAAATTTAACTAGTTCAACAAAATGTCTTTTGGAAGAGAAATTCAGCCATGAAATATACAAAAAAAATCTCAAATTGCAAAGAATTCTGCTGCAAAAAATGTGTGAAGGTGATTTGATCCACAAGTAAAATTTAAACACTATGCAAAATTTTCTCAGAAAATGTTGATTTGGGTAACAATCAGTCCAAAAGGAAGATGTCAAGTATTAATAGCACCCTTTCATCTTTGCATCAACAAAGAAGTATACGTGAAGAAGTGTAGGAAGAAGGGGCTGATCTCATTCCTCAATAAACACCACTCAGATAGCCTGTATATCTTTTGACTGGACCTCAATGCTGCACATTACACAACAGATACAATTTCTATGCTATAGAAATATTGAGTGGAGTCAGTTATATCAGCAAAGAGAACAACATTGCAAATACTCAGCTACATCCAATTGAATAATCCTGGTATCATATTAAACAGAGAGTGTACAAAAATGGATGGTCTACTGAAAATTAAGTGGAACTGAAACAGCACGTCAACTCCAAACTCTGCCAAGTTAATTCAGAGCAATTTTGAACTCTAATGGCTGGCATTGAGTCTAACATTAGAAGAACTGCTTGCTTCTGATCAGATTCCATAATTTAGAGACAGGAGAAACTAATTTTGTTACTTTTGTGTTCCCAGATAATCATATTCTAAAAATAAAGGAGTTTGATTTTTGTGAAAATTTTTTGTTTACACACCCTTAACTTTTTATAATTTACAATTATTATAAAATTATTATCCATTAGTATTTAACATCATAACAAAGTATGCACAAATCAGTGAAAGTTTTATATCTGTTTTCAAACTCTTCATAAATATCTGTAGTAAAGTAGATTGTATTAATAAATAAATGAAGTATGAAGTAATAATATGAAGTAAAATAAATGTCTAACATAAATTATTAAAATTGAAATCTCTAATACTTTATACAAATATCTTGAGCATATTTTTATATTTAATTTTAGGTTTGTATGTAAAAAATGGACAAGCTGTTTAAAGGAATTGTCAAGTCGAATAATCCCCAAGTATTAAAGCAGCAGCTCATAGAATGTTTATTGATTCGCACATGTCATCAGAGTATTCCTCCAAGAGATTGTTTTCACTTATTGAAGTATGCCTGGGAAACTGCCCTTTATGGTGAAACAGAATTTATCAGAAATTGTGGATTGAAGGTAAGTGTAATAGCCTATTTAACAAGTTATGTTTCCAAAAAATGTTTGCAAGTAGAAGATGGTGCAAATTTTAGAATCGTAAGAATCACCCTTTTCATGCTACAAAATCACATTCTACCATGTGATTTTATGTTCCTGTAGTACAGCTTTCCTTTATAGATGCCTACACTTAAATATTTAATGTTATTAAAAGTCTTTCTGGTGTTAGTATAATTTAAATTTTCTGATACCTGATGGTCTGGGCCTCTTAATTGGGGCAGAAGTACAGAAAGATAATTATAATTTCCAGAATAGTTTATGGAATGGTCACAGATGGTGACAATATCATCTGTATGTGGCATGCATTCACTTGGATTGACTCTGATGCATTTATTTGTGATTGTATTTTGTTTGACTTTCAGGGACAGTTAGGATTAAGAGATGAAAAAGATGCGTCATTGGTATCAAGCATAAATACTAGTCTGTATTTAATAAATGCTTGATTCAAGTTCATGCAAGTGAGTGAGTGAATTAATGCATGAGGTCAATATAGCTTTATAGCATAACAAGAATTATTTTGAATTATTATGTATATTAAATTTTATTGTCAGAAATTTAAATATTCAATACATTACATTTTTAACTAATACAATAAAGTAAAAATAATATATTAATGAGGAAAAAATAAGTAAGTTGTACTATATTTTTTTTATTATTTAAATAAATATTTTAAAATATAAGCATAAATAAAAATCAACTTATTATGTTTGTCAAGTCAATGTTGACTTATATCTAAATGCTGTTTGGTCATTTGTCATGTTATATCTCTGAATCTTGCCAGTTGCTACTGTTAGGGTGTTACTCCATCTTGTAATAGATTGACCCTTTTGCATTGATACATCATCCAAGCATTATGTCTCTTCCTAATTATGATTTAAAGAAAATAATTATCTGACAAATTTTAAATTATTCCTTTTCAAATTTTATACTTATGTGATTTTGAATTAAAAGGTCATTAGCATGTTTTGCATGATGTGTGATGCATTAACTTCTTAGTCAAGTAAGTAATTGCTAATTACATCATCCAAATAATCTTTACATTCAGTTAAAATTATGGTATAATCATAAATAACAGTGTTGATTGTCAGAAAAACTTAAAAATTATAATGTCTGCAAGCTGTTAGTAAAGCAAATTTATTATAAAACAACATAATTACAGTCTAATTTTGGTAAATTTACTTTCAGGTTTATGAATCCTGGTCATCTAATAACAAAGATGCTCTAATTGAACTGTTTAATAGTCTAAATCTTAACCAATATTTTGAGGATGTGGCTCTTCACCATAAAGATATGTAAGCTAATTTTAATATAACTTTATTGAATAATGTAAAAAATAGAATTTATTCGTTTAGAGAAATTAAAATTATCGTTATCGTTCTGCGTTTTCTATTATTAATTACTGTTTTGTACTTTATGTTATCAAAGAAATTAAAATTTGTTGTGATAGTGAAAAGTCGAAAGAATTTTTAGAGAGAAAAAGTACAGAAGTAGATTTGTTCAAATTTTAATTAGTTATTAAGATTAAAATTGAGAGAAATTAAACTTTTTAAATAATTAATTTAAAAAGTTTGTTAATTAAGAGAGATTTATGAAGAAAATTACTTTTTATTAAAAATTCAATAGAAAATTTTTTTTTACAGTAAAGTAATATATATATAAGCATAATCTGTAAATATACTCACTGCAATGATGATTTGAATTTTTGATTTCTGAAGTTATCTAATAATTTTAGAAGTTATTTTTTTTCTCATTAATTTAGGGATGTTTTTTAGCTGAGCTGTACATTATTTAAAATTATCTAAATAAATGAATTAGAAAAAGAACAGTTTGTATCAATAATTAATCACATTTTCCATTTAAAAAATGAGATAACCACTGTCTGTTGGGATTAAACGATTTTTATTACTTATAATATCATCACATGATGTTCCTAAATTACGTCTTTGCCTGAAGATGGCATTTATAAAATGTTGAAATTACTTACAATGATATAAATAATAAAAATTATTTAATGTCAATAGACAGTTTATAATCCCTAGTTATTAATATTTTTGTGTGTATGTAAACATTCCGCTTTGCAGATATTAAAATATCCTTTTTCGTGCTCATTTGGCTAGGATGGCCAGAGACAGAATGGACATAGAGAAGTAGCTAGTAGTGAGAGATGGAAGTCAAATGTGTGACAAACTGTCCATGGAAATTTTGTTTCTGGCTTTTTAATTTTGGCTGCTTCTACCCTACGGGTACTAAGAGGATCTTTTTTTTTCCAGGCCTACAATGTTTGGTGAGGGATGAGGCCAATACATTTCTGATACATCAACTATGAAAAAATCCTGGGTTACTTCCAGGATTTGATTTGATTCCAGACACCAAATCAACACATTATTTTAAATTTATCATAATTATAATGTTACAAGTAAACTGCAAAAACAATGTTTATTAGTTGTGGAAATAAATAAAATTGTGTGTTTTGCTCCCTTTGAGGTTTATAAGAAATTTCCATGCTGATGAAAAGCTCATTGCATCCTTATGATTAATACATGTGCTCTTAATGATATTTTTGTATATGGCTATTTTTTCTAGAGTTTTTGAAGTGTGTTGGTTCCTGGAAGTTTTAATGAGTTTTGCATTGTAAAATTATGTGTATTAAAGTTAGAATACAATTTTTAAAATTTTTATTTTTTGGGCTGCAATTTGAAAAAATGTAGACCTACAAATTTCCTCTGTTTGTCTGTCTTTCCTTAATCTTGAGAACAGTATTAGATAAATGAAATTCAAGACCAAATATGGAAAGCTTAGGAACAGGAGGCCCCAATTAACTATATATGTACTTCTGATGCAAACCAGAATTCATGTTATTTCAATTCAAAAATTTCTCCCTGAAAGGTGTTAGACAGATGATAGGCATGACACCTTTGCTAATGGAAAAGTAAGATGTGTAGGGTCAAGACACTATAGTACTAATTTGAGATGGAGAACATACTGTATATTTTAAATTAAATACATTAAAAATTGCAGCATGGCATTGTGATGCTGTCACAATAAATAATTACTTGTTGTGTTTTATAATTCTTTAATATCAGAAAATTTAAGGAAAACTGATGATGATGTGTTAATTTGAATATTATTTATTGGGCTGAAAGTTTCCTACTATAAATTCCTGCTGTCATCCATTTGTCTGCCCTTCATTAATCTCAAGAATGGAGTTAGATGAATATCAAGATTGGATGTGAAAGCTTAGGGGCCAGAGGCCCTGATTATCTATATACTGTACAAACTTCTGGTCTGGACCAGAAGTCATGTGATTGCAATTCAAAATTTTTTGCCTTGCTGTATAGAGCAATAAATTTGGTATACAATTGATCTTTACAATAAAACTAATTAAACAATAATTGACAGAAATTAAGATAAATGAATGAATTTTACTTAAGTTTTGTCTTTTTCAGGTTACTTAAACTTATAAAAATTTCTCTAGAGGAACTTCAGGATTCGACAATATTTTCCAAACTGTGCATTGCACTTCAAAACAATTGCAATAACTGTTTGAAAGGGAGCAGTAACATTGAGATATTGAAATCTTTGATTGCTTTATTTAAAACGTTTCCTCAGTGTATGCCTAGTGGATCATCGGGTGATAATCTTCTGGAATCCATCATTCGATATATTGCGTATCTGCAGGTTATCAATGACTACAGCATAATACAATTTATCATAGATATTGATGCTATTTCTGCTTTCCTACCAGTAAGTACTTGATTACATTTGATGATTATGCTAATAAATATATTAATGATAGTAAAACATAGTTTTCTTTTACATTATTTGTAAGATTTTATAATAATAATTGTATATTTATAATACTAACTGTTCTTAATTTTATAAGTTATAGAATATGTTGTAGTTTAAACCTCTCTTAAGGCCTACCAGTGGCCAAGCGGTCTTCGTACTCTGAACACTGGGAGTTCGGTTATAGGTTCGCTCCGCACTCAGATGGGCTAGCTACATGTAGTTTTCCAGGTTTTCTCCACGTCTGTAATGCCTAAATAGGGGCCAGTTTCCCTTTAAAAGACCTCCCAGAAGGCATCCTTCCTAGGCAGATCGCCTAAGTGTTGCATTGCCATAACTTAACAAACAAATAAATAACAAACATTAAACATCTCTTGCTAATCTAAACCTATGTTTTTAATATAATCATTAGTAGACAAGGAGTATGAGTCAGTGTGTGATCTAAAATTGTTACTTATGATAGACATTTCTGCACTTTCTTGTTAATTTTTAACTTAAATTTAATGCTATCTTTGAGAAGTAAAACTCAAATTTTACTAGAATTTATTTAATTCTCTGTTAATGTATTGTATTTTTGAATAAATTCTGGATATTCTTTAAGAATTAGTGAACTTTTTAAGTTGTTTACAAGTTTGCTAATTCTTAAATTTTTAATTCTTTAATGCAACATTAATGAATTTAAAAACTAGTCATGTTGTCTGAAGGGATGGGGCAAGAAAGAAACTAAAACTTTATTTTAATAGAGATCATTCATTTAATGATAGGTTTTAATCATTCATATATAATTCAAAGGTAATAGAATTGATGATAACTATATTAAACAGTTATTTAATTTATTGTATTTAAAATCATTGTGTTTTATTTCAGAGTATTTGGAAAAATAGTGAAACATCCATTAACAAAACATTTAACACAATTTCAATGTTGTTATCATCCAATGCTAACTGCTCACCAGCTCTAGCTTCTGTTATTGATGTAAGTTTGATAATTATAAATATTTGTAATTAAAACATTATTTACCTTCTGCTTGTGTAATTACAAACATAAATATATATTATCTGTGTTTGAATTTAAATTTTCTATCTCTTTTTCTAAATGGTCATGTTTAAATGCAGTTCTGGTTTATTTTTAAACATTAATTATTTATGTGGTTATTTTTTTATATAGGTTTTGCCACTACATCTTGTCGATCACATTAAGAGTGTTGCTGGATGTTGGAAATCCATAGAAATTTTAAGAACTGCGGTGACTAGGATGATACATTGGTTGAGCTGGCCGACTGCTAAAAATATAGACAGGTGGATATTGACTGTATTAGTTGCATTGGCAGAAAGCAAAAAGTATCACACATTGATAGAGATATTTAATGCAACTATAGATATAGTAAGTTGTAATTATCAGTTTTGTATAATGAATAAATAATTTAGTAGAAATTATCCAATTGAATTCTATCATTATTAATATTAAGTTTTATTTTATTAAGGATTTAGATAACCATTTATTTCAGAAAAATATTTATTATTTTATAAGACTATAGGATATATACAGGGTGGCCTAAAAATCAGTTAATCGAGACATTTTTTTAAGCAATTAAAACCAGTTTCGAACAGCTGCAAGTTTTCAATTCAATAACATGCATCTGTTCCAAACTAAGTTTGAATTGTTCTCAAAATAGGTTGAAAATATATCTTGGTTAATTAATTTTTGTATTAAGCCTGTGTATAATATATTATGCTTTTAGTATGAAATTCTCATGTTAAAGGCAGTTACTATAAAAGAATTTTAAAAAAAACATCAAGTTTTTCACTTACTAGAAATCTGTAATAAAATTATTTTGTTCTGTCATCAGATTATATATTTATGATAGAATTAGGGTATGCCAATTATGAAAGTATCTTGTATCATATTATATAAATTCTTATTTATGTTGAGATTGATATCTGTTAATAGTATGTGTGTATTATTCTTTAAGGTTTTTACAAAATTTCAAGCAGCTATATCGAAAAGATCCCATTTCAGGATTTTGAAATTTATGCTTCTTTCTTATCAACATTCTCCAGCCATTTTTCATAAAGTAAGTTTTTCTTGAATTTTAAATAAATTAATAAAGTATTTTAAGATGTAAACTAGTATTAGCTAATATAATGAAAAATTTTATATTGTTAGCATTAATTATCAATTATTTTTATGTATGACTAAAGCTTACAAACTGATTGACAATGCTTATTATATAAACTAAATTACCATAAGAATCAGCTTCATTGTATTTACTAAATGACATGATTTGCCATCATTCTGCATGTTGGTTGATGTTTTCAACCAATGGTATTTAAAATTAAAAATATTGAGACAGATATTTTTACTTTTGTGATTTGTTGGTTTCAAAATTTTTGGGACTTTTGATGTCAATTTTAAAATTTTTAATGATTCATTATGTGGTTGGCCAGACAGCTTCATGGGAAGATGTTAGTATACTGCTGTGGAGTATGATTTCAAACACAGTCCATACATTTTATAATTTATTATGAGCAGTATAATTCCATCTGGAGATGGAAATGATGTTCTGACTGTAGTCCTCCTCATTGTGAGTTAGGGCCAAGTATAGTGGACATAATCATAATCATTTCTTTAAAACAGGGCTTAAAAAGTGGTGGATTTTTGTGAAAACGTGCTTCCTAAAAATGTATAAAAGTAAAATGATCATTTTAAGTAATAAGTCTATAAAAAAACACAAACTTGAGAAAATGATAGAAAATTCAAGTCAGTTAGTCACTTTTGAAATCTGATACATCAGTTTCATACTGTAGTTTACAAACAGAAAAACATTGTACTGTACTTGCAAACACAGTTATTCTACATTCTCCATGGTCAGACACAGATGATGTAAGGAAAGTAAATTGTTGAACTGTGAAAACAATCTCTCAACATCAACAGATATTAGAATAACATATTGGTTTTCACTAAAATCTCCAGGTTTTGTGACTGAAGAGACTCAAGAGTTATAATTTGAATATCCAGATTTTTGTTCTCAGAATATTCCAGTTTCTCTAAAACAAATCCATCCAACTAGTTTTTTGGCATGTTTAAAAATATCTCATTCTTCCTTAGTTATCTCTTTACATAGATGTAAAGATAATTGGCTTGATCATTTAATAAAAGTATTTTTCATTTCCAAAATGAAATTATTGGCCAAAGAAAATACTGCCCTAATTTCTTTACATATCCTGCTAAGGTATTGGGCAAAACAAGTGACATGTATCATCTAACTGTATAAAGTTACTTGTCCTGACTGATTGATTCATCATTCCCCAGAGCAAACCACTGAACCTAAAAAGGTAAAATTTGGTACACAGGGTACGTCATGAAAACGCACACTAAGAAGGGATTTTTTGAGATTCCCCCGTGGGGGAAAGGGAAAGGATTAAGGCTTAACCTGAAGAATGGCTTCTACTGTACTTTTTTAGATGCAATTTTTTGTTTTCAACTACTTTTAGTCTTCATTGAGTACTTAGGTGTATTAAATTGATAACATTTCAGACATTGTTATAAATATTCTTATATATTTTGATTTTTTATCCAAATGTTCGAACCATTTTGAATTTGAATTTCTTATTGCATATTGGTTCGATTATAGAATGAATGTAAATGTTTCAGAAAATTCATCAAATTGAAAACAGTTTGATTCTCAGGAATTCTCATCATCCTCAGTGGTATGTGTTATATAACAATTACTATGGTTGTTGAAATACTGAATATAAATGGGGTTGCTTGCAAAATCCGTGCGGGTGAAGTCACGGGTAACAGCTAGTATTTTGATACATCAGCTTCTTATTTGAACATGCACTTAGCACGTATGGTACCTGATCTGTTACAAGTAACCAAACCTTCTGTATGGAATGGCAGTTCCACAGTTTGGCACATGCATCATTGAAGGCTTGCATAACAGTTGTGGAATGTTTCTTTTCTAATTCACATACTTTTAACAGCATAAATTGTGCTTGCTCCCCTGTTAACAGATTAATGAAAATGTTCAGCATGGAGATTTTTAGCACATTTGTTGTTTCATACAAAATAGGAAGCAAGTCAATTTTTTTTGTTCCTGTATTTTTTGAAAGATATTTAGGCTGCACATAGCTTTTCCTTAGCATGCTTTGATCAGGGATTGAGTGCTTGGTATAATTTCTAGAAAGGTTTTGAATGATGAATAATTTACCTTTTTAAGAACAATTCCTAACTGTATTAAAGCTGTAGTCAGTTCATGTGAAAATTCATTCTTCTTACTTACATTGCAGAAGTTAATGATGCCAAAATAAAATTACAACTTTCAGTTCTTTCTTTTTCTGTTAAAAATATGTTTTTTTATTTAATGTGCTTCTCAATCCATGAACAGAGATGTTTTTCATCCAAATTTAGGGTGACATTACAAAGTTCACATATCAAAATACTATCCTTGGTTGTAATTTCTTTGTCTTTAAAATGATTTACTAACTCCTTCAGTTTTGGTTTTGTTATCTTTGGCAGTTTTTAAACCAGTATGCTGTCATGTCATCACAATATCCTTTCCTTACCTTCATGAACAATGGAATCATTATTATTTTACATTAGAGGATGGATTTAAATATAAAAAATATTTCATTAATTTACAAATTTAACTTCAGATTTATAAATAGAAAAAAAAAATACACAAAACGCCCAATTTAAGTGCAATAAAGGGGTAAACTATCAGAAATATGCTCAATGGTAAAAAAGGAGGAACCTAATACACCTTCAAATGTATGTAAACTTAATAAGAACCGTTGTATGATACATTGAAACAGAGCAAATAATGAAAAGGAAAAGCATCTCAACTTTCCAACTTTAATTATGACAAGCATTTCATTGCATAGCAGTTTTAAAGATATAAAGAATTTAAGATATTCCTCATAAAACAAAATGAAATAAACTTATCTTTGTGTTTTCTGTTTATTATTATTATGTTGTTCTTTAAGTTAAGCAGTGATTTATAATGAAAATAGCAATGATTTAAAATTTACTTTTCTCAAACAGATAGCTAAACAAATACCAGAAATACTAACACAAATAGAAGAAAAAAATAAGCACTTCACTGATGATATTATTGAAGAAATGGTTGAATTATTCCATACAGTTATGTATTTGCATGCTGGTTTTCCTGATTTATATAATCCTATTATAGAGAAATTACAGGTAAGATTTTTATTTTAATAATAATTGTCATTTTTTAATGTAACTAATTATAATAATAATTTATTTTAGAAATATAAAACTCCCTCTAAAGAAAAAATGAAGCAGCTTCTATCGGAATATAGATGGGAAAATCAAATTAAGTATAGCAAAATTTTATATCATATTAAAAAATTACTGTTGATTATACATTCTGAAAAATATTTAATTGGATTGGCTAAATAAGCAAGGATCTGACTAAATGGTTATCATTTTAAAAGATACAGCATGATCCAAAATCTTTTATTTTTCATAATTTGGGTAGCATAGATGACGGAGAGTGATGGCTCAGTCAGACATCATTTCCTATCCTTCATCTGCAATCTGTGTGATTCCATTGTAGATGGGAAAAACAAGTGACATGTATCATATTTTGATAGATTTGAACATCCACTTACATGTATGGTGCCTGATCTGTTACAAGTAACCAAATCTTCTGCATGGAATTCCATTGTAGGTGGGATCACACAGAATGCAGATGAAGAATCCAGGTCCAGAGCACAATAAGCTATGAGGCTAGCATAATTTCACTCATAATGAACAAAATTATTGTTGGTAATGTTTGTTATATGCTGGTGCTACATGTTGAAAATACAATTCAGTTATTTTGCATGAAAGTCAGAACCTTTTTTAAAGTTTCAATATTGTATTACCAAGAATATTTTTCAGAACATTGTTTTCTTAAATTCTGTGCACTGATATTTTTATTTTCTTTATAATAAATAAATTAAAATATTTTATTATATAAATTATGCATATATTTTTTTAAATTATTAAAACGTGATGAAACTTATTCTCTTGACATATGAAAAGCAGAGATCTTTTAAAATGACGTTTGAATATTTTTATTCATTATGCAGGCCTACAAAATTTAACATTTTGACTGGGGATTAGATTAAATATACTATGCTTATTTCAGAAATAAAATTTCCTTTTCTGTATCACAAGAATTTTTCACAAAGAAAAGTAATACAATTTGTTTAATTTTCTTAAAACAATACACAGTTCAAGAGCCATTGAATAATGATTAAATCTAACCAAAAATCACTAAATATATAAAAAAAACATTTCTTAGAAAATAATTTTTGCTTTGTGTAAATTTCTGTGGTTCATTATCTGTTTCAGGATTGCTATACATATCACCAGTTCACTGCAGTATAGCTTAACTTCTTATCCTGACAAAATATCTAATGATGTAGATGATGGTATGGGTAAATCAGGAACATATACAAGTCTGATAGCAGAGAGTGCTGTTGGATAGACAATATCCTTTGTTTTTGCTATTGTATCCACTATATTCAAACAAAAACAACATGCTTAATGACTCATTGGTTCCCACCATACCATTGGAATACCAAATAGAAGAGTTTTTCCTGCTTTGACTCCATTTTCTCAGTTGTTCAACATACACATGACAAACTTGTTGGATCCTTTACTTGTCTTGGTCTCCAAGCTTTGTACTTTTATATTGCGCTGCCTTTTTGGACTGCAATTTGAAAAAATTGTAGGCTTTAAATTCCCACTGTTGTCCATCCATCTGTCTTTCCTTAATCTTGAGAACAGAGTTAGATAGATAAAATCTGAGGTGGAATATGGAAACCTTATGGGGAGGAGGCCCTGATTAACAATATACAAACTTCTGATGGAAACCAGAAGTTACATTTAAATTCAAAACTTCCCCTGAAAGCAGTTAATAGATGACTGGCATAACTGTTGTTAAAGGAAAAGTATGATCTACAGGGGCAAGCCACAACTAATTTGAGGTGGAGAGCATATATTTTAAATTAAAAATTGCAGCCCAGCATTGTGACGATGTCACAATAAATAATAGCTCATCTAAACTAAAACAACTGCAATATATATAACAAAATAAATCTGGAGTTAACAGGAATGCTTGATATTGTAAATAACAACATAAAAATAAAAATAAGCAAAATATACTTCTATGTTATCATTTGAAACACAATTCCAAAAAGCATTTTCACAAAACAGTCATTGATATAGTAATGCCATTGTTTCCCTTTCCAATGTATTGTAGTGCCAACTATTATTTCACTTTCCAATACAGTAGAATATTTTGATATCTGCTTTGCATAGGAAACTGTGAAAAATTGCTGTGATATAGAAAAACAGAATATTTGTAATTCAAAAGTAATTATTAAAATTAACAGTTTACTGAATAATTAGTTATAATAATGTTGAAATATTACAAATAAATACACTTTGTTGCAAAAAATTGATGTGCCTTAAAACTGGCATATAACTAATCAAATTTGCATCTGGAATGGTAGTAAGAAAATGAAAATATTTAATTACAATATCACAGAACAAGAAGTTGTCTTTGAAGAATAGTTTCACCATAAATACTGCATATTAATAAGTTGTACAGTGCAGACTAAAGCCAAACTCTGATATTGGTCAGTTTGCATTAATTGCCAGACTGCTTTTGACATTTTTTGATTTGTAACATTGTACAGTCGACCCCCCCCCATAACACTGTTGATTTTTCCGTTTTATATGAATTCCGTGTTGTATGAGTCACTTAGATTTTACAAATACATGAGCTGTTTGCAGCCCGGCACACATATTTGTGAAATCTAAGTGACTCGTACAACACAGAATTCATATAAAACGGAAAAATCAACAGTGTTATAGGGGGTCGACTGTAATGAAATTGTAATTGTTTCATTACCATTCCATGTGCAGAATTTGATTACTGTTGCATATTGATTTTAAGGTGCATTTGATTCTTTTGCAACAGTGTGTATTTAAATTTGTGAAATTAACTTATATCTATTTTTAAAAAATTTAAGTATATTTTATGGAATTGCATTAATGTTAAGAATTTTTTAAATACATTTGCTTTAGGAAGAGAAATAAATCCGAAACTGGAATGGTAGGATTAGATAATATCGGAAATACGTGTTATCTGAATTGTATTCTTCAGGCATTATATATGACAGATTAGTAAGTTTTTATTTTATAATTTGAAAACCAACATTAGCATTTTATTAATGTGAAATTTATTCTTTGATTACTTTTAGTTTCAGATATTCAGTGTTAAAAGTGGCCCCAAAACCTCAGGAAACTATATTACTCAAATTACAAGAAGTGTTTGCTTATTTAAGTTTAACACAGGTATTGTAATGTTCTTAATATTTTTTGACACTAAAAAATATTAAGTTGCTCTTTGTTTGTGTATAAAGTTTAGTGCACTTTTTGAGATTTCTCTAAGAGCAATTTTGTGCAACTTATACTACATACAGAAAAGTTTTACAATGTTCTACACATTTGGTATTTGCCAATTGCTGAATAATTACCTTTTGCCAAAGTGTTTGTCATGTGGTGAGCACATATGTACACACACACAATTATTTGCTGAACATCAGTTTTTTGTGGGAATAACAAATGTTTGACAGAGATTTGTTCCCTTTTATTTGGCACATTATATTTACAAGGAGTGGGAAATGGTGAATACCAGACATTTGTCAAGTGAATCACAAGTAAATTGTACTTCACTTGTGATTCAAAAAGTACACTATGTGGCATTTGATGAATACCAAATGTGTGGAGTTTGCTTTACATACACATCAAATTTTTAGAATTACAAATTTGTTATGCAAACTTTGGTGTATAAAACTAATGTGTTTAATTGACATTAAAATATGAAAAATTTTGAATATTTTATAAAAATTTAAGTAGCGTAATTTTTGTTTTAAAAAACTTAAAGTGAAGATAATCCAATAGAAATTGCTATAAGATTAATAATAAAACCAATAGCATTGATCCTTCTTAGTAAACTAATGGACCATTTAGGAAAAGTAATGAATTCAAAATCTTGTACATATTAAAAAGGATGTCTTTGACAGTCTTCCATTCAATAAATCAATATAAATGTCAAACATAAATATAGTTTTTATATGTGCATTGAACTTGGTAGAGAACTTCAAAAATTTTTCAATACTTGTAATTATTTTTTTTGCTCTATTTCCTGTGGACACTAAGAGATTTCTTCCATGCTTTTCCTGGGTTCACCTAGACTTTTGATATGGAATGGGGCAGTCAGGTGTGAGGAATTGGGCCCAATACGTCCAGGATAAAACTACCTATGAAACATTCCTGGTGTCACTTGTCTGGATTTAATCCCAGGGCAACACACATTATTATAATTATTTCAACATAATAAGTCAATGTGTGTATATAATAAGGTTTTGGACAACATAATGTCCTATTTTACAGAATGTATTTTGTATATTAAGCAATGCATGATTGTATATTAAATACATTTTTAATTTTAAATAATTATGTTAAGATAATTTTGATTTAAATTTGAAAGATTGAAGTCTTTGCTTTAGTTTTATTAACTGAAAAAATGATTAAAATATATTAATTATTATATATTTTTTTTAAGAGACCATCTTTCTCTCCAAATCATTTTCTGGAAATATCAAGACCATCTTGGTTTAAAATGGGAGAACAGCAAGACTGTGCTGAATTTCTTCATTTTCTTTTTGATTTGCTTATTGAACAGAACAAATTTACTTGTCAGTCTCCGCAATCAAGTGAAAGTCAAGATAATTCACTAATTGAGGATGTGTTCAGTGGCGTTTCAGAAACAACATATATTTGTTCTTGTTGCAATAATTCATCAGTTCATTCCGAAAAGTTTACATCACTACATTTGGCAATTCCAGATGCAGAAGAAAATAAAGATTCTTCAGATGATAAAGATGAAGTCAGAATAGAACTTAGTGATCTGATATTAAATTATCTAAAGCCCGAAATTTTAGAAGGTGAAAATAAATATTTTTGTGATAACTGTAAAGAATTACACACAGGAAAAAAACAGTCAAAAATTAAAAAGTTTCCCACTTACCTTATAATAACACTTCTCAGATTTTCATACAATCCCGTTCTTCATAAAAAAACAAAAATTATCTCAATAGTTAATTATCCGTATGAACTGTTATGGCCTTTGGATGAAAATAATTGTAAAGTCTATCATTTGTATGCTGTTGTCATTCACTCAGGTACTTCAACAGAAAGAGGTCATTATTATACATATGCAAGACATTCGTCCTCAACTACTAATGTGCCAGTCCAAGAGCAGAAATGGTATCTATTCAACGACAGTCATGTGTTTTTAACATCTTACAATTCTCTTGAAACCTTAGCACAACGATTCCCAAAAGATACGGCCTATGTTTTATTTTATCAGGAAGCTCCCAATGAGAGAACCTATTGTATTACTGATGAGAATGTTAATAATTTCATTCATTCAGAGCTGAAAGAACTTATATTTAATGACAATATTAAATATTTAGAAGTAAGTTGAATTGTAAATATTTATTGAAAATAAATTCAAGGTTTTTAATTGTGTATTATTTTTAGGAACAAGAAGCAGAACGTTCCCTTGAACGAATGAAACATTCTCAAGATTATCTAATGCTGTCCAAAAGATTTCACAGGGATTTTGATGGTTCCCCTCCATCCGGAGGTTGCGGTAGTTCTGGATCAGATATGTCTTTTCCAAGATTTGTATATTAGAAATATTTATTTCAAGAATATTTGACACAATTATAAAAAAAAAACCAAAACAATATAAAGCTTAATTTAATAATTTATATGTAGATTTAATATTTGTTAAAACTAAAAGCAATGTAAATTAGTACATATATACTGTACATAGATTAGATCTTTAAATTATGGAGTCAAAATCCATCTGTATAAAATTACCATTTGTTGCTGAAATTTATAAATATTTCAAAATGACGTAATAATTTTAAAAGTAATAAAGTATTTTACACAATCAAAAAAGAAAAATTATAAATGTATATATATTTAATACATTTTTTTATAAATAAATTATGTTAGACAAGAACTCTGCTCAGTTCCATTAACTAAAATTATAATAGATTTAACATCTCGACTAATTTTAATATAGTAGATATTTTTATACGATATTTTTTATCAAACATCACGCTAAATATGAGGTGGGCGCTTGAATTGAGTGCAATCTTTAAATAAGTTATAAAATATTAATTAGGGATGCTACCAATAGCATTACTACAGTGTGATCATATAGACCAAAAACCAAACTTTGTATTAAGAATGGAAATCAATGAGATTTCAGGAATTGTGCCTGCATTTATGTTGAACATATTGATTGCTGAAAGTAATAATACAGGCATAAATTCGTCCCTTTTTCTTTAGAGAAACACTGAACACCATTGCAGATTTTCACAGAATTTGCTGAAAAACTTATGATGATGAACTGAGTATTACTTCCAGTAAGATGGAGTGACTTGCCATACATTACAGGAGTCAATGGTTACAATCCAGAGCATTTTTGAGGATCACGTCATCTCCAAGAATATCTGGCCGCCACAGTTTTACAAACTTCTTTTTTGTTGCGGCTATCTTAAGAAAAGAATGTAGCATAACTAACCCTGCACAGTTAGAGGATAATATTGAGAACTAGATCCAAAACATTGAGATACATCGTGTGGCTGACAGAAGGCAGTGGCTACTTCCAATACTTTCTGTGATATGATGTGTTGTTCAACATAAGTGGAGGTATGCTTACAGAGCACCTCATCAATTTTCATTAAATTAATTTGTTTAAGATTTATGATAAAAATGTGTGTTCAAGTCTATATGAATCATCCTGTATTACTTGCAGAAAGAGAATGAAATGGTATAATTTACAGCAAATTCAGAAATTGTATTTGGTGCAGCATGTTCTACAGTAGAAATATTTTAAAATGCTTCATTAGATAGAGATAAACTAGTATTGTATTTACACTAAGCTTCCAAACATCTCCGTTTATCTAAGATTTAACTCGTCTTTTATTTATAGATAAATTATTGTAAAGAATTTTTCAGTTTAATTTGATGATTGATTAGATTTAGAATCTTTTTTTTGAATAAAAAGAAATTGATTTCTGTAATTAGAATATGTAAATTGATATTTAAAATAAACAGGAAAGTTTGTACATTGGATTGAATACATTTGTTCTTTAAATGATTTCATTGGTTTCGTTTATTAGATTTGTAATAGCTTAATAATGCTTACGCAGTTTATTGATTTCATCATATATAAGAAAATATAGAGTGGACCAAAAGTCCGTTAATCATTTTAAAAATAACATGGAGCATGTTACAATGGTGGCAACCTTGAAAGAATGCATCAAACGACGTGAGAAGCATCACAGAGGATCCATCAAACACACTTCATTTGTCCTCAAAATAGACAACTTGCGTGTGACGTCAGGAATCCCGTTTTGCCGGCGCCATATTTGTGATGTTTCCGTTCTGTTTTAATCTCACGTGACAGGGTAACCAAACATTTAAACATTGAGTGGTTCACCTAACGAAGGGATACATTGTAATTAAATTTTAAAACAATAGAATTACAAAAGTTACCATACAACACTTAGAAATGATGCTATGCAATAGTCAATAAAACAAAAAACGTACAGTTGGTCGTTGTACTGAATAAAAATGTATTAAGAATATGGAGAAACATTAATATGCGTAAAATAAATGCATGGAAACTTTGTAAGCGCACTGGATATAATACAGAAGCAAATTTAAATGAAAATATATACACGACTCGCTAATCCGGCTATTTATTGCACAGAGGAATGCCGGATTGCCGAGAATAAAAAGGCAACGTATAGACAACCTGTCAAACTTTGATGCCGATTATTTTGGTTGGGGGCAAAAAATGACATGCAGTACCGTATACAGAAGTGAAACCTGAGGATATGTGACAGGACTAACATTTTCGTGGAAACTTACAAATGAGAAGTCGGATTATAGTGTATGCCGGATTACAGGACAATGTATTTGATATATTCATTCTATTAAAACTAATAATTTTCAATTTTGAAACAATTAAAATTTTTGTTCATAAGGTAGCAATAACATTTAGTAATTGTGACCCAAACATTTATTTGGTAATTTTATATATTTTTTTAAATTATTAAAACGTGATGAAACTTATTCTCTTGACATATGAAAAGCAGAGATCTTTTAAAATGACGTTTGAATATTTTTATTNAGTATAACACATCTTTAAATAAATAAAATATGCGTGCATAATTATTTATAAATACGTAGATTAATAAACTATTTTTAAAAATGAGGGCAATTATAAATTATATGTTCATTAATAAGTGGTGGTAGCGAAATTAATTTGAAATACATAGAATTATATGTGAAAGAGAGCTTGATTATTTTATTATATTAATTCCGAAACAGCAAGAGAATGAAACATTTTAAATTGCTTTATTACATAGTCAGCGGTAAAAATAATATCCTTAAAATAAAATACAGTAGAGCGTCGATTTTCCGAATCAATTGGGGACTGGGGTTGTCCGGATAACTGATATTTCGGATAACTGATTTACGTACGAAAAAATAGTTTAACGTATCCGATATCGAATTTTTTATCCGTTGCGTGTAGCTTCGCGTTGAATTTTCGTCGATGTTAAGCCTAACAAATACTATTGTATCGTTAAAAATTATTTTCTTATTTTGTACAAACAAAATAAATATATTGAAAATTATAAAAATAATAAAAAATTATACTTCAGATGCTAATTTAGTATCAAAAACGTAAAATATTTGAGTAGCCCAAGACATAGCCAAAGATTGAAGCGCCACAGCACTGGTGAAAATTTAAATTTGCCAACTGGAATTTTTTCGGATGATTGACTTTCGGAAAATCGACGCTCTACTGTACATAAATAAATAATTACATTCTTAGCCATTATGGCGCTGGTGTTTTCATGTAAAAAGTATAAATGAAATAAAAGTCCCAAAAATTGCATGTATAGGGTTTCAATTTTCAAATTGTAGACCTGTACATTCCCAGTGTCGTCCACCTGTCAGTTCTTCGTTAATCTCGAAAACGAAGTTACGCAAATGAAAATCGACACCTGATATGGAAAGCTTAAGAGCCGAAGTCCTGATTAATTATATACGAACTTTCGGTCTGGACCGGAAGTAACGTGATTTCAATTCAAAATTTTTACCTTACTGTATAGAGTAGTGGTTCCCGAAGTGGGTTCTACCGCCCTCCTGTGGGTGGCGAGCAAATCTATAGGGCGAAAAGAAGCAAGTGGGAGGCAGGGTACTGTTAAAGATACAGTACAGGTACCCCTTTCCTCTGTTAAACGGGTAAGAAGAAACATTACGTTTAATTGTTTCCAGATTTTGAGAATAGACGGGCGGATGCCGAGCGATCAAGGTGGCAACCTACAGCTCTGGGGGACCCCGGTTAATACTAACCGGTCGAAATAACCCCAGGAATTTTTCGGGAATGATCCGTCCGGATATTTCGGGCCCCGTCCCTCACCATTGTGGGCTTGCTAAAAAGAGGCCTTCTTAATGCCCACAGGGCAGAAAGAGTTAAAAAGAAAAAAAAACTTTGAGAACAATGTACGGTATAGGAATAAGTTTAGTTGTGGCAACTTGGGCGCTCCGCCTAGGGGGATGCCTTTTTAAAGGAAACTGGCCGCTATTTAGGCGTTACAGACGTGGAGAAAACCCGGAAAACTCCACGTGGCCAGCCCATCCGAGCCAGGCGGGAACCCACGACCGAACTCCCAGTGTCCATGTTCAGGGAACGAAGACCGCTTGGCCACCTGTGGGCCCGTAAGGGAACAAAGTGTGAGATTCATAGAAGAGTTTTCCTAAAAATATTTCCAAGCCTTTCTCACACGAAAAAATGGATTAGGGGGCGTTGGGATACGGTTCGGTATAACTTTATGGAACAAAGAGAGCGGTGCATCAGAAAAGTTCGGGAATCACTGGTATAGAGCAATAAATTTGGCATAGAATCGATCTTTACAATAAACTGTATAATATACACGTGATCCCAAATATTCTTTTTTTTTTAACTCTTTCCGCCCTGTGGGCACTAAGAGGGCCACATTTTGCAAGCCCATTATGGGTTCGTTTCAATTCCAGGACACGCAATAGATGTGTATTTTTACTCTGATAGTGAAAGAAATATATTTAAAATATGGAAAAAGATAATTTATTGTAAGAACAGTTTTTAGAATATAGTCCACTGTCACTAGACGGCAGTGGGAAAAAATCCGGGACATCTAGCAACTAATTAATGTAAACGATATAAATAAGATGGCGGAATCTCATCATAAAGTTATGGGTTTTTCGACTAGCAAAGATTCGATCTCGGGTCCCTCAGAGCAGTAGGATGCCATTTTAACCGCTCGGCCATTCAACCCGGTTAATTAAATAATGATAACAACAATACAACTGTTCCATTCTAACACTATAATTTTAAGAAATTTACATTTGTTTCCTCTATTAATTACATTTTTACTATTTTATAGCGAAAGGAAGGCTAAGGATTATAATGTATTAAATTCTAATAGAATCGAGGGCGAAATTAAACAAAGGAAATCGAGATGACAATCCAAAAATCATTTCTTCAAAATCCGATAATCCGAAGTGGATTCGATCTTAGATTCATTAACCTGCTTTTGCGGCTGTTTAGTTGAAATGTTTATGAAATTTTGGAGAATGGATTGTCCAGTTATGTCGGGTCTCGTTCCTGTAATGGCACTTCCTAAAAAGGCCATTAGAGAGTAAACAGTTTAAGGTGTACTGTACTTGTGTAGTTTACTCGCTTCTACTCCAAATTTTTATAGTACGATTTAAAATAAAAATACGTTGAAAGAGCAGCGGTTCGTTACTATACGGGCAAATTGCCTGGAATTAGGAGGCCCCAAACAAACTTTTTAAGAAAACATTAACCCCCAAAAAAATTAATCCGGAGTAAAATGTCTGAAGGCAACACTTTACTTGGAGGGTTTTAATTCAAATTCTCTTGGGTCCTATGAAGCTATTAGGAGACCATTTGGCGGTACAAAAATATGGGGGATATGTACTGTACACTCACAGGATCAGTAAATCCTCAATCGATATAAATACAGTCGACCCTCCATAACACTGTTGATAATTCCGTTTTATATGAATTCCGTGTTGTACGAATCACTTAGATTTTACACATACGTGTGCCGGGTTGTGAACGGCTCACGTATTTGTAAAATCTAAGTGACTCGTACAACACTGAATTCATATAAAACGGAATTATTAACAGTGTTATGGGGGGGTCGACTGTATACAGTTCCTACACAATTAGGAGCATTATACTTAAAACAACATAAATTTATGCAATTCTTAATTAATAAAANAGGGGGGAAAAAAGAAGAAAACAAGTATAATCCGTCTTGAACATTTCCCACGAAAAGTGCTGATGGTGAAGTCTGAGCCGATGCGTTTGCTATCTTTGATCCTCTTCTTCACTTGGTCTTCGGGTTTATGTCTTATTTAATTGGCTCCAACAATTGCTGAATAAGCGCAATTCGTCGGATACGACAAAATCTTTCTCTGCATAGACAACTCGAATTTCCTCTAACTGTTTTCTACCGATTATTAAAAAAATCAAAACATTTTTTTTTCATAATATTTAATTTAAACTTAGTAATAAAGTACTTATCTTACTTTCTTTATATATAGGCTATATTTATATCGAAATTGAATTTTATTTAAGAATTTTTCAATTTTATAAAGTAATTTTTCAAGATTAAGCGCTCTTTAACATTGATAAATCTGTTTAAACTATTTTAATTCCTTTCCTCCATTTCTTTACTTTTACTATTTTTTCTAATTAAACTCATATTAAAATTGATTTAAGAATATAAGGAGTTAAATTATAGTAGAACCTCCAATAACGGCCATTTTTTATATTCCAATGAGTGGACGTTGTTAAGAGGTTTGACTGTTTATAAAAATGCAAATTTCATAGTAAATTATTATTATTATTATTATTTTTTTTTAATCTAAAAATTTAATA
The DNA here is from genome assembly GCF_000671375.1 of Centruroides sculpturatus. Classification (NCBI taxonomy): domain Eukaryota; kingdom Metazoa; phylum Arthropoda; class Arachnida; order Scorpiones; family Buthidae; genus Centruroides; species Centruroides sculpturatus. Next base: position 717,792 of record NW_019384299.1, on the reverse strand, counting down.
TCCGTAAGGAAACTTTATCGTTGTTTGCTTAAAGGGTAATATGGTATACCAGAAAGCCCCCTTTTTTTTGGCATAATCGGTCACTTTCCATCCTTCTCACTTGAGAACTGAGTGAAGCGAAGTCTCAAGAGACCACAAAAATCAATAGGCATTATGAAATGGGTGGCTGCAAATGCGTACAATTTTTATTTTTATTATTTTTTTTAATTCTTTGTACTAAGAACACGTTAATGAGCTCTAATGCACTTTTTTTTTTTAAATATACTTTCTTCGGTTTTATCTAAATGACTTTTCCTCCTCCTTTTTTTTTCCTCTAGAAAGTATAAGTTATTCGAGAGATATTAGTAGGCGTTGTGCTGAATTTTCCTGGTAGGCCAATGGCACCTTTACTCCACTTCCTAGTCGACTATCAAAGGATTTAAATGTTCCACATAACAAATTTAATCTGAATCTGTTACAACATTATTAATGATGGACGAATTTAATAAAAATCAAGTTTAATTACTGGCAGATTCAATAATTTATAAAGATTAGTTTTCGATTTGACGTCCGTAAGTCGGTCGGTCCGACTTTATTGACTTTATCTCTTAATAAATATCGCTAAAAAATTAAAAGTTTGAAGCATGAAAATTCGAATTTTTGGTGAAATTTATAAATAATTCCGTGAAGTCGATAAAGTGTCCATTACGTAATGCATTATTTTCACCACAAAAACAACAGCAAAAATTCTGTCGGCCTGTGATGGAAACTTGACGTGAATGTTATAAAAAATGTATGGGACCTTATACATGTGTTTTTATAAGCAACCTTATTGCAAATTAATAATTCAAGTAACAGCAACTTGCATGAATTGCATCTCAATTTCACGTGGTCTTTTTCATTGTTTACTCCATCAAATTCCTTGTTTACCGTTACTTAACGATGATAAAATTATTCGCAAATTTTTATCTAAGGAATTTAATAAAGTTTATTTTTATATTTATCTCTAAAAAAATTTTTTTAAAGAGATTATATTAGATAAAATGTCCTTTGTAAATGCTAGTTTCTTCCATTGTTGTTGGCATTTCTAAGCTTTAGAGGTGTTCCATTTTCAAAAAAAAAATCCGTTAAATGTGTAAATTTATCTATAGAATAATTATATTAATAAATAATTCTCGAATAAAGGTTGTTTTTATTGAATAAAAACAATTGTTTTTGTACGTTCTCGTGTATTAAAGTGGATAGGTCTTGTACAGGATATTGCGTGATTTGTAGTATAATAACTATAAAGGAAGTAATATCTTGATAAAATATAATTAAAACTGTTCATAGAATCACGTAAATTAATTTTTTTTTAAATATTAATGTCGGGTGTTTAACCCTTCACAAATACAGCAATGCCTCCTGCGTAAGTGGGGCATATAACCCTTAATTAATTAATATTTATGCTCTAAAATTTATATACAGATTGTTAGATGAGATGGAAAGAAATCGTCACGAAATAGGACACAATTTCACGAATTAAAATAATTAAATAAGGATAAGAGAATGAATTGGAACAATACAGTTCATCGAATCAATCGAAGCATCTCGTCTGTCAGTTCTAATTGATGCTGTATTCTCGGTGAACTTTCACCCCTGTTACTATTTTCCCTGTAGAGATTATGAAGATGAGACCTACTTCGTGAGGTTTTCTTAGTAATTTTTCAATTCGATCTTTACTTATTGCATAAATATTAATAATACAACGACAATATCGGTTCCATAATGTGTTAAGGAATGATCACTGTCAGTGTACATCAATTAAGTTTGTCCAAATAATATTTTTGATGAATTGAAAAAATCAAATTATTGACCTCGACTGTAAGAATTCTCCTTTGTGATGTGATAACTACGGACACAGAATATCGAGTACACAAGACAGTACACTCCAAATTGTTCTTTCTTAACCTTGTCTTTTCCAATGAGAGGTCATCTTTCAGAGATGAAGGATAAACTTGCTTCAGGTTCTTCTAAAATCTTCATTGAAATAACTCTGTTAGTAATCAGAAATAATAAAATGCTGTGTAGAAAGATTCAATTGTGTTGGATTAAAAGGGTAGATTGATGGAATGGATGATACTTTGTGCCAAAGTTTTTAAATTATCATTAACAATGAGGATGAATCTTCCTTTCTGAGACATCCTTCACCAATTTTCAATTTGAATTCCTAAATGATTTTAAGAGAAGACGGAAGTGATTAGTAGCACGTGTTTGTGCCCTTGATGGGAATAATCTGCATATTGCTGCCATCGATATAGGCTACATCAAGGGCAACAATCTCATTAAGTTTTACTGAGCAAATATTAAAATTGTTGCACTTATTTATATGTAAAAAGATTTTTCAGTTATACTTGCAAGAAACTTTGAAATGTTTTGATTTATGGGCGGATGGCTATAAGTTACAATATACAAAGGGTTCTTCTTCATGAAAGCCTTAAGATGTAGTCTTATAGCGTAGGACCCTACTCAGTAATCTGCTTAAAAGTGTTCGGTAGGGCATAAACACATTTTTATTCATCGTAAGCTTCTGGAAATTAATTTATCACAGAGTTTTTTCAGGTGGAGTGAAGTTCAACAACGTCGTAATCATCACAAACAATTTTTTCTTTTTTTTTTCTCAGCAATTGATAGTGAAGATGTTGAGTATCACGTCAAAGATGAATATCACAAGATGGATTATCATAATCCCATTTTAGTTTTTTTTTTCCTAAAAAAAAAATAATCTGTTTATCAGGAAAGCAAAAGATAAGCTTAAAAGTAAAGTCTGGAATAAGATAATCCTCTTTTTCTGGTTAGAAATTTGGGTTTAGAATTATTCATGGCATGCGTGTCTCTTGTATTTTACTTCTTATCGTATAATAATTTCTTTCAACATTTAGTTTGACAAATTCCCTTCTTCGCTTTATTTCGCATTTAACAAAGCAATAAATCAGCGAACGGACAGTTAAACTCCTGCGAAGATAGCATTATCGAGCAGCAAAAGGGAGATAAGGTAAGCATTCATAAGAATGTCAACTCTCTCTCACTTCGCTCGCCTTCAAAGTAATTGATGCAAGAATAAACTTAAAAAGTGAAAAGTCTTTCACGTTCGTGACGAGACGTTACGTCAAAGAAGTCATTTGAGGTTTCGTACTTCGTTTTCACCGCTAATTTACATAATTTTAAGTGATATTCTTTAGAAATATTGCTCAAAATCGCGTGAAATTTTTTTTTATCAACTTATAATACTTTTTACTACATCTAAATCTGTGTAGAGGCAGGACTAGACTTACAGTCTAGGTGGTAAAATATAATAAACTCTTCCCTTTGGCAAAATAATGTAAAAATGTGAGGCCCCAATCTATAGACTCGACGCGAGGCCCTAAGCTGTAGGTTGGTTAGCTTATGTTCAAATCCGGTTGTGCCCAGGACTGTGGAAAACGACTATGATTTTTGGAACTAGGGCCTCCTATGCCCTTCTAATTCTTCTGACATAATGCACTCTGTTTATGTTTCTCTCTCTCTTTCTCTATGCAATTTAAATTATATGAATTGATTTTCTATCTATACTTAACTTTGGTCGGGCCTCTTCCAGTCTTGGCCTCAGATCTACGGCAGCGGCGTTAGCCCTGTCAGTGTCTAACTACCTATACAGATTATCGACGAGATTATCTACAAGCTACAAAAATTAATTTTTTAAAAAAAGTTTATCTTAACGTCAATTGGTTAATGAAAATTCAAAATTTACTATTCAACCAATCGCCTTTAATAATTTTCGTGTAAACATTTAAGCTTATTATCTTACATATTTCTCAAAGAACTATCAATTTTCACAGGAACTATTTTGCATAATTCTTGTTTGTTATACTTAATCACAGTAAATTCCCGTATAAACGTATTATTTTAGCTAAGTCTAGCGCCGATGTCCTTAAGACGTTGTAGGGTTGACTTTTTGGATCGGGTTGGCAGCTTGCCAACAGTACTACGAAATATCCATTTTAACCCCATCCTAAGCATATTCAATATATTTTACTATTGACAGAAGCATGTACAACGATCTAAAAGTACAGCAGTATACGTATAGACATTTTTTTTTATTTCTATGGTCAAACACCATTCACTAAACTATCACTCTGTGTATATCTTTAAGTTGAATATGTGTTTGGTTTTAAAAGAGGGTGGACGATTTTTATGTGAGGGTTGCAAACACCAGATCCTTCCATCATTTGTCCAAATCAAGAGGTTGTGAGATTATCGATCGCGTTTATTAAGATATATTTTCTGTAAATCTTTGAAGTGTTGCTATTGATTTTGGACGGAGAAAGGTGTTCTATATTTTATTGTCCTCACCTCTATATTAAAAGAGGGATGCTTTTTACTATTTATGTCTACATTTATGTATATATGAGGTACATAAATCGTGACTCAAAAGTTTGCTATAAAGTATTTACGTGCGGTACCATTAAAATTTCGTTGAAATATCTTTTAAGAGGGGGGAAGAAATAGAAAATTTGACATCGAATAACGTTTTTTATGGCATATACATATATATATATATACTTTTTAACAACATGTATTACACAATTCTAGGTTTAATATATCTGCAATACAAGATTTACATATTTTCTATAGGGGCACAAAAGTTAGTTAACCGTTGTAAACATTAGGTTGCTCTTTTATTAATTAAAACTTTTGCATAATTGCATAATTGCTTGAAACCAACATAGTTAACGAACTTATGGGCCATACTCTCTCTCTCTCTGTATATATATATAGGCCTATATATATGAATTTTTTATATATACTCACACTTATCACATTTCTTTTGTCTTTTTTGGACCTTACAATGATTCTATTTTGTTTGAGATCACATTAATTAGAAGGAAGTGTCAAATATTTTTGACAATTCACATATTAATCATTTCTATTTATTTGCTCATGTTTTTGTTAAAACTATTAAATTTTTAATGTTTGAATTTTAAAAACTTTTTATAAGTTTTCAAACTTTACCATATGAATTTTTTATATATACTAACACTTATCACATTTCTTTTGTCTTTTTTGGACCTTACAATGATTCTATTTGTTTGAGATCACATTAATTAGAAGGAAGATTATTATATCTTTCTTCTACAGACTTATTGTATTATGATACACCTATTATCTTTACATTTATTATCTTACCTATTCTTCTAAATATCAAATTATTTCTTATTTAGCATCAAATTACTATGTCTGAAATGAATATCACTATTTTTGATGTAAATGTAANCTTTAAAAGCGTTTAAATTTATATATATAAATACATATAAACCGATTTTACATAAATATGAAGAAGATATAATTTAGTACCGTTTTTATGTGTTGGAATTTAAGTAGTTTCCATTAATTTTATTGTTCTACATTGAAATTTTGGCCTATTTAATACTTATTATCTGGTTTTTTAGTATTTAAAACATCTTTATGAATCTCATTTTTTTGGTTTCTTTCTGGATTTTTTCGATATTATCTCTTAAAATTACATCGTAAAATTGAAAAAAATGATATTAATTACAATTGGTTCTTGCTTAATTAGCTGTATTATCATAGTATTGTTAAAGCCTTATCGTTAAATTTTATATTATTTTTCATTATTCTAGTTGTATTGTTAGGACTGACATTACCCAATTTTTACGTGTTGCTAAATTTTTGTTATTAACATTGCTGGACTCGCGTTATTACTTTCCCTTATTTATACAGTCGAACCTCCAATAACGGCCATTTTTTTAATGGAAGTTTATTATTATTTTTTTTAACAGAAATGCTTACAAAATAATCTCCAACAACGGCCATTTTTATGTACAGTACTCGTCAGTGGCCGTCCTTCACAGGTTGTTTTACAGCTGTACTTTTACAGTGCTGTTGTGGTAGCTAGCATTGTTAAACCTGCCCGATTTATTGTGTAAATTATTATGATTCCATTAAAATAAAATTTTAAATTTCAATATTTTATGATGCCATACATGTTATCGTGTTTCTAAAATAATATTTTATTGTTTTTATTAAATACCGTTATATCCTATTGTTAAGTTTACTTTCTAGTATTACGCAAACACTACAGTTACTACATTCCATTGTGTAAGATAGATGCGTAAGAGATAAAATAAGAGATTCTTAACGAATTGTATTAATTACAAAAGATAAATTCGCGATAACAAAATCAAAAATTCATTATTAACACTTAAAAGAAAAAAATCCATTAATTGATTCGCAGCATCCACGAAAATTGCTAATTACAATCAAAGTTGATGGCAGTTAATCCACACACAACCAAACAATAGCCTCCAACAATAGTTTCTGCTTCGGTTAACAGATGTCGCTGCTAGTTTATAAGACAAGGCACGGTCGGTAGAGGCGCTAGATGGCAAAGCAGGCTGGAAGTGTAATGTCGGAAGCGGCGGTAGGAGCGAGCGACTTTCTCGCCTCACCATCAACGAACCGAAAAAAAGAAAACAAATAAAAATACGGCGAAAAAAGTGTAAATCGTGAAATATGTATCCGATGCCAGGATTCGCTCCAATGGGACCGCGTGACGTGGCAGGCTCCGCCTCACGCGATAGTGGCTTTGTGTAGTGCCACGGCAACGTCGTTAGACCATAGTTTTGTGTGGATAACGCTCCTTCCCACTCAGGACCTTATGTCTCCCAACTCGGGCCGGTTTGAGATTACGGAACGTCCAACCCTCGTTCCAGTTAGTAGCATAGAAGTTCGTGCCGAGATTATAAAATGTAAGTATTCTTCTTAAACAAGTATATTACACACTACACCGTGTGTTCGCGCTGTGTGTGTGTGTGTTTTTTTTTTTCTCTCCTGTTAACAGTAACTTCACGTTTGAATCACCATAGTCGATATTCCTTAATGCTGCTGCTGCTGCTCTGCTGCTGTTTACATATCGATGTTTGGCGTTTGGCCTCGATGACCTTGAGGCGACTCGACTGTATTCTTATTTTAGAAATGTCTAATTTTTGAACCAGTGTCAACAGGGGAAAAAATACGTCGACATTTTAATACGAATTTCCGAATTTTCACAGCGTATTAACCTGCATCCTGAGCGGATTTTCACATAGAAATTATAAGAAAACCCCTCCCGTTCTTGTGTTGTAATTGCACCCACTTTATTGCTTCGCGTGTGTGACTCACTTGTCATTTTTGTTTCTTATCGTCTGTACTTCGTTCGTATTGGTCGTTGCTATTCGTTATTATTGTTGATGTAGTTGATAAACTGATACTTTGATACCATTCTTCTATAAAAGTTGTACGGGAGATATCAATGTTAGCATAGATTAAGCAGTTGTGAAGTCTCACCCCCGTTAAACACACCTTTAAAATCATCTTTTTTTGTGACGATTGCCTTCTATTGAGTCGTCATTACTAGTTTGAGTCATTAACAATGCGATCATTGTCGAATTAATAGAATTTTTGGGAATTATCCATTAAGGGAGGAACTGTGGATCACTTCTGAGAAGGAAATTTGTTAGTTAGGGTGAGTAATTAAGTAATTTTAAAGAGGGCAGACAGTTTTCTGTTGTGTTCTCTGTAGTTCTTAAGTGGCTCATTCTTGAATTTGAACAATTATGAGCCCAAAGTGGCACACAGGGTAGACAATTTTCTGCTGTATAACTCTACAATTCTTGGTAATTGACTCATCTGAAATGCGTTCAGTTTTTTGTTTAACTGGATTGAGAATTAACTAATTATATCATTAAAAATTCGGTGTTTAAAAAAGGGTAACCAAAATATTGAGTTCTTCAGCATTCACTTGGCTGTATATCAAATCCATTGTTCATTTTGTAACCATTTTGGCAATGAGGTTGTTAACTTCTTATCTTCTACATGATCCAGACAGTTAATATCCCATTTTTTTAAACAATTGTAAACAGGGCACACGTAACTTCTCAATTATTTTTCTATGTTAGACCTGGCGGAAGGTCAATTACCCATTAATTTTCCGAACTTTTCGTCGAAAACGGGCGAAGAAAATGCAGTTAATTTTCTTCTTAACCGGAATTTAATTGGACAAAACTGGATAGGTTACGTGTGTAAAGTTCTCTTGTTAACTGGATAGCCGACCTAATTTCTTGCATATTTATATTGTTTCGTCATAGATCTAACTGTTCTTTTAATTCTTTCAAAATTCGTAATGAGGGTGTAATGCTCTATCATTGACGACGAAACGCAGGACTGGGTTTGGTGCACACAAGGTCACATTGAATAGGAAAAGAGGAAGAGGGGGGTTGAACGGGAGTGAGAAGCTAGTCTTACACTACCAGATGTTCTCGGGCATAGTTCACATTCTCGTTCGAGTGCGTGGGCGTTTCCAGAATTGACGAGGTTCACAAATTACATTTAGGGCAGCGGATGCTATAAGCTGTTCCCTTAATTAAATTAACATTAACATTCGCGTGACACTCGCTAATTCGGTTAATGTCGCCATGTCTAGCGTTCACTTTCACTATAAAACTCCAGTCTTTACTTTCCAAAGAATGAATTCTAGATTTTATAACCTTTTTATATATATATATATATATACTAAGGAATGATATGCCAGATCGAATATACGAATGTCTGTCGATCACGTTGAACTAAAGTCCAGACAGACACTTAGACGAACGTTAAACCCAGTTTTGATACGAGTCTTTGTTTCCTTGACCTTTATTTAACGTTCTCAAATCGATCTGGAATGTTTCGTTTTTAAGATTTTGGCGATTGATGTCTACATTCACAAATCTGTAATTGTATATTGTAAACATTTGATATTTTTCTACACAGGAATGCATTTTTAAATAGGATTTTCCTTAAATTTCCACAAAATTTCTTCATACCGTAGGATATAAATTCTAGAAGAAGTAAAGAGTGAGAAATTCCACATTCTTTAATGGAATGTCGAAATATTTCGGGGAATTTCCATGTTTCGAAGTCCAATCACTGAAAAAATTTCAAAAAATCGGTTTAAATTACCTAAATATAGGGAAACGACGGATTTTTTTCCGCTTAATTCGTATGTTTTTCAGGGGATACAACTTCTAGTTGCTAAATAAGCGATTTATTCTATCATTCCGCTGAAATTACTCACTTTATACTGATTTAAACGCATAAAATACAAAGCAAATCGAATGTTTTTGAGTTATTGTAGACTATGGAGTACATTTATAGTGAAAATTTGTATTAATTTAGTCTAATTTTAGCATTAAAATATAGAAAAAAATCATTCCAGATAAGTTTAAAATGAAATTCGAACTCGGACCCTCTCCTCTGACTTAAATCAGATGTTATCGATTACATTCGAACGTTCTATAACTAGTTTCTCGAACTTGGAATCGATTGGCTTGATGGAAAAGTATTATATTCATGGAAAAAAAATCGATTTCAAATGATTGATCAACGATTTTATTGCCATCGATTGTTTCGTGGGCAACGTTAATATTTCTGCCACAATCGAAAAAAAAAAAAAAAAATGGCGTAAAGTAGAGAAAAGATTCTGGTTTAGAACATTCTGTATCGATTTTCGGAACGATCCGTAAACGGAAGCGGAAGTTATTGTAATTTCAAAAGTTTAAAAAACGTCATAAACCCGGGGGATTTCACTCTGATCATGCATTGTTATTCCATGTTCGAACGAACGTAAAAGGCGGCGATGCATGTCATGGACAGAAACGTGGTGGTGTATCACATCAGGTTTATTTATGAATGACATGTGAATAGCGAATTAACTCGCCATTAGACACGTGTGGTTTTTGGCTTAACACGTAGGCAAGTGTTTGTTATAATTCTGCCAGGATTCAGTTCGATTTTGCTTCTTTTAGTTTCATCTATTAAAGGTTATCTTGAAGAGAAAATAAAGGGAAAACAAGTCGAAATATTTGAAGCAAAACAGAATTTTTGATGCAAAGCAAAGTCGTATTAAAGAAGTAATGGTTCTAGAAAGAACACGAAGAGGAATAGTAGTTAAGATACAATAAGTACAAAAAATGATGGTAACAACATGAGTAGACCAGTAGCAGAATGANTATCTAACACAATGTTTCAGCGTTTAAAAACGAGATAATTTATTGAAAAGTTCATAAATGATATAATTATTTTTATTTCTACGCTGTTATGACTATTATCTAATGTAATTTACTCATAATGTTTACTTAAACGAAATTAATTCGAGATAAAAATAGAGCAGTGAGATAATTCAAATTTTATCTTTTATTATAATGTTAACATGTTACAAAGTCGATTCAGCTTTTTTATTTATTTATTATTATTATTTTTTTTCTAAGTATAAACAAAAATTTTAAATTAAATTTACAGTAATGAAAAATCATTCTAATAAACATTAGAAGTTCTCTGCACATTTAAAAAGAATTAAAACTGAAAATATTCTAAAAAACTACAACGAAGATTGGTTAAAAAACTAGAATGGGCGGAGAGTAACTCCGCCCATTCTAGTTTTTTAACCAATCTTCGCTGTAGTTTTTTAGAATATTTTCGATTTTAATTTTAAAATATCTGCAGAGACCCACCTATGTTTCAGAAGCAGTTTTTTTAAAAGTAATCTTCTATTTAACAGCATTTGAAAGTTATCGCAGCTAATCAAAGGATATATTTTCTAGAATTTCGATAAATTTGAACTCTACCTAACATTGAAATCTACATAAAACATTGAAAATATAGAAATAAAATTGAAAGCGTCATCCAAAATTTATGACTTGTTGCTATGAAATTTGACAGTTCTTCATGCTGATGATGATCATGTTTTAATGTAAATATATGGCGGCCCAAAAGACAGTTAACCACGTTATTTTTTTTCAATGTTTTAAACGCACTTGTCAATCACAAACTGAATTTGTTAAATCATTCTAAGCAATATAGCATTTGAAAAAGACAGAAAAATTAATCTATACGGTGGTTAACTAACATTTAGACCACTCTGTATAAATTTATCACGACAATTTCAGTAAGAAACATTAAAAAAATCTTTTATTTAACATCAACTTCATTTATATTCAGTAACACAACATACAAAAAAATCACATTTATCTCAATAATAGGGAGAAAAATTACAGTAAACATTGTTATATAAAATNAAACAAGTCGAAATATTTGAAGCAAAACAGAATTTTTGATGCAAAGCAAAGTCGTATTAAAGAAGTAATGGTTCTAGAAAGAACACGAAGAGGAATAGTAGTTAAGATACAATAAGTACAAAAAATGATGGTAACAACATGAGTAGACCAGTAGCAGAATGAGGAGGAACATTGGTTCTGAAAGCAGTGTGACAGGAACAATGGTTCCAGAGGCAGTGTGAGCAGAAAATGGTTCTAGAAATAGTGGGAGCAAGAGGAAAGTAGTAGCAGTGATTCTGGATAAGCGAAGTAGGAGCATTGATTGTAGAAGAGCGAAGTAGGAGCAACGATTCTAGAAGAGCGAATTAGGAGCAACGATTCTAGAAGAGGAAAGTAGGAGTAGTGATTCTAGAAGNAAACAAGTCGAAATATTTGAAGCAAAACAGAATTTTTGATGCAAAGCAAAGTCGTATTAAAGAAGTAATGGTTCTAGAAAGAACACGAAGAGGAATAGTAGTTAAGATACAATAAGTACAAAAAATGATGGTAACAACATGAGTAGACCAGTAGCAGAATAAGGAGGAACATTGGTTCTGAAAGCAGTGTGACAGGAACAATGGTTGCAGAGGCAGTGTGAGTAGAAAATGGTTCTAGAAATAGTGGGAGCAAGAGCAACGATTCTAGGAAAGGAAAGTAGTAGCAGTGATTCCGGATAAGCGAAGTAGGAGCAACGATTCTAGAAGAGCGAAGTAGGAGCAACGATTCTAGAAGAGCGAATTAGGAGCAACGATTCTAGAAGAGGAAAGTAGGAGTAGTGATTCTAGAAGAGGAAAGTAGGAGCAGTGATTCTAGAAGAGGAAAGTAGGAGTAGTGATTCTAGAAGAGGAAAGTAGGAGCAGTGAATCTAGAAGAGGAAAGTAGGAGCAACGATTCTAGAAGAGGAAAGTAGGAGTAGTGATTCTAGAAGAGCGAATTAGGAGCAACGATTCTAGAAGAGGAAAGTAGGAGTAGTGATTCTAGAAGGGGAAAGTAGGAGCAGTGATTCTAGAAGAGGAAAGTAGGAGTAGTGATTCTAGAAGAGGAAAGAAGGAGCAACGATTCTAGAAGAGCGAATTAGGAGCAACGATTCTAGAAGAGGAAAGTAGGAGCAGTGATTCTAGAAGAGCGAAGTAGGAGCAACGATTCTAAGAGAAGAAAGTAGTAGCAGTGATTCTGGATAAGCGAAGTAGGAGCAGTGATTCTGGAAGAACGAAGTAGAACTAACGATTCCAGAAGAGCGAATTAGGAGCGATGACTCTAGAAGTGTTAACAAAAATAGTGACTCCGAAAGCAGTGCGAGCAAAAAGAATGGTTATAGAAGTAAAGCGAGCAAAAGCAAACTAAAGAAGATTAATGGTTCTAGAAGTAAAAAAAGAGGAAAAAAAGTAGAAACAACACACAACAAAACACTTTAACCGAATTAAACGGTATATACTAAAAGCATTATTGACCAGTTCCACATAACAAATTTAATCTGAATCTGTTACAACATTATTAATGATGGACGAATTTAATAAAAATCAAGTTTAATTACTGGCAGATTCAATAATTTATAAAGATTAGTTTTCGATTTGACGTCCGTAAGTCGGTCGGTCCGACTTTATTGACTTTATCTCTTAATAAATATCGCTAAAAAATTAAAAGTTTGAAGCATGAAAATTCGAATTTTTGGTGAAATTTATAAATAATTCCGTGAAGTCGATAAAGTGTCCATTACGTAATGCATTATTTTCACCACAAAAACAACAGCAAAAATTCTGTCGGCCTGTGATGGAAACTTGACGTGAATGTTATAAAAAATGTATGGGACCTTATACATGTGTTTTTATAAGCAACCTTATTGCAAATTAATAATTCAAGTAACAGCAACTTGCATGAATTGCATCTCAATTTCACGTGGTCTTTTTCATTGTTTACTCCATCAAATTCCTTGTTTACCGTTACTTAACGATGATAAAATTATTCGCAAATTTTTATCTAAGGAATTTAATAAAGTTTATTTTTATATTTATCTCTAAAAAAATTTTTTTAAAGAGATTATATTAGATAAAATGTCCTTTGTAAATGCTAGTTTCTTCCATTGTTGTTGGCATTTCTAAGCTTTAGAGGTGTTCCATTTTCAAAAAAAAAATCCGTTAAATGTGTAAATTTATCTATAGAATAATTATATTAATAAATAATTCTCGAATAAAGGTTGTTTTTATTGAATAAAAACAATTGTTTTTGTACGTTCTCGTGTATTAAAGTGGATAGGTCTTGTACAGGATATTGCGTGATTTGTAGTATAATAACTATAAAGGAAGTAATATCTTGATAAAATATAATTAAAACTGTTCATAGAATCACGTAAATTAATTTTTTTTTAAATATTAATGTCGGGTGTTTAACCCTTCACAAATACAGCAATGCCTCCTGCGTAAGTGGGGCATATAACCCTTAATTAATTAATATTTATGCTCTAAAATTTATATACAGATTGTTAGATGAGATGGAAAGAAATCGTCACGAAATAGGACACAATTTCACGAATTAAAATAATTAAATAAGGATAAGAGAATGAATTGGAACAATACAGTTCATCGAATCAATCGAAGCATCTCGTCTGTCAGTTCTAATTGATGCTGTATTCTCGGTGAACTTTCACCCCTGTTACTATTTTCCCTGTAGAGATTATGAAGATGAGACCTACTTCGTGAGGTTTTCTTAGTAATTTTTCAATTCGATCTTTACTTATTGCATAAATATTAATAATACAACGACAATATCGGTTCCATAATGTGTTAAGGAATGATCACTGTCAGTGTACATCAATTAAGTTTGTCCAAATAATATTTTTGATGAATTGAAAAAATCAAATTATTGACCTCGACTGTAAGAATTCTCCTTTGTGATGTGATAACTACGGACACAGAATATCGAGTACACAAGACAGTACACTCCAAATTGTTCTTTCTTAACCTTGTCTTTTCCAATGAGAGGTCATCTTTCAGAGATGAAGGATAAACTTGCTTCAGGTTCTTCTAAAATCTTCATTGAAATAACTCTGTTAGTAATCAGAAATAATAAAATGCTGTGTAGAAAGATTCAATTGTGTTGGATTAAAAGGGTAGATTGATGGAATGGATGATACTTTGTGCCAAAGTTTTTAAATTATCATTAACAATGAGGATGAATCTTCCTTTCTGAGACATCCTTCACCAATTTTCAATTTGAATTCCTAAATGATTTTAAGAGAAGACGGAAGTGATTAGTAGCACGTGTTTGTGCCCTTGATGGGAATAATCTGCATATTGCTGCCATCGATATAGGCTACATCAAGGGCAACAATCTCATTAAGTTTTACTGAGCAAATATTAAAATTGTTGCACTTATTTATATGTAAAAAGATTTTTCAGTTATACTTGCAAGAAACTTTGAAATGTTTTGATTTATGGGCGGATGGCTATAAGTTACAATATACAAAGGGTTCTTCTTCATGAAAGCCTTAAGATGTAGTCTTATAGCGTAGGACCCTACTCAGTAATCTGCTTAAAAGTGTTCGGTAGGGCATAAACACATTTTTATTCATCGTAAGCTTCTAGAAATTAATTTATCACAGAGTTTTTTCAGGTGGAGTGAAGTTCAACAACGTCGTAATCATCACAAACAATTTTTTCTTTTTTTTTCTCAGCAATTGATAGTGAAGATGTTGAGTATCACGTCAAAGATGAATATCACAAGATGGATTATCATAATCCCATTTTAGTTTTTTTTTTCCTAAAAAAAAAATAATCTGTTTATCAGGAAAGCAAAAGATAAGCTTAAAAGTAAAGTCTGGAATAAGATAATCCTCTTTTTCTGGTTAGAAATTTGGGTTTAGAATTATTCATGGCATGCGTGTCTCTTGTATTTTACTTCTTATCGTATAATAATTTCTTTCAACATTTAGTTTGACAAATTCCCTTCTTCGCTTTATTTCGCATTTAACAAAGCAATAAATCAGCGAACGGACAGTTAAACTCCTGCGAAGATAGCATTATCGAGCAGCAAAAGGGAGATAAGGTAAGCATTCATAAGAATGTCAACTCTCTCTCACTTCGCTCGCCTTCAAAGTAATTGATGCAAGAATAAACTTAAAAAGTGAAAAGTCTTTCACGTTCGTGACGAGACGTTACGTCAAAGAAGTCATTTGAGGTTTCGTACTTCGTTTTCACCGCTAATTTACATAATTTTAAGTGATATTCTTTAGAAATATTGCTCAAAATCGCGTGAAATTTTTTTTTATCAACTTATAATACTTTTTACTACATCTAAATCTGTGTAGAGGCAGGACTAGACTTACAGTCTAGGTGGTAAAATATAATAAACTCTTCCCTTTGGCAAAATAATGTAAAAATGTGAGGCCCCAATCTATAGACTCGACGCGAGGCCCTAAGCTGTAGGTTGGTTAGCTTATGTTCAAATCCGGTTGTGCCCAGGACTGTGGAAAACGACTATGATTTTTGGAACTAGGGCCTCCTATGCCCTTCTAATTCTTCTGACATAATGCACTCTGTTTATGTTTCTCTCTCTCTTTCTCTATGCAATTTAAATTATATGAATTGATTTTCTATCTATACTTAACTTTGGTCGGGCCTCTTCCAGTCTTGGCCTCAGATCTACGGCAGCGGCGTTAGCCCTGTCAGTGTCTAACTACCTATACAGATTATCGACGAGATTATCTACAAGCTACAAAAATTAATTTTTTAAAAAAAGTTTATCTTAACGTCAATTGGTTAATGAAAATTCAAAATTTACTATTCAACCAATCGCCTTTAATAATTTTCGTGTAAACATTTAAGCTTATTATCTTACATATTTCTCAAAGAACTATCAATTTTCACAGGAACTATTTTGCATAATTCTTGTTTGTTATACTTAATCACAGTAAATTCCCGTATAAACGTATTATTTTAGCTAAGTCTAGCGCCGATGTCCTTAAGACGTTGTAGGGTTGACTTTTTGGATCGGGTTGGCAGCTTGCCAACAGTACTACGAAATATCCATTTTAACCCCATCCTAAGCATATTCAATATATTTTACTATTGACAGAAGCATGTACAACGATCTAAAAGTACAGCAGTATACGTATAGACATTTTTTTTTATTTCTATGGTCAAACACCATTCACTAAACTATCGCTCTGTGTATATCTTTAAGTTGAATATGTGTTTGGTTTTAAAAGAGGGTGGACGATTTTTATGTGAGGGTTGCAAACACCAGATCCTTCCATCATTTGTCCAAATCAAGAGGTTGTGAGATTATCGATCGCGTTTATTAAGATATATTTTCTGTAAATCTTTGAAGTGTTGCTATTGATTTTGGACGGAGAAAGGTGTTCTATATTTTATTGTCCTCACCTCTATATTAAAAGAGGGATGCTTTTTACTATTTATGTCTACATTTATGTATATATGAGGTACATAAATCGTGACTCAAAAGTTTGCTATAAAGTATTTACGTGCGGTACCATTAAAATTTCGTTGAAATATCTTTTAAGAGGGGGGAAGAAATAGAAAATTTGACATCGAATAACGTTTTTTATGGCATATACATATATATATATATACTTTTTAACAACATGTATTACACAATTCTAGGTTTAATATATCTGCAATACAAGATTTACATATTTTCTATAGGGGCACAAAAGTTAGTTAACCGTTGTAAACATTAGGTTGCTCTTTTATTAATTAAAACTTTTGCATAATTGCATAATTGCTTGAAACCAACATAGTTAACGAACTTATGGGCCATACTCTCTCTCTCTCTGTATATATATATAGGCCTATATATATGAATTTTTTATATATACTCATGAATTTTTATTAAAAAAATCAAGTAATAATATATAATTTATACAGCTTATAATACTTTTATTATTAATAAATTACATATAATAATGTCAAAAGTAACGAGCTCGTAACATAATTATCTAACACAATGTTTCAGCGTTTAAAAACGAGATAATTTATTGAAAAGTTCATAAATGATATAATTATTTTTATTTCTACGCTGTTATGACTATTATCTAATGTAATTTACTCATAATGTTTACTTAAACGAAATTAATTCGAGATAAAAATAGAGCAGTGAGATAATTCAAATTTTATCTTTTATTATAATGTTAACATGTTACAAAGTCGATTCAGCTTTTTTATTTATTTATTATTATTATTTTTTTTCTAAGTATAAACAAAAATTTTAAATTAAATTTACAGTAATGAAAAATCATTCTAATAAACATTAGAAGTTCTCTGCACATTTAAAAAGAATTAAAACTGAAAATATTCTAAAAAACTACAACGAAGATTGGTTAAAAAACTAGAATGGGCGGAGAGTAACTCCGCCCATTCTAGTTTTTTAACCAATCTTCGCTGTAGTTTTTTAGAATATTTTCGATTTTAATTTTAAAATATCTGCAGAGACCCACCTATGTTTCAGAAGCAGTTTTTTTAAAAGTAATCTTCTATTTAACAGCATTTGAAAGTTATCGCAGCTAATCAAAGGATATATTTTCTAGAATTTCGATAAATTTGAACTCTACCTAACATTGAAATCTACATAAAACATTGAAAATATAGAAATAAAATTGAAAGCGTCATCCAAAATTTATGACTTGTTGCTATGAAATTTGACAGTTCTTCATGCTGATGATGATCATGTTTTAATGTAAATATATGGCGGCCCAAAAGACAGTTAACCACGTTATTTTTTTTCAATGTTTTAAACGCACTTGTCAATCACAAACTGAATTTGTTAAATCATTCTAAGCAATATAGCATTTGAAAAAGACAGAAAAATTAATCTATACGGTGGTTAACTAACATTTAGACCACTCTGTATAAATTTATCACGACAATTTCAGTAAGAAACATTAAAAAAATCTTTTATTTAACATCAACTTCATTTATATTCAGTAACACAACATACAAAAAAATCACATTTATCTCAATAATAGGGAGAAAAATTACAGTAAACATTGTTATATAAAATTTAAAAAAAAATAAGNCGTGTCACGCTACGGTTATCATTCTGCCTTCTATTTCTAATAATTCTGAAGAGGTGGTACACTTGATGTCAATAGCATAAAATACTAATTTAAAATTGAATATATGAAATTTTTTATTCTGTAATTTAAAGAAAAACCAAATTTGGTGAACATTTCATCTCTGTTCAAGCTTGTCTCTGTTGAAAAAATGCAAAAAAAATTAAAGAAATTCAGTATAAATTTGCTGTTCTTGCCATTTTGATGTTGCTATATTTACTATATTACTATATTTTAAATATAAATATTAGTTGTTATATTTTGATAGTGATTATCATATTTTAATGCACTATATTTATAATATATGATGATGTTAATGCTATATTTTATCATATATTTATATTGTTTTAGGTTTATATGTGGTATATTATGCCATTTTCATTCATTGGATTTATGCTATTAGCTTGAATCCACTTAAATTTTTAGCATAATTTGGATATTTAAATAAAATATTTGGGAAAAGAAAGTTGAAACATTTAAAAATACATGCTTGTTAGAAATTTTTTTCATTTTAATCAAAGTTTTAATATAATTTTTTAAGCACTTACACTGTTTTCTTTAAATTTCCATCTTTCTATATGAGTTATTCAACAGAAAACATTCACAAAATAAAAATATTAATAATTACAATAAAATTTAATTGATATTTAGTTTCTAAAATAATCCATAATATTGAAATATTGCATTAATAAATGTAAGAGAGATCCACAAATAGATAGTTAGCTTCTAGTTTCTTTGTGATATGCTAATAGACTAAATTATGAAAATTATCTAACTCAAATGAAGGGAATATCTTAACCAGAATCCCATTTTAGAGGGATCTGCTGAGGCCATTGAAGGTTTCATAACTGTAAGCTATAGACTACATTTATATAAGTTCAAGTTGTGTAAGTACATACATTTAGTATAAGTGCAGGTTACAAACTTGTGAGCAACCTACACATTTATGTATACATAAATGCAGGTTGCACAGGTGTATACATAAGTATATGCAAGGGCATATTATAATAATTAATGAGGCAGAACACTGAAAAAAAAAGTCACTTGCTCTTGAACTACTTTCAAGTAATTAATTTGAAAAATGAAGAAAACAGGTGCCTAAAAGCTTATATTTTTAAAAAAATATTATATCATGTTACATTTTAGTCACAAAAGGCCGCATGTGGCCTGAAGGCTTCGATTTCCTCAACTGTAATCTAACTGTTGCTATGCCAACAAAACATAAATCTAGACAACACCGTATTGAAAAACTCAATTTCCGTTTCTTTAAAATTAGTAGGCATTAATGCAAATATTTACAATATATTAAGACAAATTATAATTAAATTTAATTCGAGAAAATCGAAGTAATAATGTGATTATTGACATCATTACCGTAGTTAAAGATTTATCACATTTGAATTTTTCCGCTCCCCCCTAAAAACTAGTGATTTAAAGAAGAAGAAGAAGAAGAAAAAAAAAAAAGGTGTAGAGACATTTATTAAGTTATCCCCAGAATAACGGATGCGTAACTAAATTACTTAAATCGATAACAATGCGTAACGAGAATCGATTGGTATATATTTGACCCTCTTGTTTTATAATGAACACTTACGTAACATTACATTCTCTAGGGGCATTCAGAAATTTTCATCGATTCGAAAAAAAAACCATGGCCGCTGTGCAAACAAGTTTACAAAGATCTGGCGATCTTTGACCTTTGACCCGCGAACCGAGAGGCAACAGAGGCTACATTGTTCTGACACCGGAGTCGCTACTTTCATTGACGAGTTCGCACGGTTCACTTCTTTGGCTTTTTGGCACTCTGCCAAATGATTGTGTCAACGTCCAGCTCGCGCTGTTTTTAATAAACGATGGCATTATCTTTGTCTCCTGCCGTACACCGCGTTCGTACCTCCCGATAAGAGCAAAATGTTTATCTCACGTTTCATCTTTTTTGGAAAAATTATGTATCATTAATTTAATAGAATATAGGAAAAATAGTATAAAATTGGCGAAAAAACACGTAAAGACACGAGGACTTATCAGAGAAATACTTATAGAATGCCTCCCTTCTCTACATTATTGAAGATCTTTCTGCTAAATGGCAGAAGCAACGTACAAAACTGCAGAACCAATAAAAAAAATCTGCATACAACAGTGCAAAACAAATAAAAAATTAACATACAAATTTACAGAACCAATAAAAACCATAAATTACAGAACAACGTACAAAAGCTTTGAAAGAAATTCATTAAAACTGGCTTAAAACTAATAAATAATCCATAGAAAACTTGAAAACACATAAATCCATGATAAAAAAATTGCAATAAATCCACGAAAACTCTTATAAAATTATTAGATAATTATTGAAAACCTTTTAATACGCATTAAACCAAGTTAAGTTTTGAAATAAATCTAAAAATTCATATAATTTTTAACAGACAACGCAATACAAAGTTTATCAATCAATCCTTAGATTAATTTTGGTTTTTGTGCACAGAAAAACCCATAAAAATTCTTAGAAAATGAGAGAAAATCATGATAGAATCATTTATTTTATACGGATCGTGGATTATTATACGTCATTAATGATTTTGTGTTGGTTGTAACTGTAAAGAATCGATAGAAACATGCTTGGCGAATGGTTATCTTGGCGTGCCACGTCATTGTTTCAACCGAATACGGATTACATACCACTAAATAAGCGTGAGAAATTTCAAATATAGAGCAACGAGATGTTACGTTCTTCTTTAATGGTTTCTCGTGTCACGCTACGGTTATCATTCTGCCTTCTATTTCTAATAATTCTGAAGAGGTGGTACACTTGATGTCTGAATCAAACTTGGTACGTGGCACACTTTGCTGTTGCTGTCTATTACATTTATTACGAACCAATCTTTGGTAAAAGGAATCAAAATACAATGATCTGTATGAATGTTTCACGTTCAGTTTAATTTTTAGATAATATTTTAAGAGATTTTATGAATTTCTTTCCTTATTACATGCAATTTTCTTTCGTCCACACTGAACTTTCTGTAGTGGTCTTTGTTAATTGAATGAGGTTTTGTATTAATTGCAAATTTTCTGCTAATTATATGTGGGTTTTTGTTAATTAGCTCTGGTTTTCTATAGGGTTTTCGGCCAATTACTTCTACAACTCCCAATACTTCATGGGTTTTTCTACTAACCATGGAATTCGCCAATTAATCTCTAATCTTCAATGCCGATTTTCATTGTTCCATGTTATTATCTGAAATCTTCATGGATCTTGAATTTGTCCATTATTTTCTTCTAAATTTTATATGAAATTTTTTCGAAAAAATTTTAAGGATTTTGAATGATTTTAACAAAAACGAAAACGTGTTAGCAATAATTATCTTCAAGGATCTTCAATCCTTCCATTATCTTCTGATACTCTTAAGAAATTTCCTTTCGGATTTTCATGGTACTTTTTAGCAAACTTTAAAGATTCTTAATGCTTAAAACAATAGGAACGTGTTGGGAATAATTAAGAAAGAAGATTGTTGGCAAGTGAAGATTGTAGAAAGCCTAGTCGCGTGTACAGGGTGTTGTGAAAACTGACGCATGACCTACTTTGCACCGTTGACATCGATCTGCTGCAGAAATCGATACGCTTAGTTTCAGGTAGAATGTATCTACTGCATTTCTCTACCTGTAGAACCAATAAAAATTGCCTAAAGAATATTTTAGTACACCTGAAAATTTGAAAAAAAAACATACAAAGTAAAATTTGAAAAAAAAAAATCGATGTAAACGAACTATGTGACGTAATTTATGTAAATATTGTCTATGACGTTGAATATTGCCGAACTTATCCTATTAATCAGTGGGTTAATGGCACATAAATGATTCGATAAACCAACCATTCTGCTACATATACGTCACTGTAAATTATAAAAGGTTTTAGTTTCGTGTACCATTCTCGCGTTTATGGCGTTATATACGAGAACTAACACGTCGCCGTGTAATGCAGGATCGGGTACTGATGCCAGTGACGTCATCTCGCCGTCCAATAGCCAGCTTTAAAATCGCATTTTCGCTCTGGTTTTTCATCCTTCTGTTGGCTAACTTAATGGGTGACGTGTATAGTTTATTTTATGGTATAAGTTTACGTAATTGCTAAATTTGTAATTGAATTGGGATTAAGAAGATTAGACGCGTTTATTTTCTGTATAGAGGAGTAATTAAGGAAAAAAATTTCCTTACTTGTTCTTGCTGTACGTTATAAAAATCAAATAAAAACAGTAAGGCAATCCTCATAAAAAAAAGACCTTCCTGTCTTATTAAGGAGCATATAGATCAGGGAAGGAAAGGAAAGTATTAAAGTTTGAAAGGGCAAATATGGTAGAATTCTTTGATTTTCCTATTTGCTCTTTCTGTTCCTTATAAAAAATCAAGGGGGAAAAGGCATTAAGGAATTAGTATCCGTTGATCCCATAGATAAGAACATTACTTTCTTTAAATGGGAGTAAGAGTAGTGAAAGGAAATGTTACTTAATACTTGAGTATATTTATTTTCTTTATAGAAGAGTAAATGTAGAAGAATTCCTTATTTCTCTTTATTTGCTCTTGCCGTTTTATATAAAAATCAAACAAAAAAAAAAAGAAGCAGTAAGGAACTGATCCTTGTAGACTGGAATCGTACTTCGTCTCCCTTAAAGGAGTAGAGAAAGCAGGGAAGACTTTAAGCTCATCTGTTTTCTTTATAAAAGAGTAATATAGAATTTCTCACTTTACCGTAAGGAGCAGCAAGAGTGGAGAAGAAAGGAAGACTATTTGACGACTTATTTCCTTTATTTGCTTGCTGTTTCTTATTAAAATAAAACAGAAAAGCAGCGAGGAATTGGTCCTTACGTACGTACAAGAATCTTACTTTCCTTGAGGAGCAGCAATAGTAGGAAAGGGGTGTTAAGGCAATCTCGTCCATTCCTTATAGGAAAAAATAATAAAAATATGAAAGGATTTCTTACTTTCTTACAAAAATCGAACAAAAACAATAAGAAGCTGATACTTAAAGCAATCTTACTTTAAGGAGCACTAAGAGTAGGGAAGGATCAATTAAAACTCAAATCTTTTCCTAAGTTCTTGTTGTTCTTTATAGTGAACTCAAACTAAAAAAAGTAATTAAAGAATTCTCATAGATTGCTCCTTAAGGAGCAACAGGAATTGGGAAAGATGGAAGATTATAGATCGAGAACATCAATATAACTACTCTCATTCTCTTCCCAATCGAAATTAAAAGCAATAATAACTACTTTTTTTTTGACAATGCTCCACTCTTAAGGGGGAGAGGGGTTGATTTTTCTGCACTTCTTTAGACTTGGCACTCGCTCCAATTACGTCAACTTCCAACTCTCTAATTGGGATACGTCACAAGAGTGACGAGATGAAGATGCTGAAACAGCACTTCAGTGTTTGTTCCGCTGGAGGAAAAGCTCTAGACACGAACAAACTTGGTAAATACTCCTACGAAAATGCACGCTCCCTTCCGAAAATTACAATTAATAAAGCGTCATTATCTGTATTTAATTGAGGAAATTTTAAACAGTGTTGACCTACTCCAAAAGCGGATTAAATGTTAATTAAAATCAATAAACGCTAACGTAACGTCGCGATTCTATGGCATTTAGCTTCGTAACACGAGTAATTAAACAATTTAATTTATAAATACTTCATTCTGATGTATGTTCTATAATTATATAAATATTAAAGTAGCGGAAGATGGCTGACGAAACTAGCGTAGTATTTATGTACAGAAATCTTAAATATATCGCTTAATTTCGATGTTTTTGTTTAATTTAAATGAAAAGTTAAATTATTCTTTAATTAATATCTCACTTTTTAATCATTCGATGGTAGTTTATAATGCAGAAATACCTCTTTTCTTTATTCGGCGTGCGCCGACGCTTCGCTTCGCGTCGCGTGTCTTTGAGTTCCTATTTCGAGTGTATATTTGATCTCCTTAAGGAACTTTTATAAAATAAAATATGGCGATAGTTTTCTCGCTTGGGTATTGATTTATCTTTGAGAATTTAATGTAAATAACGTCTTATGGGATATTTAATATACGGTAGCCTGTGCGCGTTGCGTCGCATCTCTTCGCGCTGATATGTCGCTCTTATTATTAACAATCTAATGATTTTTATAACTTTTAAAATATATACAGTTTTATTAGATGAGTGTTAAATATGTATTTATTTAATTTGAATTAAATTTTATTTTGTATAATATAATATACAGTTTGTGCGCGTTTCTTCGCTTCGCATCGCGTCGCGCTAAGTAAATGACTCAATAAAAGTTTTATATAATTGATTACATTTGTTTCTATTATATGAATAACGTTTGTATTTCTTATTTAATAGAAAAATAGCGTGCGTAATTTATAATTATTCGTCTGTATGTCTGTTTATGTTTACTTAGCCTATATTTCGTTTATTAGAATGGCAAATCGATACTTTATATCCGCTTTTTAAAACAAAATGTATGAAAATTCATTATTTTTGATTCAATTAAATTATTAAAAATATAGAAATTATATGTTATTAAAATAATATATAAACATAATTTAATTTCTTGGTTAATTTGAAATCACGCTTCGGCGCGAGCGCCGACGCGTGGTAGCGATGCGATACACGACGCGTCGAGTTACAAGAGTTAGAAAATGACACGTTCAGATAATTAAAATAACAAATTTGTATTTTTAAAACGAAGTAATTATGAAATTTAGTGTCATGACAGGTCATATAAATAGAATTAACATGGGTTTTTTTCTTCCTTCCTTTACTTTACGAGTGTTATAAATATCCTTTGAGTTATTTGTAGAAGGTGAGGGAGAAGCTATAACTTTTGCTAACTTTGAAATTAATTTTCTGAGTTATAGTCTTGTAACTGCGTATTTTATATATATCGAAAAAATATATAGGTTATATATAGGCTATATTCCTATATAACTTATAAAATATTCTCAAAATTAAATTTAAAAACTTCAAAAAAATTGATATAATTTAAGAGAAGGGAGAGGAAAAAGAAAAAAAAAAAATTAAAAAGATATTCAATTTGGTTGAGAATCGTAAAATTTACCTTTGACCTTTTCGCTCTGACGTCATATCATCTCTTTAGTGACGTAAACTTTTTAAAACATGACGTCAGAATTGAGGTATTGCGCTTATTTTAGCTGTCAAACGAACAGCAAAAAATCAAGAAAATTAACCGTTTTAATCCACTTAAATTATACAAAATATAGAGAAAATGGCATAATTTTTACTTGAATAAAATAGTAAATTTGAATTGTTCTGTACGACACAGGCGATAGCGATACGAGACAATTTTTCCTTTAAAAGAAATTAATCATATATAATAATATATCTATGGAAGTGGACATGACATACTTCTGTCGTAAACACGTGGAAAATTTGAGAGAAAAATGATTTTTTTATAAGAAATCCTTGTTATGTAACTACTTGGATAAGGAATGGATACTTTAACGATTTTCCTGAAATGATTTTGTGGACAGAAAATTAATAATAACTCGGTTTTTCCTTCCCCAAATGGAATGAAATCTGAAGTAGAAGATTGGTTCGAGATACGAGAAAGTAATCTTGTACAAATTAACTTTGAACAAAATTACTTTCTCGTATTTTAAGAACAAAACCTTGTGCCATTTTTTCCCCCTTAACTGCGTATGACGGATCGCCGCGCGACATATCGCGTCGCATCGCATGCTATCGATAATTAATTTATCTTTTAAAATATCTATTAAAAATACATTAAAAGAGAAAAAAATTAAAGCTTAAAACTACTCGTTTAAATAATTTAGGCTACGTAATATATACGTGACGTAACGCGACAAGTACGTAGCGGCACGCGTTTTTCGCGACGTTAACCAATATGGCGGCTACATAAAATTTACGCGCTCTAACAAGGTAGTTTTTAAAGTGCAGGAACATGAAAATGTGCTAGGTCGATCGTAAAATCGATGAATTACAAAGGGAATGAAAGTTTTTTTGTTTTTGGTTACACTAGTTTAATGAATTTTCTGCCCAAATTTCTTTCTTTTTTCTTTTTTTTTTACTTCTCAAATTAGAAAATCGATATGTTCTATCCTTATAGTTTATTTCGTGTTATTACGTTTTGTAAACAATGTATGGCTCTGTATAAAGGTAATCGATAGAAGGTAAAGTGAATCAACGAGTAAGTGACAAGTCTCTGTTGAATTTTTACTTTAATTAGATCACTCTGACCATCATTTTTTAATATTTTTTTTGTAACTTTTTGAAGTTTTTTTTTCTAAATTTAAAACATTTTTCTATATTTAAAGCGTTTTTTTTTATTGCGTTAAATACATTAATTTTAGAAGTTTAACGTTTTTCCAGTACTTTAACATTAAATCATTTTGTAAACACTTTTCACAAATATTAGAAATTTTTTTTTAATATATAAAGAAAAACTTTATGAAGAATATTATTGGTTTTTTTTAATTTCAAATTTAAATAAAATATTTTAAAAAAGTTATATTCTGAATAAGGGTATCTACTGTCGCGAACCGATTGCTTTGCGCGCTTGACGTCGCGTCGCGTTGCATCGCGTAATTATTTTGGTTAATTACGCTTTAAATGTGCATAAATTTAATTTTTAAGTACTTAAAGTGGCAATAACAATCCTTTCTTTCGGGTTTAAAATTTAAAAATCAGTATTTATTTCATAATATATTAATGTAAAATTTAGCTTCGTTTGTTTGTGTATATATAAATATATATGTTTAATTAGAATTTTCCTCCCACAGAATGCAGCGCTGTAACCAAGCAGAGTTGAAGGGGCGGAAGCGCTGACGAACAGTATGACCCAATCTCTCCTCCAGGGCAAACGTTTCTACTGTCGAGAATGGGCTTTCGTCAAGATAGTCCATTGTTTAGAGAACAGGCCCTCTTCCAAAACCTGTGGAGCCTTGATTATGGGTGGACCAGGTTGTGGCAAGAGTGCTCTATGCTGCGAGATCGTCTCACCGACAGTGCATCATGGGAAACAGATAGCGCTAAGCAAAAGGCTACTCGCTTATCATTTCTGTCAAGCTCACGACATTGACACACTATCTCTGTCCAACTTCATCCGAAATCTAGTGGATCAGGTATCGAAATCGGAACTTGTTTCTAAATATATCGAAAGAATAAAAGATGAAGAAGTGCAATCCGCTTTAGAACTCGAAGAATGCGAGAAAAATCCCGATGAGGCGTTTAGAAAATGTCTGTTGTTTCCTTTATTAGAGATAGATCCTCCGAGTCAGACGTGCTTCATCTTAGTGGATTCCATCGACGAATCTTATATTCAAGTCGCTGGAGACAAATCCACTACAAGTAGAACCATTGCTGAACTGTTGGCAAACCATCATCACCTGTTCCCCCAATGGCTTTTGTTAATCTGTTCTGCCAGGAAACAGAGCAAGTCGGTCACTCGGATGTTTACCGGATTTCGGAAAATCAGTTTAGATGATCTTCGAAAGTCTCACGTTGTCCGTGACGTCCAGCAATATATTCTTAGTAGGTTGGACCAAGAAGAGGCGTTGAGGCAGCATCTTAGTAAGGAAACTGCCGAGATGCTCAATCAACTACACATCAAGAGCAATGGTTGTTTCTTATATCTAGAAAAGGTTTTAGATGGAGTTGCGGAAAATTTTATCATGTTGAGAGAGATTCGTGAAATTCCGGGTACGTTAAATGGATTATATTTATGGTTATGCCAACGGTTGTTTGTTCGGAAACAGTTTTCCAAGGTTCAACCTCTTCTTAACGTTATCTTAGCGGCTCGGAAACCTCTTACTGTAGAGCAGTTGTATCAATCGGTATGGACAAAATCCACCAATTTGACGTGGGAAGAGTTTCAAAAACGTCTGTCGCTCCTTTCGAAAGTTCTCATCGATGGTCGAAACGGGACCAAAATTCTTTTTCATCACAGTTTCGCCGAATGGTTACTCGACGTCAAACACTGCACCCTGAAGTACTTGTGTCATGCCGGCGATGGGCACGGTATGTTAGCTATGTGGTACACTTTAAAAGCATCCACATTGGATTCGGATCAAGTTCACGATTTCGTTTTACATCTGAGTAAAGTCCCATTGGGATCGAATCTGCAACCTTTTCATCTTCCTCTATGGTTGGTGATTTCGGGGGCGAGTACGGATAACATATTCTTGGGTAGCAAAACGCTTAGAGAACAACGCATTGTTAAACTGCTCGCCGATGCTGGGGCACAAGTCCCTCTGGTAGCGGAACAAGAAATAGAAGATACCAGTAGAGTTACCGAAGATCCACTGGAGGCTCTTTTAGAATCTGGAGGAGCTGTTAACCAAACTGATGCCAACCAAAGGACATTGTTACACATGGCTACTTACGATGGCGATGAGCAGTTGACGGAACGGCTACTCGCTCGAGGAGCGCATCTGGAGGCTGTAGATAAAAACGGGCAAACGGCTCTAAATTTAGGTAAGTGTTACCTTTAAAAGCTCTTAAAATGGCATTTTGTATGTTCGCTTTACGAGAGAGAAATCTTTCGATCGTAAAAAATGGAAAAGTGTTTACGAACTGATGCTTTTCATAAATATAAATTATTGCATTTTTATTTTTTAAGTAAAAATATTTCGTATAAAACATAATTCTTAAATAAACTTTGATTCGGTCACTAGAGGGCCAATTACAAAATTCAAATTCATACTTTCTAATTGGTTCTTTATAATGTTACTTTATTAAATAAATAAATTCTCGAATTTTTGCTGGAAAATATTGATAAAAATAATTTTTAAACTCTCTTTTATTATCGACGTATCCGTTAACGTTAATTAAAATTTCATATGTGATCGTCATCACGCAAAAATTCAATAATTATCCATCTTCAGCACATTAGCCCTCTGGTGGTCGAATCTTTTGCTCTCTAATGCTTAGCCCTCTGGTGGTGGAGTCCAATTTCAATTAGATATTTAAAAACTTTTTTACATTATTATTATCAACAGTTTATAGAAAAATACTTTAAATAGTAAATTGAATATTCTAAATACGTTTTTTTCGGTTTGTAGTTTTATATTCAGTATTTGTTCGCCATTTTTTTTCTGGTCATTTGTCACTTGTGAAGAACAGATTGGGTCGTTCTCACCGTAGTCTTTTACTGTATTTGATATAAAAAAAAAAAATGTTGGCATTTGTCAACGTTTTGTAGGCAAACAAATTCATTACAATTTTGGTGAAAGGAAAGTGACAAATTTTCAAATTTATTTTTGTCGTACCGAGTTTTATATAACAAATATTACGTTATACAATCTATACTAGAAATCTTTAAAACGTGAAGAAGCGTCAGACATATTTGAAAGAAGTGTAATAAATAGAGTGTAAAGAGAAAGTCAAGGGTGATATCTTTGGATTTAAGCCAAAGTTTTACGTTTTTTTTTTTTTTAACTCAAAAGTTTTAATGGAACTGTTACATTTTTCTTCTTTTCGGAAATGAAATCGAACATCCGGCAACAATTTACGTCAAGCGATGATGAAAGAAGTTAAACTGGTGCGCTTAAGCCGAAATGGGTTTAAATTGTGTAAGAGTTATTGATGAAATAACTCGGGGTTAACGTATGAAAGTTTTAACACATACACAAAGGTGGCATTAATACATTCTCAAATAACACATACATATTTAAATATTCATATATAAACACGAAAGGGTAGACAATATGCATACCAATCTGAGAGGTGTCTATACATTTATACATCCAGACACCTATTAAATGCAAGCTCACAAGTTAGATCCATAGAATCATTAATTAGTCTGAATTCGTGTATTTGAATCTATGTGCATATGCAAATAGGTGCATAGAGTTTCATACACTGATTTAGTAACACACCCACAATATATTTAGGGGGCATTGATTTATTTATAGATACGTATAGGGCCATAAACATCTATCTAAAAACTGATTCTAAGACAAATTCAGTCGCATGTGTATTTAGCTATAAGCATAAATTGGTTCGATGGCATCCATTTTGCAAATTATTCAAAACATTCTTGAATATGCTTGATATAAATTTAAGTATTATTCATTTTAATTCTTACGATTTCAGCGGCAAGACAAGGACACGCAAAATTAGTCGAAATCCTACTACAGAACGGATCCAATCCAGATCACGCAGATAACGACGGATGGACACCATTAAGGGCATCCGCTTGGGCAGGACATACAGAAGTAAGTACTACGCAATTTAATTATGTATTTACATAAGTAATTTGGCACACAACACGAGCGTGTTACGATTCGTTGAACGGTAACGTAACTCATATTTTATAAATGATATAACTCATCAAATTTGAAATACTCGGGAGACCAGAGAAACTACTACCGTGGTCCATCATGACATTCAATGACGAGTTGAGTTAAGAAAATGGCTAAATTACGAGCCCAATAAAGGTGAATCGCTTTGTAGTAATTCAAAACTTTTCTAATATTTGATCGCTGGCTCCTAATGGAATTCTTAGCTTTCAATTTATTTGTCCAACCGAACTAATAATCACATCAGAGGAAGGGGAATGGTCATAAGTAAGATAAATAAAACTCTAGAGTAATGTTTGCACGTTAGGAACGATTGATAAAAGTCAAACTACCACTTCTAAGAGAATGAAATGAACTGCACTACATAAACACAGTTCGTTTTTTTTTCTTAGTTTTATATATAAAAAGGGAAAAGAAGACATAATGTGTTTTTATTACTTGTGGTCGTCGTTTGACTCCTCTGACGACTTTGTCGAGGAGACCATTTACTCTACGATTATTGTTGAAACGTGATGCAATTTTTTTGAGTCTTTCCCTCCGACTTGTCAGACAAAATAAATAAGTCTCAACTAAGCTTTTACTCCATTATTTTCTAGTAAACTCCTCTTGTCCTACTTTCCTGTCTTCAAAATACTTGCAGCAATATGTTTACTTGCCAATTCTCGAGACGTAGAGAATAATTCACAAGGTTCTTTCTTTCTATTCTAAATGAATTTGATCGCTTAACTTCTAGAAAAATTTGTCTTTTTAATCGTCTGAATACGATAATAGTTGTAAATCACTTTTATTGTTTATAGTTTCGATGCCAGGCACGCTTGATGTTGTGTCCCGTCGCATCGCGGTTGAATTTTAAAATTCTCTCTTGTTCAATTGAAATGTAAAGGTGTTTGATTCTTTAAAATTAGAATTTTCGACTGATAAAATAAGAAAATAGTTACATTATATTTATTATTCAGGCGATGCAAAGCGATCAAACCAATACGGAAACCTCGTAGGAATAGGGCATGTATACGCTGATTAATCCTTACTTTTCTGAAAACTAAGGCTCAATAACAAATTATTATTTGAAAATTAATCATTTCACTGAAGTAAATTTCAATTTTTATTAAACACGTAAGAACAATCTTATGTTTTACTATTTAAAAAAGTATGTAGCGATATCAGCACGTGATCGATGACATCACCGGCACTTAGATGAAGTAGAAAAACCGGCCCGCGCGAGAGATTTTCACGTGATGATAAAGGGTAAAGGTCATCCATCAGCTGATCCGTTCTCGCATCTCTTAAACTAACAAGATTCGTTGAACCGGTATACATTCTTTCAACGCACAGGTAGCGATGATTAATTATTTTCTCTCATTTATTATGGTATAAATCACAAAAATACAGTACATTAACCACATACTGCATAATTTTATTTAAAATTAAGCCGAAATATTTATATATTCCTACATCCTCGATTAAGAAAAATTATAACTCGAATGATATATTTATTAAGGTGTAACAATGCAAAGTAGACGTTGAGTAGTCCGAAAACTTGTGTTACTGGCCAAAACTAGGACAAGGTAAACTCAAGATTTTACATGTTTAATTTATATTTTATCATTAAATATATCTATATATCATTTTATTTCTGTGTACGATAAATTAGGAAATTATTCAAACGAAAAACAAGCGTACACATCTGCACCAACAACGCTCAATTTCTTTCTTAAGAATGTAATTTCAGCATCTTTTTTGGAGTTTATCAGCACTCTGGGATGAGATTTTTCCTCTTTTTTTTCTCTCTCTCTCTCTCTCCTCCCCTCTTTGTTTAAAGCTATTTTATTAATTAAATTTCCAGGAAAGGATTGTTTCTTCTACTATTTTCCATCGTCGATTAGTCGAGTTGGATTATTCTGGCAACGTCTTGCTCTATCGACCGTTGTAGAGCATCTGCTATGCATTTACTAAGGTCCCAGATGTGATGGAGACGTTGCGTGTCTCCTGCTTTATAACTCGACTGTAAATCTGTTTTCACTCGAAACTCGATCCTTTAAATATAACTCGGTCGACTGTCTCATAATCATAATGAGGGGGAGATTGCGTGGAATTTCTCTATTTTAATTTGTATCCGTGATAAATAATAAGAGAACGGCACTTAATAGAATTATTTTATTACTACTATAAGACGATGAAGATGCTATTATCGATCTTATGTGTTTTATTTGTTAAGAAAAGAATTTTTATTTTTATTTCAGTAAAAAGTAAGTTCTGCTGCTCTCACCGTATACCATTCTCCACATTGTTTAGTAATGGCGCTGAGCGTAAATGGGATTTGATATTGATGTAATGAGACTAATGCAAATAAATATTGATTTTTATATCACAAAATGAAGATAAAATCTATTTAAAGTAATTTTAAAAGTTGAAAATATTTGTGAATATTTTTTTTTAAGGAGAAAATCGTCAACGCGACGCGACTTAAAGCGACACCAGAAAGTGACAATGTTAATAACTTCCGTTTCCGGTATTGGATCGTTTTAAAAATCAATAAAGTCTCATCACACGATTATAATGATGTTTTCATATCAAAATCATTATCATTTAATGAGCCATTTTTTTTTAGTTACGACGAATGCAGCCGACATCACCATATTAAAATTAAGTTAAATCGTGTCGAAACATGTCGAAACTTGTTTATTCCTCCTGTAATAGTTTCAAAAGAGCAATATACTCTTTATATAAGAATTTGTCTCATGTTTACTGATTATTATAACTGTTGCAAAGGGAAATTCAGTTTAAGACACGAAGTGCCATGTCAGTTTGTATATTTGACGTAGACCCATAACGATACAATACTTACACACGAGACAAGATTATTCTTATATTTAAATGTATATTTTTGTTTATTTTCAGGTGGTGATCAAGTTATTAGAACACGGTGCTCAAGTTGATCTTGCTGATGCCGATCAAAGGACCGCACTAAGAGCAGCCGCCTGGGGAGGTCACGAAGAAGTGGTCATTAAGTTATTGGAACACGGGGCTTGCGTCAATAAAACGGACAACGAAGGTAGAACAGCACTGATAGCGGCGGCATACATGGGGCATACGGAGATCGTGGAACATCTGTTAGTTCACGGAGCCGAAGTGAATCACGCAGATTCCGACGGTCGCACCGCCTTGTCCGTTGCATCCCTGTGCGTTCCCGCTTCCGAAGGTCACGCGGGTGTTGTTAGCTTACTGTTAGAACGAGGGGCTGAAGTGGATCATCGAGATAAGGACGGGATGACTCCTCTGTTGGTAGCTGCCTTCGAAGGGCACAGCGACGTCTGTGAGCTATTATTAGAAGGCGACGCGGATGTAGATCACACGGATAACAGTAGAAGAACCCCTCTCTTCGCTGCCGCCTCTATGGGTCATCCGGAAGTGGTAAATCTTCTCCTGTTCTGGGGTGCTGCAGTGGATACCATAGATGCCGAAGGAAGAACGGTGCTTTCGATAGCAGCGGCTCATGGTGATACGGAAGTGGTTCGCCAATTGTTAGATAGGGGTCTAGACGAGATGCACAGAGATAACGAAGGTTGGACTCCTTTGCATTACGCAGCCTTCGAAGGCCACGCCGACGTTTGCGAGTTGCTGATCGAAGCTGGAGCTAGAGTGGCAGAAGTGGATAATGACGGAAGAATCGCTCTGATACTAGCCGCACAGGAAGGACACACGTCTCTAGTTGCTAAACTGTTAGACGTCAATAGAACGATGATCGATCATCGATCCCACGATGGAAAGACGGCTCTGAGGGTGGCAGCTTTAGAAGGACATAAGGACACGGTAAGTAATTATAACGGTGTATTATTCTCTTAAGTTGATAGAGGATCTTCAAACGTACAAAATTAGTTTCCATGGCGCAAAGAAAACTGTCAACAAAGTAATTACACTACCTTTAATTACAATAAGGTTGCGCTTCTTTGCCATTGTTCTAATTAGGCAAAATTAGGATGATGATTAGTGTCGAGGAACAACTCGTTAATTTAGCATGTGACCCAAATTATGCGATTTTACGCTTGGAAGAATTCTACTCGCTTGTATCAATTGTTTCAGTTCCATTTAAATAATAAAGTGATATCGTTCCTTCCTTCCTCGCATACACGTGGAATTTTGACCATGAGAAAATTGTTCAATTTCAAATACGAAACCGGTTACGTCATAACGACAAGTAATTACGTAATTCTCAATATTCATTAAAGTTTATGTCGCAAAGGTTAACTAAATTAGATAATCTGTAAAATTTATATTGATTAATTAGAAGAAACAATTGCTTTTAAATTGGTAATTAGCGTCGTTACTGTAATTTCATACATTTATTAAAAAGTTTTAAAAATTTATAAATTTTTTAAATGTTATTTTCAGAGTTTGTATTGATCGGAACTGGCTTAATGTGTTTAGTTAAATTATTTCCCATCGTAATTAATCTAAATACATTTTAATGGACTTGTTTTTTTTNTGAGAATTTAATGTAAATAACGTCTTATGGGATATTTAATATACGGTAGCCTGTGCGCGTTGCGTCGCATCTCTTCGCGCTGATATGTCGCTCTTATTATTAACAATCTAATGATTTTTATAACTTTTAAAATATATACAGTTTTATTAGATGAGTGTTAGATATGTATTTATTTAATTTGAATTAAATTTTATTTTATATAATATAATATACAATTTGTGCGCGTTTCTTCGCTTCGCATCGCGTCGCGCTAAGTAAATGACTCAATAAAAGTTTTATATAATTGATTACATTTGTTTCTATTATATGAATAACGTTTGTATTTCTTATTTAATAGAAAAATAGCGTGCGTAATTTATAATTATTCGTCTGTATGTCTGTTTATGTTTACTTAGCCTATATTTCGTTTATTAGAATGGCAAATCGATACTTTATATCCGCTTTTTAAAACAAAATGTATGAAAATTCATTATTTTTGATTCAATTAAATTATTAAAAATATAGAAATTATATGTTATTAAAATAATATATAAACATAATTTAATTTCTTGGTTAATTTGAAATCACGCTTCGGCGCGAGCGCCGACGCGTGGTAGCGATGCGATACACGACGCGTCGAGTTACAAGAGTTAGAAAATGACACGTTCAGATAATTAAAATAACAAATTTGTATTTTTAAAACGAAGTAATTATGAAATTTAGTGTCATGACAGGTCATATAAATAGAATTAACATGGGTTTTTTTCTTCCTTCCTTTACTTTACGAGTGTTATAAATATCCTTTGAGTTATTTGTAGAAGGTGAGGGAGAAGCTATAACTTTTGCTAACTTTGAAATTAATTTTCTGAGTTATAGTCATGTAACTGCGTATTTTATATATATTGAAAAAATATATAGGCTATATATATATTCCTATATAAGTTATAAAATATTCTCAAAATTAAATTTAAAAACTTCAAAAAAATTGATATAATTTAAGAGAAGGGAGAGGAAAAAGAAAAAAAAAAAATTAAAAAGATATTCAATTTGGTTGAGAATCGTAAAATTTACCTTTGACCTTTTCGCTCTGACGTCATATCATCTCTTTAGTGACGTAAACTTTTTAAAACATGACGTCAGAATTGAGGTATTGCGCTTATTTTAGCTGTCAAACAAACAGCAAAAAATCAAGAAAATTAACCGTTTTAATCCACTTAAATTATACAAAATATAGAGAAAATGGCATAATTTTTACTTGAATAAAATAGTAAATTTGAATTGTTCTGTACGACACAGGCGATAGCGATACGAGACAATTTTTCCTTTAAAAGAAATTAATCATATATAATAATATATCTATGGAAGTGGACATGACATACTTCTGTCGTAAACACGTGGAAAATTTGAGAGAAAAATGATTTTTTTATAAGAAATCCTTGTTATGTAACTACTTGGATAAGGAATGGATACTTTAACGATTTTCCTGAAATGATTTTGTGGACAGAAAATTAATAATAACTCGGTTTTTCCTTCCCCAAATGGAATGAAATCTGAAGTAGAAGATTGGTTCGAGATACGAGAAAGTAATCTTGTACAAATTAACTTTGAACAAAATTACTTTCTCGTATTTTAAGAACAAAACCTTGTGCCATTTTTTTCCCCCTTAACTGCGTATGACGGATCGCCGCGCGACAGATCGCGTCGCATCGCATGCTATCGATAACTAATTTATCTTTTAAAATATCTATTAAAAATACATTAAAAGAGAAAAAAATTAAAGCTTAAAACTACTCGTTTAAATAATTTAGGCTACGTAATACATATGTGACGTAACGCGACAAGTACGTAGCGGCACGCGTTTTTCGCGACGTTAACCAATATGGCGGCTACATAAAATTTACGCGCTCTAACAAGGTAGTTTTTAAAGTGCAGGAACATGAAAATGTGCTAGGTCGATCGTAAAATCGATGAATTACAAAGGGAATGAAAGTTTTTTTGTTTTTGGTTACACTAGTTTAATGAATTTTCTGCCCAAATTTCTTTCTTTTTTCTTTTTTTTTTTTTTACTTCTCAAATTAGAAAATCGATACGTTCTATCCTTATAGTTTATTTCGTGTTATTACGTTTTGTAAACAATGTATGGCTCTGTATAAAGGTAATCGATAGAAGGTAAAGTGAATCAACGAGTAAGTGACAAGTCTCTGTTGAATTTTTACTTTAATTAGATCACTCTGACCATCATTTTTTAATATTTTTTTTGTAACTTTTTGAAGTTTTTTTTTCTAAATTTAAAACATTTTTCTATATTTAAAGCGTTTTTTTTTATTGCGTTAAATACATTAATTTTAGAAGTTTAACGTTTTTCCAGTACTTTAACATTAAATCATTTTGTAAACACTTTTCACAAATATTAGAAATTTTTTTTTAATATATAAAGAAAAANCATGGCGCAAAGAAAACTGTCAACAAAGTAATTACACTACCTTTAATTACAATAAGGTTGCGCTTCTTTGCCATTGTTCTAATTAGGCAAAATTAGGATGATGATTAGTGTCGAGGAACAACTCGTTAATTTAGCATGTGACCCAAATTATGCGATTTTACGCTTGGAAGAATTCTACTCGCTTGTATCAATTGTTTCAGTTCCATTTAAATAATAAAGTGATATCGTTCCTTCCTTCCTCGCATACACGTGGAATTTTGACCATGAGAAAATTGTTCAATTTCAAATACGAAACCGGTTACGTCATAACGACAAGTAATTACGTAATTCTCAATATTCATTAAAGTTTATGTCGCAAAGGTTAACTAAATTAGATAATCTGTAAAATTTATGTTGATTAATTAGAAGAAACAATTGCTTTTAAATTGGTAATTAGCGTCGTTACTGTAATTTCATACATTTATTAAAAAGTTTTAAAAATTTATAAATTTTTTAAATGTTATTTTCAGAGTTTGTATTGATCGGAACTGGCTTAATGTGTTTAGTTAAATTATTTCCCATCGTAATTAATCTAAATACATTTTAATGGACTTGTTTTTTTTTAAAAATCGTAATTGTTTTTTATTGGTTGAAAAAAACCACGTGAATTTAAAATTCAAATTTCGTATTACGATCGATTTAAGTTGATATTTTTATTTATTGGATGTCGAAAGTATTGAATTGGTCCTACTTTCCTGTCTTCAAAATACTTGCAGCAATATGTTTACTTGCCAATTCTCGAGACGTAGAGAATAATTCACAAGGTTCTTTCTTTCTATTCTAAATGAATTTGATCGCTTAACTTCTAGAAAAATTTGTCTTTTTAATCGTCTGAATACGATAATAGTTGTAAATCACTTTTATTGTTTATAGTTTCGATGCCAGGCACGCTTGATGTTGTGTCCCGTCGCATCGCGGTTGAATTTTAAAATTCTCTCTTGTTCAATTGAAATGTAAAGGTGTTTGATTCTTTAAAATTAGAATTTTCGACTGATAAAATAAGAAAATAGTTACATTATATTTATTATTCAGGCGATGCAAAGCGATCAAACCAATACGGAAACCTCGTAGGAATAGGGCATGTATACGCTGATTAATCCTTACTTTTCTGAAAACTAAGGCTCAATAACAAATTATTATTTGAAAATTAATCATTTCACTGAAGTAAATTTCAATTTTTATTAAACACGTAAGAACAATCTTATGTTTTACTATTTAAAAAAGTATGTAGCGATATCAGCACGTGATCGATGACATCACCGGCACTTAGATGAAGTAGAAAAACCGGCCCGCGCGAGAGATTTTCACGTGATGATAAAGGGTAAAGGTCATCCATCAGCTGATCCGTTCTCGCATCTCTTAAACTAACAAGATTCGTTGAACCGGTATACATTCTTTCAACGCACAGGTAGCGATGATTAATTATTTTCTCTCATTTATTATGGTATAAATCACAAAAATACAGTACATTAACCACATACTGCATAATTTTATTTAAAATTAAGCCGAAATATTTATATATTCCTACATCCTCGATTAAGAAAAATTATAACTCGAATGATATATTTATTAAGGTGTAACAATGCAAAGTAGACGTTGAGTAGTCCGAAAACTTGTGTTACTGGCCAAAACTAGGACAAGGTAAACTCAAGATTTTACATGTTTAATTTATATTTTATCATTAAATATATCTATATATCATTTTATTTCTGTGTACGATAAATTAGGAAATTATTCAAACGAAAAACAAGCGTACACATCTGCACCAACAACGCTCAATTTCTTTCTTAAGAATGTAATTTCAGCATCTTTTTTGGAGTTTATCAGCACTCTGGGATGAGATTTTTCCTCTTTTTTTTCTCTCTCTCTCTCCTCCCCTCTTTGTTTAAAGCTATTTTATTAATTAAATTTCCAGGAAAGGATTGTTTCTTCTACTATTTTCCATCGTCGATTAGTCGAGTTGGATTATTCTAGCAACGTCTTGCTCTATCGACCGTTGTAGAGCATCTGCTATGCATTTACTAAGGTCCCAGATGTGATGGAGACGTTGCGTGTCTCCTGCTTTATAACTCGACTGTAAATCTGTTTTCACTCGAAACTCGATCCTTTAAATATAACTCGGTCGACTGTCTCATAATCATAATGAGGGGGAGATTGCGTGGAATTTCTCTATTTTAATTTGTATCCGTGATAAATAATAAGAGAACGGCACTTAATAGAATTATTTTATTACTACTATAAGACGATGAAGATGCTATTATCGATCTTATGTGTTTTATTTGTTAAGAAAAGAATTTTTATTTTTATTTCAGTAAAAAGTAAGTTCTGCTGCTCTCACCGTATACCATTCTCCACATTGTTTAGTAATGGCGCTGAGCGTAAATGGGATTTGATATTGATGTAATGAGACTAATGCAAATAAATATTGATTTTTATATCACAAAATGAAGATAAAATCTATTTAAAGTAATTTTAAAAGTTGAAAATATTTGTGAATATTTTTTTTAAGGAGAAAATCGTCAACGCGACGCGACTTAAAGCGACACCAGAAAGTGACAATGTTAATAACTTCCGTTTCCGGTATTGGATCGTTTTAAAAATCAATAAAGTCTCATCACACGATTATAATGATGTTTTCATATCAAAATCATTATCATTTAATGAGCCATTTTTTTTTAGTTACGACGAATGCAGCCGACATCACCATATTAAAATTAAGTTAAATCGTGTCGAAACATGTCGAAACTTGTTTATTCCTCCTGTAATAGTTTCAAAAGAGCAATATACTCTTTATATAAGAATTTGTCTCATGTTTACTGATTATTATAACTGTTGCAAAGGGAAATTCAGTTTAAGACACGAAGTGCCATGTCAGTTTGTATATTTGACGTAGACCCATAACGATACAATACTTACACACGAGACAAGATTATTCTTATATTAAAATGTATATTTTTGTTTATTTTCAGGTGGTGATCAAGTTATTAGAACACGGTGCTCAAGTTGATCTTGCTGATGCCGATCAAAGGACCGCACTAAGAGCAGCCGCCTGGGGAGGTCACGAAGAAGTGGTCATTAAGTTATTGGAACACGGGGCTTGCGTCAATAAAACGGACAACGAAGGTAGAACAGCACTGATAGCGGCGGCATACATGGGGCATACGGAGATCGTGGAACATCTGTTAGTTCACGGAGCCGAAGTGAATCACGCAGATTCCGACGGTCGCACCGCCTTGTCCGTTGCATCCCTGTGCGTTCCCGCTTCCGAAGGTCACGCGGGTGTTGTTAGCTTACTGTTAGAACGAGGGGCTGAAGTGGATCATCGAGATAAGGACGGGATGACTCCTCTGTTGGTAGCTGCCTTCGAAGGGCACAGCGACGTCTGTGAGCTATTATTAGAAGGCGACGCGGATGTAGATCACACGGATAACAGTAGAAGAACCCCTCTCTTCGCTGCCGCCTCTATGGGTCATCCGGAAGTGGTAAATCTTCTCCTGTTCTGGGGTGCTGCAGTGGATACCATAGATGCCGAAGGAAGAACGGTGCTTTCGATAGCAGCGGCTCATGGTGATACGGAAGTGGTTCGCCAATTGTTAGATAGGGGTCTAGACGAGATGCACAGAGATAACGAAGGTTGGACTCCTTTGCATTACGCAGCCTTCGAAGGCCACGCCGACGTTTGCGAGTTGCTGATCGAAGCTGGAGCTAGAGTGGCAGAAGTGGATAATGACGGAAGAATCGCTCTGATACTAGCCGCACAGGAAGGACACACGTCTCTAGTTGCTAAACTGTTAGACGTCAATAGAACGATGATCGATCATCGATCCCACGATGGAAAGACGGCTCTGAGGGTGGCAGCTTTAGAAGGACATAAGGACACGGTAAGTAATTATAACGGTGTATTATTCTCTTAAGTTGATAGAGGATCTTCAAACGTACAAAATTAGTTTCCATGGCGCAAAGAAAACTGTCAACAAAGTAATTACACTACCTTTAATTACAATAAGGTTGCGCTTCTTTGCCATTGTTCTAATTAGGCAAAATTAGGATGATGATTAGTGTCGAGGAACAACTCGTTAATTTAGCATGTGACCCAAATTATGCGATTTTACGCTTGGAAGAATTCTACTCGCTTGTATCAATTGTTTCAGTTCCATTTAAATAATAAAGTGATATCGTTCCTTCCTTCCTCGCATACACGTGGAATTTTGACCATGAGAAAATTGTTCAATTTCAAATACGAAACCGGTTAC
Source organism: Centruroides sculpturatus (assembly GCF_000671375.1). Taxonomy (NCBI): domain Eukaryota; kingdom Metazoa; phylum Arthropoda; class Arachnida; order Scorpiones; family Buthidae; genus Centruroides; species Centruroides sculpturatus. The sequence goes on along the minus strand of NW_019384299.1, from coordinate 676,096 downwards.
GTCATAACGACAAGTAATTACGTAATTCTCAATATTCATTAAAGTTTATGTCGCAAAGGTTAACTAAATTAGATAATCTGTAAAATTTATGTTGATTAATTAGAAGAAACAATTGCTTTTAAATTGGTAATTAGCGTCGTTACTGTAATTTCATACATTTATTAAAAAGTTTTAAAAATTTATAAATTTTTTAAATGTTATTTTCAGAGTTTGTATTGATCGGAACTGGCTTAATGTGTTTAGTTAAATTATTTCCCATCGTAATTAATCTAAATACATTTTAATGGACTTGTTTTTTTTTAAAAATCGTAATTGTTTTTTATTGGTTGAAAAAAACCACGTGAATTTAAAATTCAAATTTCGTATTACGATCGATTTAAGTTGATATTTTTATTTATTGGATGTCGAAAGTATTGAATTGTGTTGTTTATTAATTGAATTTTTCTTGTTTATATTATTTCTCTCTTTTTAAATTAATAATATTTTGTTAAAATAATAATTTCTTACCTTTTCACCGACGTTAATTTATTCGAGATAATTTCATTATCGTCTTGCTGTAATATAATTTAAGTGTTGCCAGCTAAAAGCGCTATTTTTAGCAAAAAAAAAAATGAGAGAATTATAAATTATTTATTTTATATTCTTGTTAAATATTGATCCACTAAAAATAGTAATTTTTGGCGAATCAATAATCTAAGTTTTTCTCCGTTTCTAAAGCTAGTTATGTTTTATACGCAAGATGGCGCTACTTAACACAAACATCAAAAACAAAAAAAAAAAAATGGCGTAGAATAATTTTGTTCCGACCTTAAATTAATTATTATTATAGAAAAATAAAAATAATAAAATAAGGTTTAATATTCTGTAGAGAATACTTTTTTTTATTTTTTTATTTTACACGAATCGATTTTTGTTGGCTTTTAAAGATGATGCCGAATAATAATTAGAGCGTAGAAAGTTCTGTGTAATTATAGAAGTCGAGTAGTTTGCAGCCTTCCAAAGGGGACGATCGTAAATTAAGTTGCAACATTATCCGGTACGACTAGTCAGCCTTTTATGACGTTGCATCTCACGTGTCGGTGTTTCTGTCCAATAGTAATCAATTGTTTAGTCTCATTTCCAACCACCCAACGACTGGCATCGTAATTACGTGGCCGATGCACGCGAATCGGTTGTTTGCTGTGTTAACGATTGTTCGCCACGCTTTTACCTCTAACTTGTTTTATTGATGGTCACATTTCTGTTTAGCTCCTTTAATGGCGAATCTCTCCATCTCGTTACGTAGTCGAAATTGAATATCTTTCAATCAGATCTCGAAACGGATGGAAATGCTTCTTCTTCCTTCGTTTCCTTTGCTTTGGTACTTCTAGCGTGATGAAACATTTCCGGATGGATGGACACGCGGAATGGTGAATTGCGTGGATCTTCAGTGGCTTACAAATTGGATCCGGTTATGGTCAATTTGGATGGGAAAATAACTCCAGAAAAATCTTTATCCACTCGAATTTTCTTTAAGAAACTGTTTTGTTTTCGTTTAACTTTTAAGAACAATCTACTCACCGTTCGCCATTTTTTTTCGCAATCACTCCATTGAAATACTACGAATTTAGGATTTATTATACAACCGAATCGACTTGCTTTCTATTATGCTCTGTGGCGGAAGAGTCTACAAGGAGTCTGTTCTTCGGGAACAACAGAACTTTTTATCTGGAAAATTTTATTTGTTTATAAAACAATATTTATAGTAGAGTTACCTCAATCAATATGCCAGCTTCTGTAATTCCTTGTAGATACCGAAACGTATTTCGGGGTGTAAAGTTCTATTCTTCAAGATCTTGACGAATTTTTTTTTTCTTTTGAAGAATTAATTAGCTAATTTAGGCTATTAGATAATTATTAACAATCTAATTATCTCTCGAGGGCCGTCTCCATCATCTCAAGGGCCTTGCTCTATCTCTTCGACCACGTGTTTTGTATCGGGAAACTTCAAAAAGTTTTGCTACTCCACTGCTAAAAGAGAAAATTTCACACTTTTTAAAAAAATATTTTGGGAGGTTTTAAGAATATAATTAACTTATTAATTTCTGCGAAAACGCGAATAAAATCGATCCTATTGATTCGATATAAGAACGTGTTTATTCATCGTCACTCATGTTGATCCCGTGCTTTATCTTTTAATGAAAGGATTAATAAGTTTTTTGTAATTTTTTCCGCTCTCACGATCGATTTTCGGGTGTGAAAAACATAAAAAATGTAATAATAATAATAATAAAATAAAATGAAACAACACTCGAACTAAAGATAATGCTTCTAGTACGGGTCACGTTAATGCAAAATGGCGGCATGTAATAAGTTAAAGTACATCAAGGAAACAATAAAACACTTTTTTTTTGCAAGAAAAACTTAAAATTTATTAATTAAAATATTAAATTTAAGTAAAAAAATCCGTTGCAATCTTGTAACGTGAAACGTACATTGGGATTTTGAATTATAACACGTCTTGTAACGTATTTTTTTTTCTAGAATAGAAAATGACATATTTTTGTATTTAAAAAATTAAAAAAAACGAATAAATTTCTCTTACAGAAAATAAAGTTTTCTAGAACAGAAAATAAAACACTTTTTTTTTTCAATTTTTACAATAATTTAATGTCATATTTTTCATAATTTTTTGAATATAATTTTACTTATTGGCATAATTTCCTTTCCTCTGTTCATTCTTTATACTATTGTTATATATTAATAATATAATTTCTATATATAATTAATAATAAATTCCTTGTCATCAATCAGCCGAGTCATTCGGGCATTCAGCTTATCATAATTTCTCTCCATTCACTTATTCATGAATTAGCTCTTGCAAAATATCACTGCTAACATCTCGGATTCTATGATCTTTTATTGCATATTCTAGTAAATTATTAACTAATAAAAATTTGTAGAAGAATTTTCTACATTTAACTGTCATTTCTAAACTATTTTAATAATTAATCATCCGTCGTGAAACGATTAATTGCTATTATGATGGATGTGTTGATGTTCTATCAATTATTGATGGTCTCTCTCTTTAAACATTTTTAATTCCTATATTTTTTTTTTCTCCCTGCCTTTTTTCGTGTTTATTTTCTTACTTTTTTTTAAAAAAAAATAAATTAGAGTATTAATAAAGTTTGGGTACGTTCTGTAGAGAGGTAGAAGTTTAAATGGAGTGTAAATTATAAATTTTCTAGAATGTAAAGTGAGGATAGTTTTGTAGAAAGTAAAAAAATTCAAGGAAAAAAAAGAGGGGGAGGAGAATTGTATTTAAAAAGTGCATAATTTTAAATAGAAATGAACAATTTTAGAGAGAGAGTAAAAAATTTATAGAGCAGAAAATCACGGTATTTTCGTAGAAAAGCTTTGATTTTAAATGGATAAATGCTATTTCTGGAATAGGGAATGATGATATTTCGTAGAAATGCACAGTTTTAAAGTTAAATATATATATATAATATTCTAGAAATTTTTGTTTTTCTATTGAAAATTATTACTTTTTTTTTTTTACGAAAATGTTATCATTTTCTGCTTCAGATATATTTTATTTCTCTTTAAAATTTTTGTATATTTATATTTAAAATTATGCTTCTTTAAATGTAATTTTATTTTTCTTCTAGAAAATTTTTATTTTCATCAAAATTGCCTTTTTCTTAAAAAAAAAAATATATAATAATAATAATCCTTATTTTTCTATTTTAGAAAATTCCATTAAAATTTATATTTTTCTTCAATATATATGTCATCTTGTTAGTCATGTATTACAGAACCTTCATTTAATCTCAATGATATTTTCTAGAAATATATAATATTTTTCTATTTAAAATTATCAATTAAAAAATAATATTTTTTTAAATAGAAAAGTACAATTTTTTAAGAAGAAAACACCAATTTTTCTAGAATAGAAATGACAATATTTTCATAGAAAAGTACATATTATTATTATTATTTTCTTTTTAAAGCAGAAAATGACATTTTCTAGAATATAAAATGACGTATTTTATTTAATAAAATCATATTTTTGTATGATTATTCTTCTTATTTTCTTAAAAAAGAATGTCTAGTCCTTTTTAATAAAAATTTTTCTATAGAAAGAATCCAACATGGACGAACGGTTCTAAGTTAAACGCCTTTTCTAGAAGGATAATATGTTCTATTGTAAAAGAGGGGAAATAATAAAAACCAGATTACAGTCAATAAATTTCCATTTGAGAACAATATGGTAGAAGGGGGAAGCATCTATGAAGATTAAATGGCTTGATGCCAACTTTTGAAAAATTCTCTAGTAAGTGAAAAACCAACAAAACGATGGTGTAAAATACGGGAAGTGAACCAATACAGATAATTGAAAAATATTCGTTTCATCATGATTAAAACCAAGAGAAAAATCGTTAAATGTAGGTCGCTAACCCAAAAATAATGATAGCCGCAATAAAACGAAAGACCTCATATTGCTATTAATAGCATTTTAGTTAGTAAAGTGAATTGTCTTATCTTTTCTTCGATAATAAGTGAGAATTGCAATCTCCAACTGTTTAAAATCGATAGGAGTAGAAAATTACACGATTATAAAACTTCTCTAGTATAATAAATCCAGTTTAAGTAGAGAAAATTGTAAATTGTTCGTCATTCTGTAACTAAATTACATTTATTTTTTACTTTTTTATTAATGATTTACGATTCTGATTAATATCCAAAGCTCCTTTTTTGATGATGATTATGATTAATGCGTAAAATCGAAAAAAAAATCGAAGTTTTTACGTAAATTTACTGAAATTTAATTTATACAATTTATTTTTTTATGCGTTTAATAAGTTAAAATATTCTAGAAATTAATCATTTTCTATTCCAGAAATTAATCAATTTCTATTCTAGAAATTTATTCATTTCTAGAATAAAAATTGATTAATATTTTAACAATAGAAAGTGACACGTATTCTAGAATCGAAATTGACATATTTATAAACTGTAATAGAAATTAACATTTTTTTTTATATAATAGAAAATGACATTTTCTAGAATAACAAATCATAAATTTTAAAAGAAAAACATAAAATAGAAATAAAAAATGGCAGATTTTTTTAAAGCCAAATAATAAATTTATAGATAGAAAAAAAAGAAAAAAATACAATAAGATTTTTATTATAAATGGCAATTTCTAGAATATGCCATTTACTAAAAAATTTATTAAATTATTTTTAGCATTTAATAAATTTAAATATAAAATGTTCTATATATTTTGTATTTTACAATTCTAGACGTATTCTAGAACCATAAACGACATATATATTTATTAAAATATAAATTAACTTATCTTATTTTTCGGAATAGAAAATGCAATAAAAGTTCACTTTTTAAATTCTAAATTTTAATTTCTAGAAGCTGTTATTATTTTATAGAATAAATACGTTTTCTTGAAATTTACACTGCATTTATAGTTGCACACGCTTATGATCGTGTTCTGAATTTTAACTTTATTTTAGAAACTTCCCCTTCATATTTTTAGTGGAAACAGAGAAATTATTATTGTGTGTTTATATATATATGTATATATATATAAGTGGCTGAAGTTTTCCTTTCTTTGCTAGCTTGAGAAGTGCTCCCAATTAGTGCTGGGTTGGGAGTGACTGCAGCAGCTGTTACTTCAACTTGCTAAACAGAAAGAAAGCTAACGTTTGTTTCTCTCACTTTGAACTTTACACAGTTTCCGGTATTAAATTCATCTCTGTTATTGACTGAATATGAATCAACGAACAAGTTATGTCTGCTAACCATTTGCAATATTAGCATAACTGGAAAAGTTCCAAAAACATTGGCATCTCGGGCAGACAGCCAAAAGTTGAAAGAACTTAAAAAGGCAAAAGTCCAGAGTGGAGTGAGAAAATGGATCTTTTGCCCCCCTCACTCTTTGTGATTTTTCTGACGTGTACGCTATTAAACATTGTAATTTTTAACATTTACATTGCTTGGATGCTGATACGATGTTTTTTTATTTTTTATTTTTGTTCTAGGTTCACTTACTAATGACACGTGGAGCTGATATCAATTATAAGGATGCGGATGGAAGATCCACGCTGTACATCTTGGCATTAGAGAATAGGTTGGAAATGACTGATTTTCTTCTTACTGCTGGAGCAAACGTCGAAGCTAGAGACTGGGAAGGAAGGACCCCTCTTCACGTATCTGCGTGGCAGGGACATTACGAAATGGTAGATTTGTTACTGTCTCATGGGGCCAATGTGAATGCTGTCGATAACGATCAAAGGACTGCTCTGCAATCGGCTGCGTGGCAAGGACACGCTCGAATTGTACGCCTTCTGTTGGAAAGACAGGGAAATGTCGACCACACGTGCAATCAGGGCGCTACGGCACTGTGCATAGCGGCTCAGGAAGGACACGAAGAAGTAGTTAGGGTCCTTCTAGAGTATGGAGCCGATCCGGGACATGCTGATCATTTCGGAAGAAATCCTCTAAGGGTTGCGTTGAAGGGTGGTCATAATCAAGTTATCAAACTGTTAGAAGAATACACGATGCAGATGAAATCTCCAGCAGGGCAGAGACCTTGTCCTGCCAGTGCTAGCGCTACGTCTCTTACGTCAGCAGCATCGACAGCAGAGACTAAACCGTGTAGTGCTATTTTATACCAACCGAGTTTTGCTCGTTCGCCACCGAGTTCTCCCGAATCTGCTGGCAAAAGAAGATCTTTTGTTTCTAATCAATCCTCGTCTAAATCCTCTAGCAACTTGACAACATCCACCAAATCGTCGCATCAAGGAACCGAATTAAGAACTGCTGGAACTCCCGTCACCTTTACTCAACAGTTACAACAGTGTACCAGAACCAGAAATCGTGTGAGCAGAATCTTATCACCTCTTAGCGAACCAGTCAGCCCCGTTCCCAGCCCCCCGCAATCTCCAGTTTCCGAAATTCAGCGTTTGTCTCCAGTACTTCTGACTAGTCCTCAGGGCCCACCATATTCGACACACGTTCCTATCGTGATAGGTAAGATTCCGACGTCGCAGGTACCCAACCGGAGCCACGTGACAAACAGTAGGCCTCATCCAGATTCCAACACCCCCAGGCCACCCGCGGAACCAAGATTTAGAAGAAATGGCATCGTCACGAATCCTAATTACAAAGGTGGTCAACACGTTAGCATTCAGTCTAAACACAGAAGCAACGGCTCGGCTCAGCAGGTGAGGAATTCTAATCTGACACCGGCTTACGAAGACTGTCTGTCGACCAATTCGCTACCTTTAAAGAAAGAGACACCTTTGTAACGATAGCTGTTGACAATCCTGCCAACCCTTAATAGGGGGAACGTTTGCGTCAGAAAAATCTATTATGTGCGTTGCTGGCAATCAAATCGTTGACCGGGACGAAACAGCAAAAACAAATACACACACACACAAAAAAAAACAAATAAAATAAAAGAAAATATGTGATGTACAAAGTGCAATGTTTTGTATCATCTGTAATCGATCGTAAATTTTATTCGCAGTAGATAGAATTCAACGTTGTGATTATGCCAAAAGAGTGATTCCAAATGTCTCTGCTCTAGTACTGTTTTCTAGAGATGGTCAGTTCCGGTAGGATGATAACTTCCTCCTCCTCTTTCCTCTGTAGATTTATAATCAAATTCGCTGAAAGATTGCCTTACTGTAGAGTGATGTTTACACGTTTCACGTTCTTCAAACACCGAAAAAAAAAGCAAAAAAAAAATAAACAAATTATATGTTACATTTAACGTATTATTTTATTTTTATTATATTTATTTGCTGCATAATGCAGAGTTGAAAGAAATCCGCCATTTTTGAGACGGAACAAACGTGTTAATTACGCTTCTCGCATAGTCCGCCATTTTGAAGCCAAGTTTCGTTACGTTCTGAAATAAGTTTCAAGAATGGAGAAAAAAATATATAATTATTTATAACTTATTCTAATAATTTTTATACAAATTATATATAATTTTTTTTTTTTTAAATTGAAAAATGTTTGAAATTTCTACGCTTATGTAAAATGGCAAAATACAGAGACTCGATGCAACAATGGATATGGAATTGAAATCTGTATCCTGCATTGTATATGGAGTAAATTGCATTGTATTGCATTGTAGTTAGAGCTACGTTGTAACTATGTAAAGGTTCAGATAAGGGAGCTTTCATCAAAAAGATAAAATAAAAAAAAATCTTATGTTATAAAATGCAAAATTGGTAACATTATATAGAAAATGTCCTAAATTTCTATTTTGTAAAAAGAAGAATTTCACAGTAAACTTTCAATCTCATTTGAAATTAATTTTTGTGGAGTTTTTCTTTTGTAATTTTATAAAAAAAAAAGGGAAAAAAATGCACTCGAATGGCACCTCGTTCGCTAAAACGGAAGTTTTGTGTAACTGATTGCACTTCGCTATCCATTTGATAATAGAAACAGTGATGTCTTCATATGAAGAATGGCAAAAAATTAAGGAAAATCTGTAACATTTTTGTAGGATTTAAGCTTATTAAATAGATGAGTTGTTACTGTTACTCTTTTCATGTATCCGTGTAAAAAAAAAAAATCAATATGGAGAGTGACGACCAAAAAACAATTATTTTTCCCGAAAAATCTTCATACTTCTCGAATCACTCGAATAATTAAATAAGCTTGGATTAATTAATAACGTGAGGGATTAATTTCTATGACGTATCTTTACGTAATCTTTACGTCACAGAAGATTTATTCTGTGTCATTTTGATAGACGACGAATAATATCTTAGTTTGCTGTGTAGGTAATTCGTTATCGTTTAGACCATATTTTAATATTGAAATTAAAGTTTTAATTAAATTTAATTATTTAAAATTTGATATTAAAATTAGTGAATAAGAGCGAAAAATTCAAATTGATACTTTAATTTATGGTTAATCATCCAAAAGTCGCCCACGCAAAAGTGAATAACCCTATTGAACATTGCTAGTTGGTCCTCACCAACGGACTGGAAACGTGGTGTTTTCCAATTTTTTTCAAGTGTCTAACATCTGAATAGGGCCATTTTCCTATGGTAGATCGCCCACGTGATGCGTTGCCATTTCCCATCCATCCTTCTTCCACTTTGGTCTTTCATTATGGCACTCATGAATGCCAAGAAGGCCTTCATAAGAGCTGTGTGAAGAAAGTTTCCTCAGTGAGAATTGTGTCCTTATGAATGTCCTCAGAACCGTAATGAGTGTTTCTTCAGAGAGAACCAGAAAAATTATACTCAGGAGTGGTTCCTATAACAAAAAGAATTACTCATAATGTTAAAAGCAAAACTACTAGATTATGGAAGACGAAGTTAATGGTTCTCAGAAAGATCCATTGAGTTAGTAATTTAGTAAATTCCTACAGCCATTATTCTTGGTATAATGGCTCCAGAAATCCTTAGGATTCTTTTAACACCATTCCTGTTAATCTCATACGTGAGCAGATGGTGTTAAATAAAATCTATATTATATCGTAGTCTGAGTGTCAAAAATAATCTTAATTATATGCTAAAAATCGTGTGATCGTACATCATAATTAGATTATAAATTTTGGAATATAATTAATAATTAAAATAAATAAGCACGATTATTTATTTTTTGTCATTCAGACTGCATGCAATAAGTTTCCATCCCCTTCACGTATCAGTAATTAAGTGGAACAGGTAGAAAACAGGTAGTTTTAATCGATGCTTCAAGTTAAAAATCGACCGAAAAACCATAAAAACCCAGCAAAATATTATAATAATGATACTAAAATAGTAAAAATTTTCCTATTTTTGTTAAAGCAAGTGAGAATAGTTTGAAGTTTTGGTTTAGTCTCCCCATAGCAACGCCACGTTTCGATAACGTTGACATTTTTGTCACCCTGTTGCAGTAGCCGTTATCTGTTCCAGTTTGGTTGAGTTATAACCGAGAATTCTAGAATAAATCGGGTGGAATTTATTAATTTTTTTAAAAAAAGAATAATTTCTCAAGCATTTAATAGAAAATAAAACAAGCAAAACGCCCTAGTTACTGCCTACGCTGATAAATTATAACTTGGGGGAGGAACGGATTTACACGTAAGCGAATTACAGCCTCACGCATCTAAATTTATTATTATTTGACAGAATATCTTCTAGCTTAAAGCTACGGCAAGTATAAATTTGGCAGCGACTTGGAAAAAAATGGGTAATTTGTCACCGTACAAAAGAAATTCATTATGAGAAGCACCAAAACCATTTGGGCACACAACGGGTTCGCGTGAAATTTTCCGTGTTTTTTAGTGTCTATCATCAAAATTGGAGCCAGTTATCTATAAAAAATCCTCCCGGGAGGCACCCCTTTGCAGATCTAATATATTGCATTGACGTATTCATCAAACCAACTTTCTGAGCACTTCTTTCTATATTTTCTATAATTCCAGAAAATAATCTACTCTACTAAACTGGAGCAGGCCTAATTTACACAAGGGCCTAGTGTTAAGAAGTTACAATGTAAGGGCCTCGCGCTTTTAAACATTATTATTATTTGATGGAGTAAGAACATGCCATATAGCTTAGGGCCACAATAACTGTAAATCTGCCAGTGACTTGGAGGAAAATGGGTAATTTGTCACAGTACAACAGAAATTCATCATACGAGGCACTACAACTATAGATTGCTGTAACGTTCTGTACACTCCTTTCTGTAGTTTCTCATCAAAGAACTATCGAAAGTCGAGTTGTTTGCTCTATCGATCTTCAAATATCTGGATCTAACAGCGTGGCCCTTACAAAATTTTATATCTTTAGCGTTATCCATGCGAAAGCACAAATAGTCTAGGGTAAACTACTGGATACAGGCCAATATCTAATAAATAAATAATTTTAAAAGCAAAATTAAGTGGTTTAAATTAAATTAAGTTAATCTTCAAAGTATTTATTATGATTAAAGAGTATAATTTTATAAATTTACTAAATAAATTGTAGAGTCGCGAAGTACAGTACGTTATCGTATTGATTCGTGTATTAAAAAAAAACAATTGTAACGTTATTTAACACTCAAATAACGTAAAAGAAAGTCATCAGTGTCATTCTGGAGTTCCAAATTGAAATGTAAATCATACTTTTTTTCGTATAAATTATAAATGATTACTTGTATCGTTGCTCGTAACGATGTTCGAATGACTCATTTGCACCGTCATTTCATCGCCATATTTTATGACGTGACATTTGTTTCGTAGTTTGAAAAACAATTGCACGTCAGGAACAACTGCTACGTCATAAATTATATTGGATGATCATCCAAGATAGAAAATTAGCCCCATTCAACATATCTCGACACACAATGAGCCTTGATGATCTCATATATATTTTTTCCTATTATCTATTATGATGGAAGCGATCTCGTCGCTTACGCGCGCGATACACGCGATGCTAAGCAATTCAAATTTTAAATCTCAATAACTTCCGTTTCCGACATTATATCGTTATGAAAATTATCAGATATCATTGCGTGAAAATATAGAATTTTTTAATATCAAAATACAAATTATTTATCGATTTATTTTTCTGTTATACGATAAAAATAGAGCGCAGTTACGACGGATGCGTCGAGCGAACAAAACTCTTCATCATCTTTCGAAACTCAAATTTTTTACAAAATCAGTAAAATATAATAAGAGTAGACAAAAAATTGTTAATTTTTTAATAAGTAATAAAAATAAAACTGGAATAAATCACGCCGAATAACGAAATTAGCTTATTTTTTTTAAAAGGCGCGTCGCACGGCGCACGCGACACGCGACGCGACAATTTTAACATACTAATTTTTTAAAAAAAGTAAATAAGTGAGCGTCACGAGGGTAAGTTTGTATAAAAGTACGAAGTGTATAGGAACGAATAACAAAGAATGAAAAATGTTACACAGTTGGATCTGGAGATTTTATAGCTACATGTGTAACATGTTCCACGCGTATTTAGAAGATAGATGATGGGATTCTTTCTCCCTCTGACCACTACAAGAGCTCACCATGTACTAAAATAGGTCCAGAAGAATGGTTTTATCTAAAAATGAAACAATTTTTAGCATAAAAAATCATAATTTAATGTCTTAGAACACCTTTACTGACCCGCAACACTTGAATTTTTCTGCATAAGTTTAAACGTGACTCGTAACTTTTAACCGTATCAATTTGAAAATTTAAAATTCAAATATTCTTTTCCAAGATTTGAATATCGAAGAAGAAAATTGTTTATTGTAAAAACATTGAAAGGAAGAGTAAAAAAAAAAAGTTTTTATAAAAATTTAATATCAAAAATCCACTCGATATTTTTCCAGCAGCAAAAGTCGATTTCTAGAAACCATTTTCCTTCCCTTCCACGTTTTAAATTACAACTCGATAGTCGAGTAACGCACTTCACCCTATCAGATATTGTTAATAACGTGACGTTGATCGAAGTGGTCACATGGGTGTTACGATAATTGACGTCATTTCCTTCTGTTACTATTCTTATCCTTACGAAATTAAAGCGTAACGCAGTTGAATAACGCACGTTATCTCGTATCATATATTTAATAATATGAAGAATTGAGGATCGAAAGTGTCACGTGATAATTCGCGTCATTTCCTTTCGTTTTAATTCTCACCAAAATTAGAACGTAACGTAGACGTCATTTCCTTCTGTTTCTCTCGTCATCCTTACGTAACACAATTCAAAATTTCAAATATTGTTAACAACGTGACGTTGATCGAAACGATCACGTGGCTGTCACGTTAACTGACGTCATTTCCTTCTGTTACTCTAGCAAATCCCACGAACACGAGCGTGAAATTAATTAAGCCAGAGAGTTCAGAAAGGGTCACTTTTTTAAAATTAAATCGTGCGATTTTATGATTTAACGTCGCTTCGTCTCAACAACAATCGATAATATAATTTTCATTTCTAATAAATTCACGAATAATTTAAAATTAAAGACCGTTCCATAACCAATATCTAAAGTTAGATAGGGGCCATTCTATTATTTTCATCCTTTATCTCGTTAATTTTAATTATGCATAATTTACACCTTCACAAATCAAGAGACGATGTCGAGCAATCGTATATTACGTCACAGAAGGGGGGATATTAAGTCCTACCACGCGTAAATTTAACGTTAAAAATGGCGGTAGTGTCATAAGTAAGTGTTCCTTCCACCCTTTTAATTCGTTATAATACATTTATTATAAAGTTTAAAGGCATTAAAGGGGTGGGATCAAAGTAGATCCCTTTACTTCTTATATCTTACTTCTTCTCTCCCGCATCATTTACAGCATCCAAGATCAATTTAACCTATTTAAAAAAACACAAATTTCTACTTAAAAAAATTACTTAATTTTGTACATTTTTATATACCAGAAGGTGAGGTTATGTATTAATTTTCCTTTACTTTATTTGCATACGTTGTGTCTAACCTTACGTTATGTCACACGTACATAAATTGAACTTTTCATTTGCTTCTTGCACCACAGTCCACTCACTATCAGCGATCAGTAGTTACCAGGGTAACGAGAATGTACCATAATTTGGTATAGGGAGGAGCACAGAAACGAAGAGAAGCCAAACAACCAAATTTCCACCACAGGCAGTGCTGCTGGGTGTGTCTAACTGAGATAAGAACCACCATTTGTCAACATTGGTGTGAAAGATCGTTCGCACAACTTGGATAAAACTATTTTTTTTTCCCCTCTTTTTCTATTATTTATTTATTCCCTGGTTGAAACTATAGCTTCATTTGTCTTGGAAAAATTTAACCCTTCAGTTTAAAAATTTACAAAAAAAAAAAAAAATAAAAATAAATAAAATAAAAATGCCGAAAATTTAAATTTGCGTGTGCGGACATTAATCATCTTAATGATAGCAAAGTTTCGAAATTACCTTTAAATGAGGAGTTATCGCTTTATTTTTACATGATTTTAGTCAAATTACACTTCTTGTAACATTTACCACGTTTTTTTCACGTGTGCAATTAAGTCCAGAGGATCTTTTAAAGGTGTATTCGAGCTTAAGTTTACCTTTGGGTCTCTCAAATAAAAATTTAAGCTTTTATCTCTTCGTAGCCTTGTGCAATCCTTAAAAAAAAAAAAATGTAAGTTTTAATTTACGTCTAAAACTCGTATACGAAAGCAATCAAAATGTTTTATCTTATACCACAGGTGAGTGGCTTATAAAGAGTGGATCTTCACAGATGTTAGAGGGGAATTGCCCCATTTCTTTAAAAGAGTTGCATTGTTTATGCCACAACGAAATGCAATGTGAACATTGAATTTAATCTTTAGTGGGTGGATCCTCGTTATGTTCATTACACGCAGAGCAGAAAAAGTCATAATTTGAAAGTGGATGGTTTAATAATAGAAGTTTTACCTGGTAAATTAATTTAGCAGTCTCTTCCACCGTATAAATTATATATATTTTTTAATGAAACATTGCATAAGAGCAGGTACGCAATCTTGCCCATCAGCACCACTTTATAACCTTAAGTTAATTATTTTAAGTCTAATGCTCGAACACTCGTGTTTAATGCACACATTGGCTTGTTTTCTATCTCGAAATTGTTCTCATTAAACGAAAACATAACATCGAATGGGATAAAATGTTTTTTTTATTTGCCTTCTTACGAATTCAGGCTGTTGCCAATGCTAAAATTTCTGACTTTACATTGGCCTTTCCCTTATAAGCTTTAGTTTATGCTTGGAATCTTCCAGAGAAGAGTGTAAGCTTTAGTTTATGTTTGGAATCTTCCAGAGAAGAGTGTAAGCTTTAGTTTATGTTTGGAATCTTCCAGAGAAGAGTGTAAGCTTTAGTTTATGTTTGGAATCTTCCAGAGAAGAGTGTAAGCTTTAGTTTATGTTTGGAATCTTCCAGAGAAGAGTGTAAGCTTTAGTTTATGTTTGGAATCTTCAAGAGTATAGGCTTTAGTTTAAGATTCTTTATACCCAAACATAACGTTTCTAGATTTTTAAGACAAATTTACAATTTAAATAACTTAATTTATAAGAAACCAAAAACAAAAACTTAAATAAAATAAAATATATATTTATTTACATTAACAAAAAAAATGGATATACGAAAATAATTATATATAAAAAAAGCAGGAAGATAGCGTCATTCCCCTCTCGAGTAGACAAAAGAATTATAATTGAACTCATATTTTCCACCAAATATTTGAATATTTAATTTCGTAGGAGAGAGAGAGAGAGAGAGAGAGAGAGAGAGAGAGAGGGAGGGAGAGAACGGCTTTTAAAGAGTCAGAAAGGAAGAAAAGGGGGAAGAAATTTTCATAATTTCTTAGATTAGAAAATGAAATTGATAGAAGAATCCAAAAATGCACCATTAAAGAAGGGAATTGGTCTTATCTCGTAGAATACAGAAAGGATCGTTAACGTGGAGTCGATCGTTTTATTTTAATGACGAATCGTCCGCATCATAAAATCGTCCCTTATAATTGCTCGTTTCTAAACGATGGCTTTGACCCCTGTTTTTCTTCTTCCCCTCCCCTTCGTCTCCTCTGTTATCTTTACGTCAAACGATCATGTATTATTCACGACACAGGTGTAAATTACTGTCACTTTGTTACCAAAATATCCGGTGTAATGTCGAATAATTATAATAGTTTTAAGTTAGCGTAATTGCAGATGCTCTGAAAGATTATTGTTAATTTATATTCTTTTTTTTTACAGTAATTTTATAGATTTTTTTTTTAAATTTTATTTTGTAGACCACGTTTAACTGGAGCATTTTCTAGAACAACTGCTTGATGTAGCCTATATTTAACACGTTTTTATTCATCTTTATTGTACTGGAAAGAGTGGAAACTAAAGCTTTCAGAGGAATAAAGTTAACTGAAAACTTACCAAAAACTTCTTTCGCATAAGATATTGTTAAGTTAATTTTACAGGCAAATTATATTTTAAAAAAAGTTCGAAGTTAAAGCCAACTCTTTCATCTGGGAAAAAACTGTAAATCTCCATTTAAATATCAACATTAAATTTCAGAACACTGGAAAGAATCGCAGCATCCGCATCCTTTTCAATATTTTAACTCCTAAAAAACCATCTATCATTGAAAATGGTTGAGCTTTCTTTAGACTAATGTTCGAAAGTAAATCTCAAGTTTTTCGTGACGTTAACTTCTCAACTGATGTATGGAAATTTAAGAATACGATTGGTGACATTTTACGGGATGGACGAGATACGTCCATATCATTTATGACTCTCGTATTCAATCTGAAATGATCCCATTTTTATATATATATTTTTTCTTCTAGATAAGGTAGAAATCTAAGTAAAAATCAATATGATAACGATAAAGCTGTTCTTCACGCGATTTAGATAAGAAAAAACAATAAGAATCGAGAGAATTTTAACTCGAAACGAAGAAAAAACACCTCACTTTGAAAGAGGGATTTCTTATGGTTTTAACGCAATCTGTGTATAAAAATGGAGGATTTTTTAAGTCTTTCCTTTCTTCTTAATCTTATTTTCCTTATAGATACTATAAATAATCTAACAGCATGCTGTTTAGAGTCATATCTCGTGTATAACTTCATACTTAGCCACGCAGCAGAGTCTAGTAACTACATACAGTGTGAAGACCCCACGTCGACTTCTATATGTTGTAGCATATGAAAGAAAGTTGCTTAGCAACCTTTCTCTGCTTTAATGTCTAATTTATGAAAGCGATTAGCTGCTAAGTCTAACAGAAGTCTTAAACTTTATATCTTTATGCTCGAAACTTGTGTGAGAGATCGATATTCCAACAACACTCAGATTCGCTTCTCTAGATGTGTGTTTTGTAACGCGAATATCGATGCGATAATTCGATGATTTAACTTCGAATTTGTCTTTTGTAATTCTACACATTTTCTATCGTACAAAAGTACATTATATCAAGTGAAAATGTGGCTTAATTAATAGTTACACGACGAAGAATGAACCTCATCTATCATTCGTTTTATAAGACAAGATGTAAATGGAGAAGAGTTTTGTATTTTTCTAAGAAGAAAGATCGAGTTTAAAAAAGAAAAAAAATTTTGGCAATGGACCAAAATGGCAATAAAATTAAAGAGAGATGTCGAAATTTTTTTTGTTTATGCATTTCTTTTCTTCTTTCAGACGTGGCTTTCTTTTTTTCATCCCTAGAAAAATACAACGACAATCGACAATAATTTTACACATCTTATTACAGGAGATAGCAATTTCCTAGCTTAAAAAAGTACTTAAAAAATGGATAAATATATATAAAATTTTAGGTTTAGATACTTTCTGGTAATAATTTTAAGTCGAAATAGTGGAAAGGACCATATTAAAAATGAAAAAATAGATATAGTTCTTCTTGTAGAAGTACAAAGTTGAACGCCTTTTCTTTCTTGTGAATGAAAATGTCGAATATCTTTTCTTCAAAATTCACCACGTTTTTAATTAAAAAAAAACAAAGAAAGACACTAAAGTTTTGTATTTTTAAGCACAATACCTTAAAAATTAATCTAAAATTAAGATAAGGACCAGAGATTATCTCTATAGACCATTCTATCTTAAGATGTTCAATAGAAGATAAATCCACTCTTAAGACGGAAAATAATGATATTTCTTACTTGTTAGATACCTTCAGACATAAATAAACATATTATTTCATTTAAATTTTATCTAAGGATAGAAGAAAATTCATTTTTTTCACTCTCAAATCCCTAAAAATTGACCCAAAAAAAATGAAAGTTGTCGAGCCGTACACTCTCCATTTTTCTTTTTTTTCTTATTCTTTCAGGACTTGTTTAGCAGAAAATAGGAAAATAATTCTCATAATCCGTTCATCTTCTGTAACCATTTTCGGGGGAATCATTACTCACGGGAATTCTCGCAACCATCCCTTTCGCTAGTCGAGAAAAATCCCGATGAGTAATGGTAGATGGAAACTGGTGCAGACCTTGCACCATTTTTCTATCCTTAATAATTTCTTAACGTCTTTTAAAAATTTCATACCATTCGAACTCGATAAATTTTTTAAGAAGTTACGGCAATCGAAGATAAAATATTTATATTTAAAAAAGACCCGCACGAGCGTGGCTTTCCCCCCTGTAAATCGGGCTCGTTTACTTTATTTAGGAGCTTGGATAAAAAGCTGCAGATGCGGGAGACAGAATCACTTCATCTTCCGCATCTTCCGCATCCAATTGAGTTTTTCGATGGATTCATTGTGAGGTATATTCGCTTAGAAGACGTAGGAAATGATCATGATTTATGTCACGTGGTTTCCCCCCTCCCTTCGCGCGCGCGTTTAAACGTCACTCCGAAGCCTCAGGCGGGGGTTGAATTAAGTTTGAATTTTAAATGGGCCGGATAATAAACAATTATCGACAACCTTTTCTAATTTTTCCGCCATGTTATGCGATATTAATTACTTTACTTTGCAGTAAATTGTTTGCTTTCGTACTGTGTTAATCCCTCGATCAATTGTGTTGCATTATTCATAAGTCTGTTTCGTATACAAATCCTCTTCTGTGCGACTTTTGCGATTTTCTCGCGAATTAGTTAGTTGTCGCTAATTTTCTTTTTCGAATTTAGTTATCGAATATTTATGTTTTAATGAAATATTAATGAAAATTTTAGTCTGTTTAATTTTTTTAATTAAACTTCCTTTTATTTGGATATATTTGGGTATTGTTTCTTTTGTCGCAAGGTGTTATAATTGATAAATGCGAGAAAATCGCTCACCTGACACTGTAATTGATACATCTAAGAAAATCGCGAGATGCTGTAATCGAAAATTACGAATAACTCGATGTTTTAATTTAAAATTGCAAGAGAATCGTGTCATATTGAAAATAACGCTTGCGTGAAAATCGTGTTATGTAAAATTGATAAATGCGAGAAAATCGCGCGATTTTATAACTAAACTATACGAGAATCGCGCGATGCTGTAATTAATAAATGAAAGAAAATCGCTCGTAATCGACAATTACGAGTAATCCAATGTTATAATTGACAATTTCAAGATAATCGTATCATATTGAAAATAACGCTTGCAAAAAAATCGTGCTAAATAAAATCGACAAATGCGAGAAAATCGCGCGATTTTGCAACTGAACTTATAAGACAATCGCTCGATTATATAATTCATAAATACGAGAAAATCGCGCGATTCCGTAATCCACAATTACGAGTAATGCGATGTTGTAATTAACAATTAACAACATATTTACCAATTACTCGTAATTGGTAAATACAGTTAATTGACAAGACAATCGTGCGATATTGTCGAAGCCATACTCGTTCTGTGCCGTAGAAAATCGCGCGATATTACATTGCAATACATGTCTTTTTATTTATAAATCTTCTTTCTAATCACTCGTAATCTCCGAGTATCAAAACTAGAAAGATATAAAATGACTTATAGAGCACGAAATATGGCAAAGACTAAGAATTTTTAGTGTCTTTTGCACCTTCTCCAGTTAAATTTTGGAGCAGTAACGGGGGCTCTTTATTCGAGTTTTCTTTTTGACAATTGATTATTTCCGTTTCCGGGAAGGATCATCGAACGAGAATGTAAGCCATACACAGCTTATATGAAATTTTCATTACGTCACACACATTGCCCCGTATGGAAGGCGCGTGCAGAGAATGACACCCGTCACGCGTCACGTGTGGCGCGTGTAATCACCCCTGAGAATCTCGAAAGGGGAGGAGGGTGGAAATGTCGCTTTTGCAGAATTTCAATCGCGACGATCCACGCGATCGATATTGAACGCTACGCTGTCATCCGGTTTATCTATTCATTTTTGGTTCCTACGACGTCATTGTTTTAAAATTTATCAAAATAAACCCCGATTTTTATTTATTTTATTTTCCATTTTCCTGTTTCTTTCGAAAAATAATCGAAATTTATCGATTTAATTTCGCTTTTTTTTTTATTTATTTTTATTTTATTTCCATCTGTCGCTTATTTCTCATTGATTTTCTATTAAGTTAATGAATTCCGATGAAAATTATTGGTTCTTTTTAAAGGAATTTTGATCTATATTTACGTAAAAAGAAAAAAAAATAGTTTTAAAATCGATAAAGACGATTAAATTCAAAAAAATATCGATGCTTGTTTAAAATGGCAGACTTGAGGGNAAGAATACAACCATCTTAAATTATATATATATATATATATATATCTTTATAGACATTTTAACTTAAAAATTTAATTTAATTTTTTTATTCAAAAGTGGCATTTTTACAGCAAATTTTTAAAGGATTCTTCGCAATTTTCTATCAAAACTTTGGGTGTTTATTCGAATAATTAGTTAATTTAGATTTTTATACAAATAAATTTAAATATTTGAAAAAATTTCGTGTATAAAAAACTCGTGTGGATGGTAATCCATTCATTAAGTAGAGCGCCAGTTAAAGATTTTATGTAAAAAAAAAAATAAAAATGGCGTAAATCGTTTCGATGCCATCATTATCCGGCAGATGTCTTCGACCGGAATATGATAATTATCGATTTTAAACCGAATTTTTTTAAATTATAAAGTAATTTAAGAAGCAGACAATCCTAATGATTTACTAATTTAAATAAAAATGTGGAGATAATTTTTGGCTATATTTGTTATTGGTAAACAAAACTAGTATACAGTCTACCCCCTATAACACTGTTGATTATTACGTTTTATATGAATTCCGTGTTGTACGAGTCACTTAGATTTTACAAATACGTGAGCCGTTCAGAGCCCAGCACATTTATTTGTAAAATCTAAATGACTCGTACAACATGGAATTCATATAAAGCGGAACAATCAACAGTGTTATAGGGTACAAAATTAGACACAAAATGGCGTGTTAAATTTCTTCTGTTTTCTATATTTTCTTGCGCGAGTATTGTTTTATTATGATATAAATACCTTTTGTGTTATTACTTTTGGTGATTTACTAACGAACTTTGTATTGTAGTTGTCTTTTTGGAAAAACAAAACTATAAACAATTAGAATTGTTTGTGCAATTTAATATTAACGTCGTGTGCCATTTTTATGTAGTGTACTATTTGTGCGGTGTATTATTTCGTATTGCTCAACAGAGATGCTTGTGTTTGATGTTAAATTTCTTCTACGTCATTGTATTTTGTTGCGCGAATATTGTTTTCACGTATTATAACAATCGCTTCTGTTGTATATTTTTGGTGTTTATATAGTGTAATACCGTATACTTTCTGTTGTAGTTCATTTTCGGAACACAAATGCGATTAATGACATGAATATTAAACTATAAATAGGAGGGATTAATTTTACAGAAGGTTTAATATTGAAGTCTCATGCCATTTTTGTGTAATGTATTATTTTATGCTGTGTTTACTTAACAAAGATGCTTGTGTTTTGATCTGGTTACGTTTTCTATTACATTTTCTATTGTTATATGAATTTATGTATTATTTTTGTATAATATAACTGTCGCCTTGTGTTGTATAATATATTTTTCACGTTTCTAATGTGAACCTTATGTTATAAATGTTATACTTGATTTTTGGAGCGCAAATATTGAACTGTAAACAGAATAGAACTGGTTTTAAAATTGATACCGCTCGCCATTTCTTGTGTAGTATATTCGTTTAATGTGTTCGTGTTATTCTTCGCGTGTAACGTTTACCTAACAAATCTGCCTGTGTTTGATCTAGTTATATTTATTCTCGCTGTTGACAGTGTTCGAAAAGTGTTGTGTTTCTTCTTTTACGTATTATCTACCGAATGATATATCTGTATTTTTCCCCTTCTTTAAAGACGATCAAGCATCAAATTGCAGCATTATCTTATATCTGGTCTTTAGCGCTTCTGTCGTCCTCTATCTATCAAATGCAGCTCTTGATCGACCAAATTGTTTTCCGTCCGCATATTTAATGGTCTCCACGCGGTTCATTTAAGAGTTAACTGATTACTGAATGTCGCGTCGGAATGGAGACCTCCTCCCACAATTGTCGTTTGGCGTCAACATCCCCTCTTCCCTCCTCCTCCTCCTCCTCCTCCTCCTCCCCTTCCTCCTCCGTCTTTCTAGATATGTTTATCTCTTCGGGACCCTCAATTACTATGGGTCGATGGTGCAGATAAGTGACGCCTGACTTTATTCTTTTGGTTATAAATTGCGGTATTTGTCTGTCCCCAGCGGCATAAAGAAATATTTTAGCCAATAGGCAAGTACCGCGCGGTTTTTTTTTACTCCGAAATTATCACGTAATTCTAGATTTTTGTATTATTTTTTAATCATTTAATATTCAGAATGGGTAATTTAGAATGCGGGAGGATGTAGATTAGCTCAGTTTTTCATCTCAGTGGATTACTCTCTGTTGGATGTTGTTCTTTAATGTTTAGCGGGATTGATTAAGATTTTAATCCCTAAGAGACAGGGAAAAACCTCTTTTTAGGGAAAGTTTCGTCGATTAAAAGTAGTTTATCCATCTATTTTCATTGAGTCGGATTGTTTGTAATCGCACGTGAGCCACTTTGTCTCCCCCGAGAGAAGAGGAATTACATTGTTATAGTGGAGGAGGGAAATTACAGAAGAGAAATATAGACCACTGAGTTATTAAGGTCAAAGGCCACCAGACGCTCGGATGTCATACGTGGGAACAAGATCATCGCGGTGACGTTAATGGTCGGATTTTTTGTGTATGTTGCCATGACTACACGCTCTATTCCTTAACTCTTTCTACTTAGATTTCCTAGGCTTAACAGCGAAATATTTGTAGGTTTTTTTTTCTTTTCTTTTGCCGAGATATTCAAGTAGTAACTATATTTGAGCGACTCGAAAGGTTATAGGTCAAGAAATTTAGAAAATTCTACATCAATCGCCCTCGCAAAACCATTGTTTTGACGCATTTTAACGTCGCGCGAGTTTTTTAAACGTCATTAAAATGGATGCCAGAAGCGTAACCGAAAAAATTACTAAATAAAAATGTAAATTAGTATATAAAATATGAATATTTTATGCTTTTATGCGTGATTTTCATCTTTAAAATTCAAAAATTTAGATTCTCAACGAAATTTAGGCGAACGAATTCTATTTTTTAATAGTTGTTTTCATTGAAATATTTAAAAATTCGGTAATTTACTGTTATAAAAGAAAATTAATAGTTTTGATCGTTAGCGATCGGAATCAATAATAAAGTTATAAATATTTTAGTGAATAAAAATTAGATCTGTTGGCAACGTTGCATGTGCGAGAGACACTGTGGCGACACCTCTCGGTACGAGTGAGGAAACACTTAGTGGAAAAAAAAATCGACACGCCTAATGGAAACTTTTTATCACGTGATCGTAGTTCCTGATTTGTTTGTTGAGTGGCAGCAAAATCGCCCCTTTTTTTTTTTCTTTTTCTATTTATATAGATATTTAAAATATAGCAAATATTTTTTCAAAATCTTCTCGGTAAATACTTTAAATCGTAAGAAATTTGGTAGAGTTTAATCAACCAGAAGGGCATAGAATCACCCTTTTATTTTTGGTATCATTTCTAGATTCTTACAGCTTTATAAATTTTACATTTGGAAGAATTTCGGTTCGAAAATACGCTGACATTTACGTCTCGGGCCAGGTCCACAATAAATCAAACGGCTTTAACGGGGGTATGCCTGCATAAAATATTATCCCCGACGCTTCTCGTCCACCACCACCATCACCGCCGCCGCCGCCGCCGTTGCCGCCGCGCGGTCACGTGACCCCGAGAAATCAATTCTCCGTCCTCGGGACAGATTCGGTTTGGTGATCCAGGTGGAAGATATCTTCCTTCTGACTCGTAGATCCAGAGGCTTACGGTGTAACGATTCGTTTGGCACCAAATCTATCCTTTCAAAAGAAAAGAAGAAGAAAGGAAAACGAAACGGTTCACTTCTATCTCCATCTTTTATCCATTCCTCTTCACCTTCCATAAAATTCCTTCCATCAGGAAATTCTTGGAAAATACAAGTTTGCATTTTTCTTTTTTTTTTTCTCTCTCTCTCTCTCTCTCTCTATTATTCTAAAATGGTGCGGTAGCCATTATCCTGGAGCCAAATTGAAAAAGAAAGAGTCCATATTTTCCGGATTCACAAATGGCGTGTGGAAAGATCATTCTTTCCAGATTACTCGGAAGGTACGGATACGTGTCGTAGGACATTAAACTGGCGTCTTGTATCTCGACACATTAGTACAATGTTAGATGGTTAGGAGACGAAGTTGGAAGAAGCTCACGTACTAAACCCATTTGTAGTATGGTCTTGCAACGATGTGAAGAGTTGTAGGCCATCTAGTCTACTTCTACTACAGGTATTCTTTCGGAAATTCGCGTGAATTTCTATTTCCCTCCCCCCTTTTAAAACTGCTTTCTGTTCTAGAAGTTTACTTTTCTTAAGTGTTCTACGCCATAGAAAAATCCACGATACTATATTTAAATGGGCTTTAAATATTACCCATACACACTACAAGACTGTATTGTAAGATATTATTGTAATACCTTATATTATTGTATTTAAAGGTCATTAAACCTCCTTACTCGTAAGGAGCTTTAACGATATTTATAGCTCTCTATAGCACCACAGCATTAAAGGATCTTGTAGTATCCACGGTGCCACAAGATCCTGTAATACCACATACTATTAGTAAGGGATTTTTATTGTTATACCTAAAGAATAATATATAGTCTACTCACTGTCGTGGAGGACTTGTATTCAATTAGCAATCGTTTCTATAAAATGGCACAATGTTTTGCCTTAAAAAAACCGAAAGAAGAATATTAATACAGGCAACAAGAACATTTGTCGATCGATATCTTTCGCGCAGTCTTAACTATCCTTTTGGAGGGTGGACAGACAGACACACTTTCCTCATCCACTTCTGGACGTTCGCCCGGAATGCCTGTCATCAATTGTCACTCGGATCCAACACTTTTTTCCAATAATAATTGTATTGTCGTTAACATCTCGGCCCATTTTATTCCTCGAACATACTGCGGTTTTTTTTATTTATTTATTTACCGTGACCTCATCTGCATAAGTTGGCAATGTTACAACAATAAAATTGATTAATTATAATATATAATCGGCTTAATATTATCGTTACAAGTTTTACTTAAAGTAGTTAATTAATATAATTAAATTAAATGGGATGGAAATCTGTTAATGCTTATCAAAAATTAAGAATGAATGTAAATTAAGAACAGGGGAAGGATGATTTTATCTTTGTTTTCTAATAATATTTGTTTAACAGTGTTTTTCTTAGATCGAGTTGGATTACCCTTTGGACATGGATGCTCTTCCTATTTGGATGGGGGATTCAAATGGTATACTTGAATGGGATTCAATGGGCCTTCGAAAGGCTCTTCCTGCCACTTTGAAAAGCCTATAGAGCCTCCATTATGGGTTGTTTCTAGTTTACGTATATTAAATAAAACATAGCCGTGGGGCCTCATCTTAACTGGTGTTTTCTTGTTGGCAATAATCTTTCTTAGTGTTTTGAATTAGGAACCATGGTACGTATAAATTCGGGGGTCTAATTTTGTCACGAAGCTTATAATTCTTATTGTAAAGTTATGGATATCATTAAAAAGATATTGGTAAATAATATCAATTTATTTACTTAACATAAAGTTATGATTAAGAATAAACAATTTAACACGCAATATTTATTAATTACTATAATTTAAAGTGATTTACGAGTACATAATCATAATTGAATTAAGAATAATTACAATATTTGAGTACACATCAGCCATTAAAAATGGGAAATCCAACATATTTTTATTCAACGCCGAAAATTCATTTTTAAAAATAGGAAAAATAACACGAGTAAAGATTTTAGGGTTTTTTTTAAAAAAAAAAAAAAACGTTTTCGCCCCGTAGGGCACTAAGAGGGCCCTTTTAGCAAGCCCATTACGGGTTTGGCCAGGCCCACAATGGATAGGCCGGATGGTGAGGGACGGGCCAGACCACTTCCCAAAAAATTCATGGAGTCTTTCGACCCGAAAAACAGCCTACAGGTGGTAGTCTATCGCTCTGTTTGGTGTATTTGCATAAGGCAACACGACACGTGAGCGATCTGCCGAGGAAGGATGCCTCCCGGGATGACTTCCTAAAGGAAATTACCCCCTATTTAGATGTTACAAATGTCAAAAAAACAGGAAAACTCAAAGTTGAAGAGGCACGAACCCACGACCAAGTTTATCAAGAAGGGGTTTTATCCATTCGGACCACTAGTGGACCCCAACCGCTCTGTCAATCGGCTGTCAAATTTTAAGGTATATATATACTGTACACCTTTATTTGACTCTTTTCATTCAACTCGATCAATGAAAAGCGCCGCTTAAGTCTGTCCGAAACGCAGAATAAAGTACGATAAGATTTTCCACGAAAACTTTTTGATTTAAAAAGAAAGAAAACAAGTTATTATGTATTTAAAAGTTGTCAAAATCATAAAAAAAGGGAAAGATAAACCGGCAAGCGATCCATTTCTTGTAAGATTAAGTCGTTGCAGCTTTGAAAGATGGAAGAAAAATCCATTTCTTGCAAGTCTTTTGAAACGTCGCTCTGTCTACAACGGGGCTTATCTATCGAACAAGACCTGCAAGCGATTTTCGCAGATCGGATTAGCTTGTGTTCAAACACCAAATAACCGATGTATTTCCTAACACAACAGTGTAATATCTAACTATGGAAAACCGATACAACTATCCTTTACACTTATCCTTATTTCTTTTATAAATCTCTTAATTGAGTTAACTTACTTAAAAGATAAATGGATTAAGAAATATTTTAAAGTTTCGTGCCTTTAATCCCTTTTAGAGATTAAACTTTTAAAAATTAATCTTAATGCCCCGATGTTATACTTCGTTGGCGGGGTGGACTTAACTTCTAGGGCCTTCTTTGCAGTCGATTTTTTTGAATAAAAAGAAAGGGCCTAGATATTTTTATACTTTCAGGAATGTCCAGCGATTTACTCGTACTATAAGGAAGGCTTAGAGAGCTACTCGCCCTATTCATCATCATCGGGAAGGCCTACAGAGTTACTCGTGCTATCAGAAAGGCCTAGAGACTTACTCATACTATCAGGAAAGCTCAGCTACTTTACACTATTGAGAAAGTCTAGAGAAAGACTCGTGAAATCAGGAATTTATAGGAATCTACTCATTTAATCGGAAAGCCTTGTGAGGCCTTGTTTTTTCTATCAACAAAGAGGCCTGGATAAGGTAAACATTCTATCAGGAATGGCTACAAACTTACTCTTACGCTATTGTTTAATTATATCACGCCCTGTTTTAATTTATTCTCTAATACGAAAAGATGTGCAACAAGGCCTCAAAAGATCTTATTTTCTCAGTTTTTCATATGCCGGAAGAGGCCCTAGTCACTTATAGTTTAAAGGCCTTCAATATGTTTAAAATTTGACAAAAATTAAACACGTTGCTTAACACACAAAAAATAAAACGAATAATTTGCAACAAATGTTTTTGAGGCCTTCCTAAAAGACAAGCGTGAGGCATTTGTAAATGAGGCACTGCCGATACTCCTAAGGGAGAGCACGATATTCCTATATGTTTTACTTATAAGGCCTTATTTATTGTATTAAGAAAGATACCTGGTAAGATAAGCACAGTATCAGGAAGACTACTGCGAGAAGGCCCGATACTCTTTTCAGTTAATGCCTTCTGTCTATAATATAAATAATACAACCCGAGTAAATAAAATATTTTAATATTTTGAAGCATATTTACTGGCAATTCCCGACAGTACGAATATAACATTTCCCCCTTCAAGAGAGGGCCTAATATTTCTTCTGTTAGGCCCACTTATAATGCAACTTATTATGATTTTTTTTTTATTTATAATCCTTTAATAAAAACTATATTTTATGCCACTTGGCACTTCGTTTTTTCCTGAAATTCCTGCTTAGTTTCTAGTAAAAGTGGCCATTGTGAGGGGGTAACCACGTGCAGAAGGAAAATAAAGAAGAATTTACAATTTTCTACAGGCAAAAAAAAACCATTCTCAAGATGTTAATCCTATCGATAATTTGTAGTCGATTATTTGCATTTTTCTTTCCTTCCATCCCCATTCTAAATTTGGTTTCTGCACTCGCTTTATGTTAATAGAGAGGAGCGAATCCCATGGAAATACCTCATTAAAAGCTTATTTGGTGGAAGGGACGTGTGGGCATTCCGCCAATAAAGCCGGGGATTAAAATTGGTGACGAGAGAATCTCGACCCGTCCTCTCTCCTTCTTAGAATATTCTAAATTTAGAGAATTATTAAAGATTATCGAGTTTACACACGTGGCATGTGGTTAGCCGCTTCTAAACATTTACAAAAGGCAAGGATTTTTTTTGTTTTTTTTTAATTTTTAAATAATAGAATTCCTTCATCTCTTCGGCTTAAAATGGCATTAAAACTTTAATTAATTAATTACACAGGGTGGTCCATAAGATAGTTAACCGCTGTCGGATATGTTAGTGTTGTCAGTAATGGAGAAAGAAATTGACTTTTTTACGATTGTTAACTGACTTTAGGGCCGCCCCGTATATTCTGCTGGAAGAAATAAACAATAACTTAAAAATTAAAATACTTAATTGAAACGAGTGACATTTTATTTTTTTTAAATTATCTTAAATTAAAATAATTATAAATTCATAACCGAAAAATCAGTCGAGTTGCGTAACTTTCCAGGCAATAACATTTGAAATTGCCTGTGGCGCCATCTGTTAAAGATAATTTAAAACTTTTTATATTAATTATTATTATAAAATGGCGAAAGGCTTAATTTTGAGGGTAGTAGTGGGTTATATAAAAAATTGTAAATGCTAAAAACGAGTAAAACCTTTGACCCTCCCTTCTATCTCCCCATCCACTTGACCTTTAACCACTAAAATTTAATAGCATTGGTGCCCTTAATATGCAAACCTCCTTGCAAAATTGCCCATAGGATAACGCACCACTGAGTCATGTGTGGTTCCTGCCTTAAATACTTATCTGCTTTCACCTCGTATAAGCTTCTATAAAGGATAATTAAAGATGTACAGTACAATGAAGATTATTATTCATGAAGGCATTGATTACTTTAAGAAATAAGTGTTTAAAATAATGAAATACAGCGTAAATCAATGATTACAAAGAAAAATAAGTGTGTGTATTTATCAAACCTTCCTTAAATGAGCCTTTAACATCAAGCCTTAAATTATATCGAATGATATACGTTTGCAATTTCTGCAATAAATTATGCTGTAAGCAGCGGATGAAGATGTCTCGCTGAATACACTCTATCAACAATGGAGTATTAAAGTATTATACACAACCCATGACACATTATTCATAGGTTTATCATCATCTTAGTTATGTAACGTGGGGATTTTTGTAAGAACAATTACAATAGGACAATTTAAAGCTATCGCAACTTGTACACAGTTCAAGCCAATGTAACAATAAAAGTAAACAATGGTACTGTACACGTGCACTCTCTCTAGTTTCTAAAGGATTCACGTGTAATTTCAACAAATCAATTTTATTGAAGGATCCACGTGTCACTGGCCCGAACCCCAAATGACCCCTGCTTATCCCTTTCTTTCTGGTCCTATATGAAGGTATAAAAATGTCAGATTTTAGGAGAAAGTAAAGAGATTACCGTTTTAAGTTTCGATTGTTCCCAATCGATACGTGCAACAAAGAAACTTCTGATCTATCAGAAATGTAATTTAGGTGAATTCGATCGAATGCATAATTTATAATTTCTTAAATATAAAAATTATTTATAACTCGATAAATTTTTAATCTATCGATAATACATTTTCTATTATTTCATATATTTTTTTTAAGTGTATGCCTGCCTGTCTATCAGTTATACAATATAAATTTTATATTAAATTCTTTTAATGGGAGGTCTTAAAAATTGAGGTAATATATATATATAGTTATTAGGGGATCCATGCCATTAAATTTTGGTGGTTAAAGGTCGAGGGGGCGGGGAGTTAATACGAAAACTTTATACCAAAGAGGACAGAAAGGAGGACATGTCCTCTATTTTGTTACCGTATTCTCTCCTTTATTTTACGAAATACCGTTGAAAGTAGTTAACTTGTAATAATAACTGAAAAATATGTTAAATAATTTCAACAGATCAATCAATTAAACCTGTTTAAACACTCCTTTTCAGAACAATTTGTCCTCCATTCGTAATTCATCATTAGGCAAGCCTAGTCTTTAAAGAAAAAAAATGTTCTTCAGATTACTAACAGGAGTATTTAGTGTTAAAAATTACATTGCAGAGAGAAGGTTCCCCTCTTTAAACGTGTTTTAACTTCATATTCGTAAGGCAAGCCTCAAATAAAGTTTACTTTATGAAAATGAATTTTAAGCGTAATGAAAGAATGACAAGTAGCGCGCTAAAAATTGTGAAAGAAACGGTAATAAAATTCATATTGTGAAGTAATTAACAATGAAAATAATAAAATATATATTGTGCAAGAGTTTGAGGCCACTTAACCAAAATGTGACTCTCCCCATTATTAGTGCTCCAGAGATTGGACGAATAAAACCATAGAGAAATCAGTTGGCCACGTGGAGTATTCCGGTTTTTCTTCACGTGTCTAACACCTAAATAGGGACCAGTTTCCCATAGAAAGTCCTCCCGGAAGGCACGTGTTGCGCTTCCTTATTCCATCAATTCTACAATCCCACGAGCTTTCCACATTTCACTTCTATTTGATATATTCTGAGATAAAGTCGAATGCACAGGGAAATTGTTTTGGGAGTTTAACCACTCCTAATTTTCTTTAATTCCACCCTTTTCAAAATCCTGCTCATTAAAAAAAACTGTGAAAAATTAAACACGTGGCAGGCAAACTGGCAATTTTAAAAATAAAATCGAACACGGGAGACAAAAGAAATATCACAAAGGTAACGAACGTGACGAGCGAAAACATTGCAGAAAAATTACAAATCATGGAATATTTCCAAGTCAATTCTGAACATTGCCATAGCACGCGGCTGCTCGTTGTATTACGTAACAATTTCAGTTGTTTCGAATCGATATTTGTATTGTCTGATTTGGAATTTCTGCAGAACTTCGTTCTTTATAACACACGACAATTGCAACTGTCACGTGCATTATAATGCTTTGACAGACGTCAAAGAATATCTTCTGACGTATGTACAGTACATCACATAGAAAACACAACCAAGTTCGTATAGAGAACGCCATGACAATATTAGGAATTAACTCTGATAGAATTTATAGAATTCAATCGTGGTGCACCCCCAACTTTTATGAGAGGAACAAGATTAGAATTGAAAAATAAACCTCGTAAAGCCCAAATTTCAAGATTAATTTGGAGGAAGGATTCGTCTGAATGTGAAATGAAGCTCTTTGTTTTGACCGAATCGACTGTAAAATTTTCGAATTGTTTTGTTTGATGTCACACTAAAGCGAGGGTTCTGATCAAAGTAATCGATAACAAATCCCTGGAAACAATGGACTTAAAGAATCAATAGATTGAGGGGGAAAAAACTTTTAATTACTTCAGCTAGACAGATAAAAAAGAATTAAAAAAAAAGTTCTTGATAGGATTCTTTTAATGCCCTGTAGGAACACCTAACTTCATTAAAATTCTGTAGTTAATTCCTAATTTTACACTGAAAATTACTTTCAATTGTTTATTTGATAATGCAGTGTCTTAAGTGTTCTTTGCAAGAAAGAGTTGTTTGTTTCCACTAATTAGTTAATTGAATTTATTATACTTTCAGCCACGCTAAGTGTTAATGGCCCTTGAAATTATGTAAATAATTCATGTGTGATTCTTTACACAATAGATTTTCTTTGGATATTCTTTACAGATTAGTTGCATGATCTACTAGACCCAAAATCCGGATCCAGCCCTATTTGATGGATAAAACCACCGAACACCGGTAGTCGGTTGTGGGTTTGTGCCCGCCACATTGAGTTTTCTTCACCTAAATATGGGCCAGTTTCCTATAAAAGATCTCCTAGGCAGATCACCTGTGTGCCGCGTTACCGTATATGAACAAACCAGACCGACCTTTATATCATTCTTTTAACGTAAAGCGCTCGGTTTCTTTTCTTCCTCTTCGTGCACTTGAATTTAGAATTCATTTACATATATTAAATTTTCTAATTTTATATAAATAATGAAAAGTTTCTTACATGGATTTCAGTCCAGGCTCCTCTAAAAGACTGGTTTCTGGGACAAGTTACTTGCATCAGCCAGCACAGATTATTTCTAATAACTCAAATGCAAAGATTCCATAATGTGTAATAGAGTAAATTTCTGAATATTCAAATTTTTAGTCATACAAGTGAAACATCTGTACAATATAGAAGACACTTATTGTAATATTTACTTACCTCACTTAATGTTATTGGTACAGGCAAATCCCAAACTGATTATAAGTTGATTTCACTATATTAAATACAATACTGTCACACCTTGTCAATAACAGGTGATTCTGACTTGATTCAGATAAGATTCAGTTAATAGAGCTATTGATGGTGAAGCTGTATTAACTGGATCTTACTTGAATAAGAACAGTTTATTTGAATTAAAGCAGTGGCAAGTCTTTGCCAAGCACACGCCGAACTGTTATTAACTCAATGAAGTTAAACAGAGAGGGATCTGATCTCTCTGAGATGATGCTAGTGTTAACTATCCAAGGCAGGTCATAAATACAGACTGAAAGAGATCAACAGGAATGAAATCTGCTTACAAAATAAAACCAAATCAAGAAAAAGCAATCATGCTATAATAGTGAGGTTGAGGCCAAAGTTTTAAACGCAAAAACACGTACTTCGGATGTTTAGCACCACTTTCCTGTAAGCCTAGAAGTTTGATAATGGTGTTTGGATAGTCAGTGGAATCAAGTTCGACATTCTAAACACCATTGTCAAACTTCTAGACTTGACTAGACTTACAGGAAAGTGGTGCTAAATGTCCGACGTACATGTTTTTGCGTTTAAAATCTTCGGCCTCAACCTCGCTAATAAGTGGGACTAGTAACACTAAAAATGGAAAAACAAAAAAAATTATCTCGGAAACTACTGAAATTATAATTTAAATTCAAAATTTACACTGATGCTATTGTACAGAGCTTCTGCACTTATTACTTTAAGGAATAATGTTTCTGTTTTGCTAGATCTCGTCTCTTAAATCTG
Source organism: Centruroides sculpturatus (assembly GCF_000671375.1). Lineage (NCBI taxonomy): Eukaryota > Metazoa > Arthropoda > Arachnida > Scorpiones > Buthidae > Centruroides > Centruroides sculpturatus. The sequence continues at coordinate 642,912 of NW_019384299.1, read as the reverse complement.
CTTTCGCGTTGGATGCGTAAGTGCTCGTTCGATTATTTTGAGACACTAAATTATGAAATAATTAATATGCCTTGTCATTAGTATTTTTTAAGATATATAAAAATTAATTACTCTCTTGTTTATTTATCGTTTCAGAGAAAACAGCAATTTCCGTGTGAACTGGAATATTGTAACTTTATCGATATTGTTTATAACAACAATAATGAAATTTACATAAGTTTATAAAATATACATTCAACTTTGTTATAGTATGTAATAACAATAATACATTAAAATGCAACTTATATTTTATGATGATGACGATAAATTATTTAAATATATATAAAAAAGAAATGACTTTAATTTACACAATTTTGCATACATTAAATATAAGAAAACAATTTTTAAACGTTGGCCAAAATCAAACTCTGCAACGGCAATGCGATTGACATCCAAGTAGAAAACTCCACGGAATTTTCGTTAATGTCCATACCTGAAGTAAAACAAAATATACAAATAAGACAATAAGCAGATTTTTATAATTATTAATGAATACATATTACACTATACACAGGAATATTATATTTATATTGACATGTACACACAGTGTGTGAAGAGCTGTAGAAATGCATTGGCGCAAGTACCATGGACTAAAAACTAATGCATTTTCAAGGGAGACAGAAACACTGCTACTGCTCTGTGTCATGAAATGAGCACAGCTTTTGTTCCACCTCACATTACACAAAGATTCACAGAAAAGCATCAACATTTGGCAAAAGACAAACCAGAAATGCTGCACATAACCTGCTACGTTACATTATTTTCTTTTCCGGTAATACTTGCACTTAAAACATGAGTCTCGCCATGCTAGTGCCAATGCTTTCCTACAAGGAAAAACAGCACCGTGCACATTTTACAACAGACACATTATAAAAAATTAAACAAATTCAATAATAAGCTTCCTTCAACTCATCGAATAAACAATTTTTAACAATCGAAGTTAAAACACACACAGACGACACAACACTGGTATTAAAAAAAGAGCACTTGCCTAATCTGCACTTAAGGTGATTAAATGACATTCTAAATGACTAATGATGATTTAAGTGTAGATTAAGAAAAAAAAAATTATCTTTTTAAATTAATTGTGAGCACTTAAATTCATTTCTTAAAAAAATTATAAATTATATACACCTAAACCAGAATTTACATAGTAGACTCTTGATTTTAGTTTTTACACAGAACAGTTTCCACTATAAATATTAAAAAAATAGAATCTTAGAACTTATCTCTAGTAATCATTATAAAATAGAAAATGAAATCCTATTTTCATTTATCTTCTTTTCTTAATAATAATAAATAGAAGAATTGTTTCTTTTAGTTGAAAAATCTCCTAAGTTCCATTACTTATTTCTTTGATCCCAGCTTTTTCCTAGTTTACCAAAGGCTTTATTAAAACAATACTATCAACATTTGTTATCAAAGCTTTGTTTTTTTTATTTTTACTTACTTTTTTTTTTATAAATTTCCCACTATTGATCTAAGTTTAATGCATACAGAAGTTGAAACTTAATACAAAATAGAGTATCCCATTTCTTTGAATATTCAAGTTGAAAGCAGCAGTATCATAATAGTTAAAATTAACTATTAGACCTATTCTATCAATAAAAATACTTCATTTTAAAATAAAATACTATGTTAAACTGAAATTCCTTCACGAAGAATAAAATTTTGTCAATTTTTCCAATTAATAATTGGCCTGGCATAATATAATGTAAGAAGATGTCTGAATGCAGACTTATCTTGTGTTAACAATTGAGAGATGAATATAGATCATATACATTTGTATTTGTAAATAGTATGAATATTCAGATTTGGTATTATCATCACTACAAACTTAATCTTTTCTTATTATTAAACAACTAATCTTAATAACAATATCATATTAAATTTGTAGTGATACTGACATGAATCATTTTGTATATTTAGGAATGACAGAGACCCAAGAAGAAACATTTGTCAGATTTTTAGATAAAATAAAAAATACATTTCTTTTGCTTTATCTAATTTATCCAATTTTGTTTATTCTATTTTGTTAAAATGCAAAAAAAGAGAGATTCTATGCCAGGGCTGGCCCAACCTCGTCACAACAGGTGCCATATACCACCTATCACAATTACGAGAGCAGCATTCTCAATTGAAATTATTTTATATAATGACATGTATTCCCATATATTTGCATAGAACTGCAATGATCAAACACACAGCTTGTAAGCCACAGTTTGTGCAACTGCGAATATACCTAAAGTGCATATGTTCGATCAAAATAAGGAAAAAAACCGAGAAAACCACCAACCAAAATATAAAAGCTAAAAAACTTGCACAAAACTACTTTATTGAGAAAACCAGACCCCCCCAAAAAAACCACATTGTTCGTCACAATCCGAGTACTTTTGTGCCGGCTAAGCTCATCATCTGGAGCAACTAAAGTATACGAGTTATTTCTGTTGGAACAGAAAAAGAATTTATACAAGTGCAGCAAGTTACACAATGTTTAATGATTCCAATAACTCAAAGTCAGCAGAATGGATAAAAATTGTTAATCGCACAAAATTAAAACTGCTACACTATAAGGATACTATCAATAGAAACCACTGGAAAATTACTTAGTTTAACAAATTATTAGCATAAATATAGCCTGATAATTTGGTTGACTATAGCTGACTATTACTGGTTAAATATAAGAGAAGTGCTTTAGAGAATGAACTTTAACTGACAGATCGCAAATAAGTACATTTAAAATCAAATTAGAGTAGATAAAAGTCATTATCAATTTTAAATCATCTGCACAAGCAAAATACATGGAACAAAACAGAGAAAACTGGATCGGTAGATGAAGCAAAATGTGATTACTTTTATGGCATTTCAATTACATATTTAACGGATATTGCATTCATAATCATAATTACAAATTGGGCAAGTTTTAATCATAAAACAATCATTCGTCTACAAAATAACAGGGTTAAATGGCTGGTGGAAAAATCGATATAAACAACAGTAGCAAGTTTTCACTTTTGAAACAGATCAAAGATGGTACACCTATATGTGATCAGTATTTAATTCTGTTAATTTTTAATTAATGTAATTAAATACTGATCTACATATTATCTAGAGTCTAATTTTTAATTAAATAGTACATGTATATCCAAAGTTATAATTATAATGTCTAAATTATTTCCAGTGTATTTTGTCTAGAGAATCATTTTTAACTTTGACAGAAATTGCAGAAATTTAGATAAGTAAAAATGAATTTAAATTATCAGAAAATTTTCTGAATCCATTTCAAAGGTAACGAACAGGATAATGCCAACGTTTGAGGGAATTGTAAAGTTGGATGTTCTAGTTTCTTATTTATAAAAGGATGAGAATCATTCTCCACAATCCCAGCTTATGAGTAATTGCAGTGACTTAAACTTCATAAAAATTTTATAATATGGCATACCTAATTTAATATAGTATAATAGTTTTATTAAAATAATTTTTTTTAATAAAGTTTTTTTAATTAATAAAGTAAAAACTGCTATCAGAAACAACAATCTTTATTGATAGCAAGAACGTGATATAGAAATTTTCCAAATCTTCCAAAGAAAACTAAGAGATTACCAAAGAAAATTCTTTGGTAATCTCTGATAATTTCAACAAGAGCAGCCATTCCGAATGGTACTGGACCTGAAGAAGGTCCTAAGATGAACTGAAAACATTAGTGTGACATTTCAAAAATTAACTGCAAAGCTATATTATATATAAGGTTAGTGTGACATATTTGTATTTATAAGTATCACTTTGTTCATTAGATGGATTGTATAGAAAAGTTTTTGTATCTAAATGATGGTTTCTTGCAGATCATTGACAGCTTTCTTTTTATTCTAAACTTACTAAAAATAAACTGGCAAGGAGTTGCTCAAGTTTCCGGCAACATTTAAAATTTGTGGTGGTGCCATCTGTTATCATATTTTATTTTAAAAACTTTTTATATTTTTAACTATTATAAGATGTCAGAAACCTCAATTTTGAGGCTTGGGATGGGTTTTATAAAAAATTGTAAATGCTAATAACAAGTAAAATCACCATTAAGTCCGACACTACTGCGGATACACGTGACCCCCATTATCACCTCACCCTTCAACATTTAACTACCAAAATTTAATAGAATCGATTCCCTAATAAACAAATTTCCCTGCAAAATTTGTTTATTAGGAAAAAAAAAACAGGAGTTATTAAGCTTCAAACAGAATGAATGGAATCGTGCCCCACATAAACATACACACACTAACATCCATACATACAGGAATTACCCCAAAGGTCCTGAACCCAAAAATGTAAAAATCTGGGGAGGGGTCATTTTTTGCCAGATTGCCATACTTTTCCTCTGTTATAACAACCAGGAAATTAAAAATATATAAATGGAAAGGAGACAATGAAGCTTCACACATCCAAATCGAAATCAAATTACTAAAAGAAAAAAACAAAATAATAATTTGAATAAAAATAGAATTTACTGTATTAAAATACAATATGTAGAATATATTATACTAATCATACTATACAGCAACTTTTATTACTATAGACAGATATATTTGTTCTTTTTATTTAAAATTACACTTTGAATAAACTCATTAAGTAAAGTATACGTATGTAGCAAAAGTTTGGGGACTTGTATAATTTGTTGCCTTGAATAGTTTAAAACATCGACTCACAATCACCTTCTAACAAATCCTGTTGGGTGACGATACGTTTTTTCCAATGCTCCTATGGCTTCTTGAAGCCGTAGAAGCAGAAAAGATTGTGTAAGCCATCTTTTGAATCACCCTTAATGACTCCTGTGATGACATAATGGCATCAGAACAATATCTGGCTGTTTATGATAGATGGGCATAAAACGTGCATACATCACATTTTATGTTCAGATATACAGCATTTGTGCGAGTCCATCTGTAATAAATGGCCTGAGATTGCTTTGTTGTTGTTTTCAAACGAGATAAAAGAAACATCACAGAAGGTATTATGAATGGTTGCAAAACAGCCAAAGCTTTCAGAGGCTGTAAGAGAACTGTAAAAAGTGCATCATCATTCAAGGGGATTAGTTTGAAGGTGTTTTAAACTATTCAAGGCAAGGAACTATATGCCAAGTCCCTGAACTTTTGGATCCCATCCTGTATGTAGTGTTATGCTGTCATGCTTCTTAACATAGTAAAAAATTTGAAATAATGTAAATAAAGCAGAAAATTTTAATACTAATTCAAATAGCTTCACCTGAACATCATAAATTTGAATCATTTCAAAAATTAATATATTCTAGTTTGAAATATAAACAATTTCATCATAGTTAACTTTCAAAAAGTAGAATATATTGATAATAATTGATTATTACAACATCTAGAACATGCATTCAGTCTATAAGCACACAAATATAATATTCTAATTATAGTAACCTGTTATACATTAATATAAATTATTTCAGTCTCATGTATCAAGTGAATGAAAAAAAAGCAAAGAATAACACAAAAACATGTGCATTCTTATTTTTGTAAATATGTTAGATTACAGCTTATATTCTTTAAATTCTTTTGGTTTAAAATTTGTCCAAAAACATTTATTTTCTTTAAATTTTAATAAATATTAATCCACAAAATTACACACAGCTTCATATTCTCTACAATAAATGATTTATTAAATGTAATGTACATTTTGTTTTTGTTATTACAGACATTGATTATTGTTTATATACACCTTAGCATAAAAATGTCTCATGGTATATGATACTTTTGTAGCAATCATGAACTTTCTTTCCATATCTGGAATCACATTTTTGTTTTTATATATTACTAGCAGACCCTACCACGTGTTGTTGTGGCTCAAAATGTATCTATTATAAATTTATAACACTTCCCCCATGGGGGTTCTTAGTGTACATTCTCTTGAGGTACCCTATTAAAATGCAATCAAAAACGCAAAAACCTGCATCTAAAATAGTATAATAGAAGCCAAGTTCTTCACGGTAAGCCTTAATCCTGTCTCTCTCCCCCTCGGAGGGAATATCGAAAAATTTCTTCTTAGTGTACATTCTGTTGACGTACTCCATTAAAATGCAATCAAAAACGCAAAAACCCGCATCTAAAATAGTATAAATAAAAGCAGAGTTCTTTACCATAAGCCTTAATCCTAACCATCTCCCTTCAGTGCGGTTGAATTTCAACATGTATATTATATAAAAACACATGCGTATTCGAATGCAGCGTGGTGTCAAAATTTCAAAGGAATCGGTATGAACAAACGAACATTACATTTTTATTTATATAGATAGATAGAAGATGATCTGCTTTAGTTCATTTTCACAGAAAAGCATAATGCCTCACAGAAAAGCAAACTTAGGGCGTCGTACTCATAGTGCCATCTGTTGGACATAAAAGCCTTAACCATAGATGATATCATTTAATTTATATGAATGTTTAACGGAATAATATACAGCCTATGTCCACCCTGAATTTCTATTCTAAATATTGGTGAAAGAATTTCTGAAATCGGATGAGTAGTTTCGGAGATTACCTGCTACATCCAAACTTGCTTACTTACATACTCACAAACATTACCTCTTTATAATATTAGCAGGGCTGTGGAGTCACGTAAAAATCTACCGACTCCAACTCCGACTTTTTCTTATCATCCAACTCTGACTCCGGCTAAAACACCCAAACTCCACGACTCCAACAGCCCTGCCAGGGCTGTGGAAGTCGCGTAAAAATCTACCGACTCCAACTCCGACTCCGGCTAAAACATCAAAACTCCACGACTCTGACTCCGACTCCACAGCCCTGAATATTAGTATAGATGTCAACCAGGCTGTCAGAACAGAGCCCATTTATATGTCAAGATATGTATGTAATTATTTACTAATAGAATGTATATAGTGTTAAGCATTACTAATGAGAGAAAAAAAAACTAGATACCAATTGTCAGTACCAAATGGATCATCATCTGCAATCATTGCATCAACTGCATGTTCCTAAGATTTCTTTTTAAAACATAACATTAATAATGTATGATGATCCAATTTCTAATTTTTAACAGATTAAATTGCTGGAAAGCCATTCTCATCATCTGTCTCTATGCTGTCAAGTCTAGCTCATGAGCAATTTCGCTTAAAACTTCTTTAAATTTTAAGGCACATTAAAAATGTATATAATAAACCATTTTAATAATTTTTGCATTAATTTATAATGTATTTATTTTTATGAACCACCCTTTAAAATAAACTTACCATTAAATACTGCCACTGTAGCTTGTAACAATATGCTTCTGGGAGAATAAGCATAAACAATAAACTGTTCATTATAAAAACTATTCTTGATAGGAGAAGAAAGTGATATATGTTTTCAAAATTTTTGTGTAATTACTAATAAATAGGTAAGTAACAAAAATAATAAACTAAGAATTAGGGAATTTCCATTCTGATCTAAACTACAGTAGAGCCTCGATTATCCGACACCTCAGTTAACCGACCGCCCTAGTCGACAAATTTCAAATGTCTGCTAGTGATGTGGCGCTACAATATTTGGCTATGTCTTGGCTACTTTAATATCATTTTTACGTGTTTTAGCTGGCAACACTCATTCGACCATGAAAGGGAGCCAGTATTTAAATGAGGCTTAAGTTTCTAATTTTTAACAATACAATAGCGACGATTATTATTTTAAAAAATTTTTGTTAGGCTTAACATCGATGAAAATTCAACGTGAAGTAGGTTAATAGCGATATACTAATATACTAATTACATGAGATATAATAATATACTACACTAATAATGGATTTTTTTCATACTTTTTGGTTATCCGACTTTTCAATTATCCAACCAACCTCAGTCCCCAATTGAGTCGGATAATCAAGGCTCTACTGTACATACATTTTTGGATTAAGAAATTAGCTTTAAATTTCTATTGTAAGGCTGATATAATTTAGAATATTTAACTGAATATTTTACAATAGAAGTGTTCAAAGTATGTCAGCATCCATTAACACCTTCTATGGTTGTAGCATAGTGTATTCATCTATCATATTTATGATCTATCTGTATTTATGAAAAAGTAAAATATATTTTCGTTCTAAAGCCTTAATAATACTTCATTACTTCCTTGTCTTAACGAGTATGGTTTTACTTCAATATATTAATACTATAACATCGGCTACTTGAACATTGTGTGAATGTAGCAGAAAATACTTGTGGTCTAGGATTAGTGAAAAATCCAAGATGTTCATTAATTCTTACATTAACAGATCTAATCATGAAGCCAAGTGTAATATGTCACTCTTGTAGATTCTATAAGGCCCATTATATATGCCTCCAGTTAGCAATTATCCTTTGTAGAATCTTATTGCTACTAATGATATCAATGACTGTAAGAGTGCGACTATGCAGACGTGAGTGAGTGAATTTTCTGAGTGAGAAGAGTCGAGATATGAGAAGAGAAGTGAGTGGTGAGAAGAGGCGAGATGTGATAAATATCAAACCCTGTCAGATATGTGCGAGAACCAGAAATTCAATCATGCCACGAAGATTTCTTGCTTCTCGCTTGTGCATGTTTTTCTTTGCGGGAACTATACCTCTCGCTTGCTCCTGAATCCACGTCTGAATAGTTGCTCCCTAAGGTCTCTTCTAGTGACATTTGGTATTGCATATCTTTAACTTAAGGTTTAAGTATGTTAAACAGTGCTTTGTCTCTGATGATAACTCTTTTCAATTTTTAGTGTATATTTTGCAAGTATATGAATGTTGTTGAACCTTAAAAATAGTAATATTTAAGTAATTGCCTTCTAGTTTACTATCATTTCTAACTTAATCTTGACGCCTGTTTTTATTGTAATTAACTCAACAATTATTCAAAAAAGAGTTGTTCCTTAATGGATATTGATGATGGCTGAATGTATGAAAAGAAATGTTTTATCAATAAAAAATAAGCAGTTCCTGAATTGAGAGTTGTTATAATTTTATAATATGGCACTGAAATTTATGGACTTGAAAAAAAAGTTAATTAAGAAAGTTATATTTGCATTTTGAGTCATTCTTATCATTATTAGAATGATATAAGATGCAAAATTTTTGAACCAATCACATATACTATATAGAGTTAGAAATGTAAACATTTCAAAATTATGTTAAGTCTGCAAAATTAATTTAAATGATAACAACTTAATCATGAAAACACAGATTTTGTTCTGGGACATCTATTTAATTATGATTTGAAGTATTGTTTGAAGTTAGTGCTTTTGTTTTGTTCTACTCTGATCTAATGTTTTGTTTTGCTCTCCTGTAATTTTTATACTTTGTTCATATTATGTTTATTTGTGAATGAATATTTAAATCTCGTAATAGCTGTAACAGCTTAAAATATTTGAGTTTTTTTAAATTCTGCTGAATTATAAATATTATATATATTTTAATATATAATTACATATTAAAAACATAAGATCATTTCTTCTTCAAATCTAAATTTGTTTAAAATTTTTAAGACAAGCATACAAAAGTGCATATTTGTATCATTCTTTGTATTTCACTCTCATTAATTAATTAAGTAGGCACAAAAGACTAAAATAATTTGTTAATTTTTACATAAATATATTATATAGATATTTATTAAAATAAAAATAAAATTCAGATCATTGTAAAATAAACAAGATGTTCTGTGATGAAGTGCTTCGTACCTTAAGAACCTTATAGTTTTTCAAAAATGTAAGGTTCACTTGCATTTCTTGATACTTTCATACAGCACAGAAGCTGAAGGCTATTAGGTAGCATTTATCAGTGTTGCAGAGCACCATCTTAAGGGGTAGTCTGAACTTTAAATCCATTTAGCACAGAAACAATGCATTTGAAGGGATTTGTTTATAAGATATTTTTGAATCCCTTAAGCCTCTAAAATATACTGTAAAAATATTGCCACTTCCTCACAGAATTTTAGGACCATCACAGTTTTAATTCAACAGCTCATTAATGTGTTGATTGCATAAACTATCTATGTGTACATTGTTTTTAATATACTATTTTAATTAAAGAATTTATTAGAAATTAAAGAATTTTTAGTACATTTATTATTTGTTTATTGTGATTTAAGTGTACACTATCAAATTAAATTCATATTGAGTGTTATCCTTATTGTAATATATTTTACTTACTTTTGAAATTCCCATTCTCTATTATCAAGCGGACATACTTGGCGAGTCTTCAGCCATCGAGAAATACAGTGAAAATGAAAGGCGTGCTATAAAAATTTCAAAAATTATACAATTAAATAAAATAACTTTATGTAAATAAAAATATTTTCAATCAATTTAATTCAATGTTACAAACATAAATAAATTATTTATTACTAATAGTAATTGGAACTAATTCAATTTAAACAGTTGCACTATGTTAAATTATTATACTGTCGATAACAGAGAACAATCTTGTTGAAACTTTACTTCACTTCCAAATAATAAAACAAATTTAACTCAATAATCATATCATTATCATCATCTTAAAGTGAAGCAATTCTAATATAATATAATAATAAACATCAGAGCCGAATTTTTGATGCATTTATCATAACGAAAACATCTTATCTCTTCAATTGATTCATTATAAAAATGATAATTATCATTCTCTTTCCTTTCAGAAATAAAATAAATATGTATTTTTCCTACCCAAATTAATTTAAAATATACAAATAAAATAATAAATGTTATAAAAATATATTTATTTCTTTGATTACATTTGCAAAAATCTTCCAAATTATTTTCTGAATGTTTATTACATGATTAAATAGATTATAATAATAATAATAATTAATATTCTTTACAAGCAATGAAAATTCTGGGAATGTATTAAATGCAGGATAATCAAAAAATAAATAAATAAACATTCTTTAATTATTTACCACTAGCCCAAGTTATTTAGTATCTTAATAATTATTCATTAATGCTTCAAAAACTTCAAATAAACACATCAAAAACTGATTTAAAGGAGCAAGAAATAAAATAAATGCTAATTTCCAAGTGCTTTCAGATTTATCTCCTGATGGCAGACCAAAGAGGTCTAAAAGTGCTTGAAATTAGTAATTATTTAAAAAAGAAAATAATCAAAAATTACTTTAAATACTGGATGTGTGTGTGTAGATCAAAAACTAAAAACTATAGTTTTTGGACCTGATGATGACATTTAAACAAAGTTAAAAATGTTCTGTCAATAAATTTTTTCTGTTCTTTACTGGATTTAAGATGCTTTGGAGTATTTATTTTATTTCTTTGCTTCAATATGAAGCAGTTTTTGGTGTGTTAGAATATTAAAAATACTTTTTTCTATCTAACATTTATTTTCATAGAAAGTATTTAGAACTACATAAGTAGTTTGTTAATATTCATTTCCTCTTCTGTTGATATCTTTTCTTCAAATACATACAGAGATTTTTTATATTGTATTTCCTCTATTCTAAGACACTCAACAATTTTAAAGCTAATTTTTAAAATTATTTTTTGGAGGAAAAATGTTTTAAATAATTTATTAAGTTTTTGTTGAGTAAAAAGTTGAAAAATAAATGTGTAAATGCCATGAAATAGGTTATGTTTTATGTTTGACAGTTTTATTCCATGCTCTTCTGCATGTACAGTACAATAACTTTAAATGTTCTCTTGTTAAATTTTACATATTTAAAAAGAGTTTACATTATATATTCTTAACTAGAAAAATATTATTTGAGCATAAATCATTGTGTGGTAAGAAGTTTAAAGAATGCTCACATTTACAACTCAGTTAATCAGATGTGGATAGAACTAGCTACACTTAAATATGGCACATTAACTAGGTCAAAACATTGTTCTTCAAACTTTATCTACTGTTAAAAGTGTATTAATTTATTGATTAATTCAGAATAACTACAGTAGCTAATTTGTCCTTAGGAAGAGATTTTACTTTAGGCAAGTTAAAAATTGCATCTGAGAATAATGGAAATATGACAATTCCATGAAAATAATGTTTAACACTCTATTTAATCAAAATTTATTTAAGAATTACAATATTTTTTGTATATTTTATAATGAAAACAGACAATCTGCCAAATTATCAGGCTATAATTAGGTTAAGTTACGAGGGCTGTTCAAAAAGTTCGCGGCCTTGCCTATATGCAGCGCTGTGATCAATTTGATTTTTGGCGGGAATAATTCAGCCATCTTTGCTAAAGATACGATACCAATTTCCGCTTGATTTGTCAAAAAGTTTTGCCACGACAGCTTAGCAGATAGTCAGTGTGCACATGCTTTGTCAAAAATGGAGAAGATGGAGACTCGTGCGGTCATAAAATACCTGACGAAAAAAGGGTTGACCCCATCTCAAATCAAAGCTGACATGGATGAAGTTTTAGGAGAGTCTGCTCCTTCGTACACCACTGTGAAAAAATGAACAGCCCTTTTTAAATCTGGCAGAGAAAGTGTGGAAGATGACCCTCGCACCGGATGGCTGTCAACTGCTGTCACTGAAGAAAACATCAACAAAGTTCACGATTTGGTATTAGCAGATCGCCGTTTGAAAATTTGTGATAGCTGAGACAACAGGCATCTCTGTTGACCAAGTGCACTACATCCTAACCGAAGATTTGGGTATGACGAAGGTCTCAGCAAGGTGGGTGCTGCATCTGCTGACCGCCGAGCAAAAACGTGTTCGCACTTTGATGTCAAAGGAGTGTTTGGACTTCTACCAGAAAAACCCACAGGATTTCTTGCGTCGGTTTGTGACTACTGACGAAACGTGGATCCATTACTACACTCCTGAAACAAAAGAACAGTCGAAGCAATGGAAACACCACAGTTCGCCACCACCAAAGAAGGCAAAGACAGTTCCATCAGCGGGTAAAGTGATGGCCTCGGTTTTTTGGGATGCTAAAGGCATCATCTTTATTGACTACCTAGAAAGAGGAAAGACCATTAATGCTGTCTATTACTGTGAACTTTTGGAAAAACTGAAGAAAGAAATCGAAGAAAAGAGGCCACACTTGAAGAAGAAAAAAGTTCTGTTCCACCACGATAATGCACCTGCACATTCCGCCAGAATCACTGAACAAAAGATAAACGAACTTCGCTTCCAATTAGTTCCACATCCACCATACTCACCTGATTTGGCCCCCAGTGACTTCCACCTTTTTCCAAACCTAAAAAAATTCTTGGCTGGAAAGAGATTCCACTCAAATGACGAAGTCATCTCTGAAGTGAACGAGTATTTTGCACACCTTGACAAATCGACCTATTGTGATGGAATAAAAAAGCTAAAACATCGCTGGAATAAGTGCATTGCTAACAGAGGAGATTACATTGAAAAATAAAAAAAGTTTTAACATTATTTTTTTTGTTTTTCTATGTGAGGCCGCGAACTTTCCGAACAGCCCTCGTAATAATTAAATATGAAGTAATTGGTCTAGAAGTAGAGTTAAGCTTCTAAACAAATTACTTCATAACTAATTATTAACTTAGCGCAACTATAGCCAGATAATTAGGCAGACAAACTGGCTTTAATTAAAAAATGGGTTTGTTCAGCGGTTCTTAATATATATATACTTTATAATGATTTAAGAATAATGTTTTTAGAAATTACAGGAGAATTCTGTGTTACTGACAAAGCAAGAAATTAATTTTATAAATTAGAATTATTGTTCCTTTGGAATTGGTTTTGTAATTACAACAACAAATTATTCATTAATCAAATTCATTTACAATAAAAAAGTTTCTTTTGCCTGCCCTTTTTAATTGAAATTCATAATATAACAACATATATCATTCATTCAAATCAATCCAGAATTAATGGCAATTCAAGTATCCATCCAACACAAGATTTCTTTCAAGATAAGATTTCAAAATGAATTAATTAATGGCCTAAAAATATCTGAAAGGCATCACACAATATTTGGTTACTTCATTCATAATATAATAAAAGAGAAACTAAACTCAATATATCTTCTGATATCTCAGAAACTACAACAACATACTTTTAACATTATTCTCCAGAAACCAATCCAACCTAGGTTACCAGTTTGAAGTGATTTTCCACAGGATAAACATTTAAGTCATTATAATTTAATATTGTATCATTTGAAAGCCTTTAAAATAATCTGATTAATCAATTATTTTGATTAAAAATATTGTTTGACTGTCAGAAAACAATACAGAAAAATAAAATAATGACAAAGTCAATTACAAATAAATTGTGTAAAGAAACTCTGTATTTTACTTCTTCTAAATGTGCAAAATTTATAACTATTAGTTAAAAGGAAGCAGAACATCAGGGATGAAGTAGAGCAATTCCCTCTGAAATTCTGCAGAAAAAGTCATGCAAAATTTTAAAGAACTGTTGCAAGAATGTGTAAACAACAAGAGATATTACCTCAAACACAATATTCAGAAAGTGATTATTTACAAATCCTTTGAATTTAAATGTAGAATGACAAAAAATTAATTTAGCATAATTACATAACTTTTATTTTAATCAAAAACCACCAGGTTAATCTGCCACACCTGTATAATATTCTAAATTTAACTACATGATTAACAATTTAGTTTGGTATATTGTCAATATGAGAAAGGACACATTTTAAGTTTTAAAAATGTAATTTATATTTTTCTCTACAGCTCCAACCTCACAGAGCACCAATGAATATTCACAAACAGATCTTCCTCTTAAAACAAAGAATACTTCAGCCTCTGTAAATTACTAAATGTAGAATTTTGCATTGCAAAAAAGCAGTGTTATTGCCAAATCACAGCTTTCAAACTATCAAATATAAAATTTGTGTAAACTTCATTGTTTCACATAATTCTTATTGTTTGAGGTTCTTCAAATCAGTGCCAATTTTAACAGTCAAACAAATAGTAGCATTATATTGATGTATGACTGTATATAACGATGAAGTGCCTATTCAATCCTATCAATATAAGCAATTCAATAACTTAACTATATCAAAAAATAAACTTTTTTTAGCATTATTAGCTTTAATGATGAATAATAATAAACCAAACACCCTGATTATATTAACAAAAATGTTAAATTTTAAAAATTCCATAGAGGTTACATATTCTAGATAATTATCTTCAATATTACCAATTTAATTTCATGTGTAATATACAAAGCACAATAAAAAATAAGTTCAACAAATGAAGATTAATTTGTAGATTGTTATTGTGTTTCAACTAGAAAAAAATATAAGAAACTCTTCATTCATGTAAATACACTAAAAAGTAAAAAATAAATTTTTTTTCAGCTTTCACAGCATTCTTGAAATTATGCAACCAAAGTTAAAAGCATGGGGCTTTCCTCACACCATCTGCAGCTGCTATGAAGAATGTAGAATAACTGCATGTTTGCAAGTATAATGATTTTCTGTTTGAAAACTGAAACTGATGGAGCAGAGTCCAAAAGTGATTATCTGATTCAAATTTTCTATCGTTTTCTTGAGTTTTACTTGTTCTATATATACTTTTATGCATAAAATGATAGTTTAACTTTTGTATGTTTTTAGGAGCACTTTTTCCACAGTCTTGAATCTTTTGCAATGTACAGAATTCATAAATCATGCTGAATAGTTTACAAGAGGAAAATCATATTGCATTGTATTTGATTCAAATTTTATACAGAATAATTATTGATATGTAAAAATCTACATATAAAAGATAAACTTTAAAAGACTAGTTTTTCTCCTATTAAATGAGATAATCTGTAATTATTCAATCAAAGAAGTTTAAATTATTGACAGTTTTGAAATGTATTACAGAATGAAAGTAAATAAAACATTATATTTAATGTTATAATCTTCAGAATGTATCAGACATTGAAAAAAGCCGATCTTGATAAACAAACTAACACTCTACAAATATTTTAGAATTATGAGTTTAAAAATAAATAAAAAATATTTACATTGCATACACCCCATGCAACAGTACATTCTTCACTAGTAGCTGATGCCTGGTTAGCTTGACATTCAATGCCTGTAAAATATTTAAAAAGAAATTTTTTTAAATTTAATATTTATCTGACATATGAATACATTGAATATGTTATAGTTATATAATAAAATTTCCACATTTAAAATTACTCACACAAGTCCATAATATGATTACGACATATAGCACAGTTGTCAACAACAATATCTGAAAAATACATATATTAAATTAGTCAAATAGCAAAGTAAAAATTATCAAATGCAAGTCAGGACTGTCAAATATTTATATTTAACTTTTAAAATTTATATAATAAAAATTTTGTACTGTATTCATCCACAAAGTTTTATTCTTATGTGCAAAATGTTTTTGGATGTATTATAGTTGCATGAAAAAACTTTGCTGGAGGAATAAGGTGTGAAATTTCTATTATTTGAATGATATCCAGCTTGACTTTTGTGATTTTAAATGTATAAAATGCTCAAATTTATATAAAACTAGCTGCAAGTACCCGCTTTGCTGGGTTTTTATTTGTTCGTACATTTATATGTAATATAGTTTTTTTTATGTATAAAAGATTGTTTCTCTTCCTCTACATAATCTTTCTCTAATGCAATGTGTTTCCCTATAATTTTCAAGTTGCTCTTCTGTCTGATTATTTCTGTTTCTCTTAGCAATGTTAGATGCACTTCTTTGTACTTCAATGTTAGATGTACAGTACTTTTATTCCATGGTTTCATTTCTCTGAGCCATCTTTTGCCTTTGAGATATGATTCAAGACCGCAAAAATTCTTTCATACGTTTCGGCATTGTTTTTTATATTTTTACTTTTCACACTTCACTATTCACTTTCTACTTTCTTCTGTTATTCATACACTTTTATTTATGAAATATCAACTGAAGCATATGTGTCACACGTCTCCAAAAGCCATCCCCACTACTCATGCATAACGGTCTTCGACTATTCCAAAACATTTTCAACTATTCGAAAACATTTAAGATTAAGATTACATTATAGCCAATCTTACCCATTTTCACAGAATGCAAGAATTAAGTTCCTCATTTCCAGACTAATTAGAGAATTTTTACATGAGTCTAAAAATATGTTCGATTTCCTGCAAAAATGCAAAAAACTGCATCTGTGCCTGTAAATCTTGCATGCTGCTTTATCTTAACACTTCCTTTGTTAACATTTCCATTCTTAACACTTCCATTGTTACACATTTTTGAAGTCAACCATTTTCAACCCCCATATCTCCCAAACCCTTATAGCTATCAAGATGCAATCACCATAGTGCACGATGGGAGACTTGGGGTTACTACCACACACATACATCATTCATGTGTGATGTGTAGTTTTGGCTGCGGAGTGAAATATAGGCACACACACGTCCATATATATATATAGATAATAATTAATATCTTTGTTAATTACAAATAACTGCAAGAAATAAAATTTTAAGATAAATTTTGGACAACTGTGAAGATGATATGTGCATAAATTATTAATAGTAGTGTATTTATGGCATATAAGAGGGACTCCCATTTCAACACAGAACATTTAAAAAGTATTTAGTGTACTTAAGGCATTCTGTACCTTTGTTTACTGAACCCCAATTTTTTTTACTGTATCCTGGTTTAAAAGTAAAATTCAAATGTACAGTTATGTATCAGGAAAAAGTTGGAGTTAAAAGTTAAAAGAAATCATTTAAAGTTAAAATTTACCATTAGAATATTCAACATGAATACATGCTTAGCTATAGCAAATAATAATAATAATAAGTTTAATTAAACAATAACATATTTTATTCAAGAGTTGGGCTAGTTAGAGGTTACATGTAGCCTACCAAGGGCCATTTGGAAAATTCATTAACCCGCAGAAAATTGTAACTTCACATATGAGATGCAGAGCAATTTTTAGGACAAAAGCCGAATCTTATATGCTATAAAACACTACAAATCCGTATTGTTGACACATACACACAGTCTACATAAGTTGGTTGGTTAATTTTGTACAAGATAAATAATCAAAGCCAAATGATCTGTTCAGTTAAGCAGGGATGCACAACCTTTTGTGAAGAAGGGCCAAGTTAGGGTTAAGTTTACTGACTGGGGGCCGGACCTCCAAGCGATTAATGCGATGGCTGAGATTGGATGCTGGTGGCAATCTTCTTGATGTCTGGTGTAATGGCAGATGTTGAAACAACCAGCAGATTTTCCAAATTCTCTTTGGTTAACCTGTTCCGTGTTTTGCACTTGTTTAAATTCATAAGCGAAAACGCTTGTTCGCATACATAGGTNCTTGTTAACATCTCACACAACTGTTTTGTTTCATTTGTTTTTTTGCTCTAGTGACTAGCGACGGTTACTTTACTTTTTTCTTTATTGCCCATAAAAAATGAGTGCGAGTAATAAAGGTAGTGTTGAGAAAAAAGGCTCATCAAAGAGTCAAATAAATAAGAGAAAAAAAAAAAATCAAAAAGAGTACCAGGAGAACCTACGATATGAATTTTAAAATTATGATTGCAAACGAGGCAGAAAGAACGAACAACTTGTGTGCTTCGAGGAAATACGGAGTTCCAGAAGTCAACGTCCGCCTATGGAGAAAAGATTTAAGGAAATATAAGAATGCAAATTCTTCAAGAAAATCTTTTAGTGGACCTAAAAAAGAAGGTTTAATGAAGTTGAGCAGCAAGTGTTAAAATTCGTAATAGAAAAGCGAAATGAAGGGTGCCGAATATCCCGTGAAGTCATAAGATTTAAAGCATTAGAAGAGGCTGCTAATTTAAACATTCCTAGAAAAAACTTTAAGGCAAGTATGGGTTGGTGTAGAAGAATGATGAAAAGGAACGGTTTATCACTACGACGGCAGACAACTCTTGCGCAAAAACTTCCTGACGACTTTAATGAAAAATTGTTGGCTTATCAGCACCATGTTATATCATTATGCAAAAAGCACAACTACAGTCTTGGAAATATGGGAAATGCAGACCAAACACCAGTCTATTTTGACATGCTTTCCGACCTTACAGTAAATAAGAAAGGTGAAAAAAAAAAAAAACAGTCTTATTGAAGTCAGCTGGTTATGAAAAGTCCAGAATTACTGTTATGCTTGCTGTTACTGCTGACGAACAAAAGCTTTGACCTTACGTTATATTGAAACCTAAAACAATGCCCAAAGAAAAGCTGTGTCCTGGAATTGTTTTTTGGGTCCAAGAAAAAGGTTGGATGACAGAGGAGTTGGTATTAGACTGGTTGAATGTGATATGGGGGAAATGGCCAGGTTCTCTGAGAAACTCCCACTCCATGCTAGTCCTTGATGCATTTCGAGGCCACTTTACGACAAGTGTTTAGGAAAAAATTGAGGCATTGAATTCCGATCTTGTAATAATACCGGGTGGTATGACTTCTCAGTTGCAAGTCTTGGATGTGGTAGTTAATAAACCATTTAAAGAGAGTTTTCGAGAAGAATACAACAATTGGCTATTATCCGGCAATCATCCATTGACACCTTCAGGAAAAATAAAAAAAACCTCAGTTTCTCTTTTAGGAGAATGGATTGCAACTGCCTGGCAGAAGATCGAACCTGAATCGATAGTTAAAGGTTCCAAAAAATGCTACATTTCCAATGATTTAAATGGGACGGAAGTTGACATTTTGTGGGAGACTGAAAGCGTGAATGAAAATACCGATGATACTGATGTGACATCAATGAGTTCTCATTCTGAAAACAGTTCAGATTCTGAATAAACATTCTCGTTTTTTGTTGTTACTTACGTAATATTAATTTTGTTTTACATTACTTAATTTTATTGACATGAATGTAACCTGTATTATTAGCTATAATTACCTAAATAAATGCTTATCTGACTGAATTTTACTTTCTTTGAATTTTTACGAGTATTATTTTGTTTCTAAATATCTTTATGAAAATTTTGGAGTCGCGTTATATTCGGGCTAATACGGTATATCCTCATTAAAATTTTAAAAAATTTACTGTTACTGATCTTTGATTACATGCATAACTGCAAGTAATTATAAATATTTTGCTTGAATAAACTGCAGAGGAATAGCCTACAAAATAAAAGATCATCTCTGTGAAGAAACATTGTTATTGTATTCTGATGATTGGACACGACGGAAAGATGACAACTTAGTTTCTTTGATAGCATTTTTCCAACTTATGTAATTAAAACATGTTAGTTTTTCTAACTTCCCATTGAAAGAACTATTTGATATCATTATGCATTCCAATTCTAACTTTTATATTATTTATGTTAATATCTACCAAAGCATACAGTTATTGAGAAAACTTACCCCAAGCCCAAAGTGCAACAGCATTCCACTAAAATCAGAAAAAAATTTTATTAGTTTATATTTAACAAACATTTAAATGTATTATTATTATTTTAAATTTGTATAATAATAATTAACTTAATTTAATGTCTGTTTACAGTTTTATTAAATGTCTGTATCTATTAAATTCAAAATATACAAGTTTTAGAATACCATTTATATAATAATATGCAAAAAGAATTTATTTTTCAATATGAATTACCATTTAGAATTAAATGTTTTTCCAAACATTCACTTTTCTATGCAAAAACAAAATTTTGATAGAGAGAACTGACCTTTCAACACCACCTTTAACATTTTATAAGCTCTCTGCCTTGGAACTTATTTATTGCCTTACTTATATATGTTATGTTATATTTAGTTGTTATAACATATAATGAATGGATGTCATTTATTAAATGAATATATCAGAAGATAGGTCTTTGGAAAGACTCAATGGCTTTGTTAAATTTTGGCACTACACAGACCAAAAGTAGCTTCCCACCACTAATCAATGCACTATAGCAGGGAGCTGACATAAAATTGCAACATTAGCAATGTGAACCATGATGATTATGCATGTATCATGTAATTGCTCAGCATGTAATGTATTTTTTTTATTCGGTACCTGGAAACACCCAAGTATTAATTAAATGTTGAAAAAACGCTATGCATACAGTAGATGGAAACAGAAAAAAATCTGTTATCCAGAGTTACAGATTCACTAAGATGTAAAATTATGTTGATTTGGTAGGATGTGGCAAAAACTCCATTATTCCAAGAAATCCATTGTTCCACAATCCATTAAAATTAGATTTTACTGTATAACATTATTCATATATTACAAATGTTATACATTTAGAAATGTGATTTGTTGTAGAATAATATATCAAAAAATTTAACTGTAAAATTTTAATTGAAAATAGTATACTTTAGTTAATACTATGTGTATGGTGTATTGCTTATATTTAAATCACCCATTAAAATATAAATATAAAACCTCAAGTTGTCAACCAGTTTTCATTTTCATTTAATTTGATATATGTTAATAATCTTTATCTTTTAATCTAAATGTTATTGATTCATTTTATTAATTAATCTACTTGTGCAAATAAAAAAAAATTCAAGTTTATTCACAAATAGAAACATCTTTAATGGCTTCATGAAGTACTATAAGATTAATATCAAACATAAAAAAAGTAAAGGCTACAAAAATCCACTTATTAAACCCAAGATCCAAACAAATTAATAGTGGCTTTTCCTTGTACATCATACTTCTCCTTTAGCAAGAGTCACGCTGGTATATAGTTAATCAGGGACTCCTGCCCCTAATGTTTCCATATCTGGTCTCATCTTTCATCTATCTAATTCCATTCTTGAGATTAAGGAAACACAGATGGATGGACAGTAACAGTGGGAATTTATAGGTCTACAATTTTTTCAAATTGCAGCCCAATAATAATCTTATTTTTATGACAAATGCAAAAAAACATTTATGTTTGACTTTTAAATTTATATTTCTCTCTATATTTTAAATGTGGTACTAGCTATTAAGTATAAATTTTTATTTTATAGTAATTTTTATTGTTTTAAGCTAAAAAATATAATTTTTAGCATAATTATTACTATATGAAAAACATAAATCAACAATAAACATTTTTCCTCATGTAAGACTTCATTTCAAGGTGCTCCTAATTTTTTAAACAGAAGAAAATTCTTAAAAGGAAAAAGAAAACTTCTAATTTTGATTTAAATGTTTTAATTTTAAATCTGCTTGTTAATTGATTGAGATGCAAAATGAAAATTCCCAAATATACTTGTAAATCTTAATTTTATAACCATTATGAATCCATTCAGATTCAAAGGGATGGTAAAAAATTTATCTGTCACTACTGAGTTAGATCACCCATAAAGATTTCTTAGAATCTAACTGGAACCAGCTCTTCATGTATAGACACACTTTTTGCCACTAAAAGCACCAGGCAATTTTTTGGGAGACACATGCTATTAAAGAATATCACCACAAACTAAAAAATCATGCTTCTGTGCCAATAAAAAAAATTTAAGATGGTGTTCTTCTACAAATCAAGCAACTTGTCTCCTCGTCCCTGAACATCACTGAATATTAACAGGTTTTTGTCGTTCAGATGGGTAAGAAATTGATTTGTGTGTCACAGCCTTAACATGGAAAGCAATCTAATTTATTATTATGAATATATAATTAAAATAAATATAAATATATCAGAAATAATGAATATCCTGACAGATTAAAGGAATGTTTTCATCTCTAACAATTTACACTTTACCAGAACAACTTCTATTATGTCCTATAATATTCCAGTTTTTATCATCTTAATAGAAACTCTGTCATATAGTCCTTTGTCAAAGAAGTTAACTGTTGTTGATAGTATTGTTTACTAATAAACCTCACGTGTACCTCGCATTTCTTTATGCAGCGCTCGAGAAGCGCTTTACAGCGAACACACTGAAACTGGTTTCTAATTGGCCAACACTGCTCGTGACGTCATTTCGCTACATTCTCGCTACATAAAGAAACGCAGGGGTACAAGCAGAGAGAGATGACAATGCTGTTAATGATGTACTGTTGAGCACGAGGAACCCTCCATAGCTTTCTTTTCTCTTTGGCTAAACACTGTATTTGATTGTTTCCTTTCTCCACTTGTCTACTTATAGGTAAAACAAGAAACTGTTACATAATGTAGAAACAAGAATGTAAAAACTGTCAAACAATTTGATTAGTTGATTAAAACATTCTTATAATTTATTTTTAGATATATATTTGTATTGTAAGTGAAATACATGATCAAAAAATTGCAAAATGCTATATTGTTTTAAAACTATAATTATACATGGTGATCAAGCAAGAAGTTTACCTTAAAACAGTTAAAACAATAGAAAGAGCATTATCACAAATCAATCGTGCTCTTTACTGTTCTGCAAAGTTTGGAAGAAGACTTATGACCTTATTCATAACCAAGGATCAAGAGTTAGAGTTATAAGTTAACCAATTACAATTCACTTTACTTTTAGTACATGAACATTAATTTGTTAACTTCTAATGGCAAATTTACAAACCAATAGCAACATGGAGCAGTGACAGTGGAATTCCACACGCTAACTCTCGATTCGATAGTTGCAAACAGGACATTAATTTTGAACATTTATTTACTACAGACTTGAAAGATAACATTTGAAACGCTTTTGCTGGCATAGACCAGTCCACCCCTGGAAAGTAAACTTTTAGTTGGCAAGATTCTAGCTCCAAATAAGGCAGTCATTTGGTTTTATTCGTTTACAGCAATGTGACATACAAGCGATCCACCAAGAAAACGTCTTCGACAGTAACCGGCTCCTATTTAGGTGTTGAAAACCTAGCAAACTCCACCCGGCCAGTGGGCACGAGACAGACCTCATCAGAACCATACACCATGCCCATAGGAGTAAAAAAGTCAAAGAAGTCGACGGTCTACATGTGATCATTCAAAAGATCTAGACCCACAAATTTTACCCTCGTTAAACGCAACTTAATGGAGCAAGATTCGCATCATGCTCCGGGACAAGTCGGCACAACGGCATTTCTTGCATTTTGACAAACAATTACAACTTTTTTCGATTTAATTGCACCCATTTTGAAGATCTTCGAAAATCCAATTTCAAGGAGTACAATACACCTTGAGAAGGGTCACAAATAGACCATAGGTTCCTTTACTTTCTTTTACTCCTACGGGCACGGTCGACGGCCTCGATAACGTCCCAATCACCCGCCGCAAAACCTTACCAAATTTTGTCTCCGTCAAATCGCTGAAAATAGTAATTTGATAGAAATGGAGGATATAAGTGTAATAATCATAAGCAATAAACTGAAAGAGATTTATTATTATAATTGATGAATATTTATACAGAAATTAGTTCTTACTTTCTTCACTTCAAATCTTTTCTTGTCTGTCCTTGTGCCACTTGTGGAAGAAGGTACTTCGGGTTGTTCCAATTCCATTTCGTCGTCAATATCCATTGCAGATGCCATTTAACGAAATACGAAACTAATTTATAATCTACGATTCTTATATTTTCTACTCCAATATCGAAAAAAGGCTTGGGCACAATATGACTAGTCGTTTGGCCGAAAACGAAACGACGACAGCGACACACTTTCTTAATATCGAACGGAATAAGAATAAAATAATAATTTAAATAGAAATTTAAAAAATATTCTTATATTATTATTATTATTAAATGGCGTTTCAGTAATATTAATAAAAAGACATTATTTTATTTTTTAAAATAAACCCGACGTAAAATCGCTTAAGAGACGCTTGGAACGAAAACGCTATATTTCATATCGGGCGAAATAAAAATAAATAAATTAATTTTATTTGGTGAATATTATTAAATAGCGTTTCGGAAATGTTAATAAAAATGTTTTGTTAATTTATTTTATAAATTTTTGCGAGAAGAGAGATAGTTTGTTACGTGTTTTTATTTTTATAACTCTTTCCTCCTTGTGGGCACTAAAAGGGTCTTTTCTAACAAGCCTATTATGGGTTCGGCCAGGCCCACAATGGGGAAACCGGGTGGCGAAGGACAGGGGTCGACATATTCGAAAAATTACTGGAGATTTTTCGCCCCTTCCGGATCGATCCCGGGTCCCCCAGAGCGGTAGGCTGCTACCTTGACCGCTCGGCTATACGGCCGTCAAGTTTGTTACGTGTTATGTAGGAGACGCCTCGAATTAGGGTTGCCAGATTTGGCTTCTTTGCGCCTTATTTGTCTACCTTGTTTTTAGCAGAGTTGATATAGAAGAGGTGCACGTGACGTCACATGACTCCGCAACACAAAACCATAGTGACAAAAGAAAATTTAATGGTAATTATAAATACAACTTAAAATGTAACTAAATATAAAATTACATTCATCTTTATATTAACGCAGTTATGTTATGAGTAATGGAAAGTCTCACATGAAGATACGTACCTTTTCTACAAGCAAACTTAAATCATTACGAACGGCTTTTGATAAACTATCACGATGAATAAATTCGCTTGTCAAATAATTATGAGCATTGGGTGATTTCTATGCCTTCATCTGATCCAGTATGACAGCGTTAGTTGTTAAAGCCTAATAATTTACGTTCTATAGTTGACCACGTGGTTAAATCGTTAGATGAAAAATTCGTTTGTTTCATTTCGTATGGATCCCATCCAATAAAATAAGTTTTCTCTTTACATTTTATCAAATCATTACCCTTCAAATCGGCAGCAAAGCCAGGTAAATTCCTTTCTTTCGCGTTGACATAATAGTCATCAAGCAAGGTAACGTGAAATAAACAACCAATATGGCGAATGATTGGTTTGTTGGGCAGAGCGATGACGTTATATCACGTGACTGCACCCCCTCTATATATACAGGTCCTTGGCCCCCCCAGTGGCCTAGCGGTCTTCGTCCCCGGACTTGAGTGGCTTTTTTTCACTCTTCCCGCCATGTGGGCACTAAGAGGGCCTCTTTTTACAAGCCCATTATGGGTTCGGCCAGGCCCTCAATGGGGCTGCCGGGTGGTGAGAGACGACATATCCGAACGGACCACCCCCAAAAAATTCCTGGGGATTTTTCGACCCGTTCGGATTTGAACCCGGGTCCCCCAGAGCGGTAGGCTGTCACCTTAACCGCTCGGCCATCCGGCTGCTGACTTCAGTGGACTAGGAGTGGACCCTAAACACTGGGAGTTCGGTCGAGGGTTCGAGCCTCGCTAGGACGGGCTGGCAGCATGGGGTTTTCCGGATTTTCTTCATGTCGATGACGCCTGAATAAGGACCAGTTTCCCATACAAAAGTCCTCCCGAAAGGCATTCTTTCCCCGCGCACGTTTAGGCCGTTCTATAAGGCCGGTTCTTCGGTCGCCTAGCGATCATAACCTCGCTCTCTCGAAGTGTATAGCCTATATGTGCCGAATACTCCATATCAACCAACCAACAAAGAAATACAGGTCCTTTCGCTGCCAATAGCTCCAATTCTACGATACTGATGTAATAAACATTTCTGCCACTTCGAGCGCTTCAATCGCTTTACGGCGTAGGGGTAGTCAGCTGTAAACATTAGAAATTCTTTTAATACATGAGATTTTCTCGTTTTTAACTCAGATATTAAAGGACTGTTTATAAATATTATTTAAATTCGATTTTTAACATTATTTATTTGTAAACGTCGTTAATATTTATATATCTATTAACTGTCACTTTCATGAATTTAGACTTTAAATTGATTAGACCGTTTGTTTTTTGCTTACAATTTGTGTTCATTTTTAAATATTTTTGGGAGTTTTTAAAAATAAGAAAATATATGCCAACTAACTTTTTTTGACTGTCTATACATTATTAATATGGGATGTTGTCAGTGAAATTTTTGAGTGAGGAAGAAAAGGGATTGATGAGAGTCCTATACATTTACATAATTAAATTTATATAAACGTTAATGCAAGTGTAAGATAGGTTAAAGCAACGGTTCCCAATCTTTTTCGGGTGGCGACCCCTTTTTATAAAAGCCAAGTGACCAGCGACCCCGATACTATTCAAAAAGACATTTTTAATAAGGTAATTAAAAAAAACAACGAAATTAGTTTTTTAGTATAATTTTATTTTAAATTATGTCTAATAATTTAATGCGATTGTTGAAATTGTATGTTATTAACCAGCCTTAAAATTCGCGGGTGAGTTTTTGTTAACGCCAACCTCATGTCATTCTCAACATTTAATTTATTCCTCTCAAACTCTCAACACATGATTCAACCAACTGTGACGGAATAGCGTACCTATATTACACTTATTTTAATTTTTAAAAAATACAGTCGACCCCCCCTATAACACAATAGATACGTTCCGTTTTTTATGAAATTAATGTTTTAGGAGACCTTGCCAATCACAGCCCGACACGTGTGAAGTTTACGGACTACGGGTGTTTGAAAGGTTTTCTTCCATAAAATTAATCGATTCCTAGACTAATTCGACTCAACATTTCCAAAATACGTATATTTTTTGGGGAATAATCCGTATAAACTATGCTATAAACAAAAAATTGTAGGATTACTTACCGAGTGTGCACCGTTCGACGTCGCCATTGCTTAAGCTTGTTTTCGTCGCGGAGCAGCGCACCAAACGGCGGCCGCGTTTTCTGATAAATTATTTTTCTGCGAAAACTTCGTTGAACTTTGGAGACATCATTAATATAAATAATTTTTATGGCCGTTGAATAAGAAATGTTTCTTTCACAAGAAATGTATAAAATTACAGTACTGTATTAGACTTACGGTACCTAATTTACATACTGTACAGACGATAGTAAACTCAACTTACTCGCCTAAACTCTCCGTAGCGTGGCGCTGGACGGCGGAAAGTAGTTCGGCTGCCCGATGACGTTTTACCGAATTATAGGAGTTTTTTTTTACCATGTTTGTACGGATACCGTCGCAATTTTTTCGCCGTCATATTGGAATCCGAACTATAGGAACCCGTGTTATAGGGGGATCGACTGTATACCAAATTATTCAAACTTCAAGACACCATTAAAAATAAAAATTGCATTATAGTGAACATTTTTTTTAGTTAACTGTATAAGTTGGCGACCCCACAGAAAGCCCGTCGCGACCCCCTTCTGGGTCGCGACCCACAGGTTGGGAACCCGTGGGTTAAAGTATTACAAAAAGGGGATTCAGAGTGGATTTTGGAGTGTATTAAGCTTTAATTTTATGCTCATACTAGCTGTTACCCGCGACTTCGTCCGCAGAAGTTTTGCAAGCAAACCCCATTTACATTCAATATTTCAATAACCATAGTAATTGTCATATAACACCTACCGCTGAAGAGAATTGCCGAGAATCAAACCAACTATTTTCAATTTGATCAATTTTTTGGAACGTTTACAATCGTTCTATAATCGAACCAATATGCAATAACAAATTCGAATTTAAAACGGTTCGAACATTTTTAAAATTTAAATAGATAAAAATATTTATAACAATGTCTAAAATGTTATCAATTTAATACTCAATAAAGACTAAATGTAGTTGAAAACAAAAAATCGCATCTAAAATAGTAGAATAGAAGCCGTTCTTTCGGTTAAGCCTTAATGTTCTCCCTCACTCCTCGCGGGGGAATTTCTAAAAATCCCTTATTAGTGTGCATTGCCATGACTTACCCTAACTGTGTACCAAATTTCACCTCTCTAGGTTAAGCGGTTTGCTCTGGGCGATGATGAATCAGTCAGTCAGGACAAGCAATTTTATATACTGTATTTAGATTATTATTAGTTAAATTATTGTGGGATGCAGTGACAAAGGAGCTAGATTAATGAGATAGAGAGTCAAGCTATTCCAGTAATAGCTTAAGGATCTTTTCTGCTTAAGAAAATGCTAATCGACTAAACATTTATTCGAACCGTCACTCGCTAATTCGATACGTTATGTAATCCCATACTTCCCACGATATTTCTGAACCTTAAATTTCTTTTAAAGTACATTATATTAAGCATTCTTCTTCTTAAACACGACAGTGTAAGTTGGCGCTTGCCTGGACCAAGTTTTCTTTATCACGTGAATCTTATCTGCCTGTCTACTACAATAAGACTATACACTTTAAGAAATAAAATTATGCTGTAATAATTTCAATTATATTTATTTTAATTTATTTGCGTCAATGTCACATATAAATAATTTTATTTAAAAAATGTATAATTAGAAAAACAATTGACTTACTGTCATCGACGAGATGAAAGAAACTTAGCAATTGACAAAACCGCTGTTCAGATATAATTTCCCGAAACCACGAATTGGATTGGGTGGGAGAAGTGCACCAGTATATAGCGTAATCTGATGATTCTGTGCGACCCACATTTAAAATACACTCCAAAAACCCTTTCACCTCTGGAACAGAGACTTTGGTCCAGTTCTTCAAATAGGATGGTACGTTATTTCCCATGCCATTTAACACTTGCTGCGCATATCGATTGGTTTCCTCCACCATAAGAGACAGCAAAGTACTAGTGAAAAACACATAGAAATATGCGATATAAGGAGAATCTGGAGGTGGCATATGTTTTGGGCCAGGTACCTCACAAAAAGGAAAACGTTGAGCTACTTCTGGTGAAAAAACTTCCCGGTAGATCTCATCTTCCATTCCATTTTGTCATTACTGTCAGAATGTGCAGCCGAGGTGGAGGGAGTGGCCACATCATGTTCAGGCTCATAGTCTTCATCTTCAGAACTGGAGAGGGAATATTGACTTGCAGAATCCACTTCCTCTTCAGATTCATCTTCATAGTATTCATCTCCTAAACTACTTAGATCGGACTCATATTCAGAGTTACCTGTCATCCGATCTAAATTCTCCATTTCGAAACCACTGTCAGAAGGAACAGAGAGAGTTGTGGAAGCCACATCATTTTCAGATTTATAGCCTTCATCTCCTAAACTACTTAGATCGGAGTCATATTCAGAGACATTTTACATCTGATCGAAATACTCTTCGAAATCACTGATTTCGCTTTCAGACATTTTCTAGAAAAATCCTATTTAGAATAAAAACCGTATTACTATAGAAAATAATACAATACAGTAGATTCTCGATATTCCGATGGATTCAGGGATCCCCGACAGACTGGCACAAATGAAATTTTCTACTTACCACTTCGTCTGTGCGACAGATAGAATGAGGTATAGTGCAATTCAGATATGTTATTATCAGTTGTTTGTTAGAAAATCGAAACATTCAAGTGTTTTTTGCTGCATTGGTAATTACAATGGCGGGTTATTTTATAAGGTTAATGTAAAAAATCTGTTGCTTGAGTTTGTTTGAGTGGTCACCCATATAAAAATCTATAGAAACAGAAANTATGTTATTATCAGTTGTTTGTTAGAAAATCGAAACATTCAAGTGTTTTTTGCTGCATTGGTAATTACAATGGCGGGTTATTTTATAAGGTTAATGTAAAAAATCTGTTGCTTGAGTTTGTTTGAGTGGTCACCCATATAAAAATCTATAGAAACAGAAATCAAATGTGACGTAATGGATTGTTTCAAATGCAACAAAGCATCTACCGTCGAAAAACCTCGTTTCTGTGAATCTGTCTATAAAAGTTGAAAATCTTCTCGGAAATTTTAGCCAACACTGACACTATTATAATGGGACGATAATTTTCAATTTCACTTTTTGATCCTTTATTTTTATATAATGGCGAAACTAAGCTTTGATTTAGTTTTTCCGTTTTCAAAAGATTTATTTATCAGATACGATAATGGTTGAGCTAAAATATCAGATATGTGTTTTAAGATTTTAATATTTAAGAAACTGATGTCTGGAGTGCTGTTTTTCAAACCTTCTATAGTATTATAGACTTGTAAGGCCGTGGTATTTTCCAAAAAGAAAGTATTAGAAATACTACCGTTTGTTATATGTTGCTTCGAATTGATATTGCCGAAGACATCTGGAGCAAAGCCTTCCAAGGACCTGTAAAAGTGCGCTCATCATTTATCATTTTCCCTTTGTAATTCAAATGATCTATTCTAGCCTTATACTTTGTCCTGGTTATCTGAAAGGGTAACGTCTTAATGCTTTTCCAGAAGTCAGAAGGAGATTTAACATTAGAAAACAGAAGACTATAATAGTTTTTCTCTTCATTACGAATATTTTTTCTAATTTGTTTATTCAAGGTATGTATATCTTCTAAATGTTTGTTTCGTTCTTCGAAACAAACATTTAGAAGATATTTTACAATGTAATATTTTGAGAAATAAAATCATATTGTAATAATTTCAATTATATTTCATTTATTTGTGTCAATGTCACATATAAGTCATTTTATTTAAAAAATGTATAATTAGAAAAACAATTGAATTGACACAATGCTTAAGAAATTAATATGAAGTAACAATGAATCTCCTTTGTTAGAATTTTTTTATTGTGAAAAATCCATTATCAGTTTTCATATCTACGGGCACAAATTGTAATTACGTGTGTCTTGCTTTAATTATTAAAGTTTAAGATACTCGATGCCTTCATAATTGAAAGATAAGTATAAATCCAATTTTTGATAATTGCAAGAGTTATTATTAATGTGAAATCTTTTCGTTTTCAGGTTTCAAGTAGTTCAGAAGTATGTGTCCAAATTTGCATATTGCTGATTGATCGCTACAAAGAAAACTTATTGAATTCAAAAAATTAGTATCACATCTTCTGAATTCAAAATGTGCAGGATTATCAGCTTGTTTCTTCTTGGTTTGCAGCGTTGAATGAATTCATATTTTACAGTTTCATTGTTAATTAACATACTTTAAGTCCATCAGAGTGTGTTTTATACGCGATGTAATGTGTACTGTACTGCAAATATAATACATATTATTTACATTAATTTCCAAAAGAAATTCGCCAACTGAGATTGTGTGAAGAGGTTTGTAGACAAACCAGCCGAAGCAAGTGTTTTGCTCGTATGATGCATCGTTCCAAAGTGTAATAATAATTTTAGACAAACTTTGGAATATATTATAAACATTTTTTTTGTGGAAATGGAGCGAATCCAGTTTTTCCCGTAATGGCGATGCTGCCTAGTCATTACGGGGTTTCTGGACAAACAAAAAACCCACGGAGGAGGGTGAGACCTTGACGTTGGTTCCGTGGCTTCAAATAGAATTACTTTTCTGTCACTAACTTCACCCGGCAGCACAAATCAGAAATATTTCTGAAATACATATTCTTTTTTCACATTTATTTTGAGTGCCCACCAGTGGCCGAGTAGATAAAACCACCGAACAGTGGGTAGTAGTATGTGATTTGGCTCCTGGCTAATGGGATTGCAATATGGGGTTTCTCGGGTTTTCTTCGCGTTAGTCACATCTAAATATGGGCCAGTTTACCATAAAATCTCTCTAAAAAGGCATTTTCCCTTCTGCATTAATTCATTATGCTTTTCCCAATTATATTGTCATAGATATACAATGAAAAATACAATATATAAAAATGGAAATGCATGATTTATTAAAGAGATACATTGTACAAATAGAAATTATACAGAAAACTTGAATACATATGAATACATAATTCTGAATTGAGATATTTAAAAATTTAATGAAAATTAATTTTAAAATATTAACAAAAGTATAGAGATATATTAAAAATTGTATTTTAAATTTAATTTATTCACATCCAAAAAGTAGTTGATGACGATAGTTGATATGCTAGTATTCTGCAAGTAGTTTTAAAATCTTAAATAGAATTCTATGATTTTGAAATTGAGAGAAATGACATATTCTGGTTTGTGTTAAGAAATGGTTGACAATATTTTTCTAATTTTGTTAATCTATTGTTTTAAATAAGACAATTAGACTGTGAGGAAGAAGTTTCAATTGTCTGGTTTATTCGTATACAGCAACGCTACACATGAACGATCTGTCGAAGGAACATGCCTCCCGTAAGGACTTTTATGGGAAAATGGCCACTACACTGTATTTAGGTGTTACTGGAAAGTGAATAAAAACCAATCAGTGTATGTAGTTTTTGTCGTTATCTGGACCCTCCTCTGACCCGTCGGACCGCCTTACAGCGCTCCGACACTCCAGTTGTTGAATGGTTTTCTATATATTCTTTGCTAGGAATTATTTATTAACAAAAGATTAATAAAATGGTATGCAGATAATCTGCCACTTGTTCAATTGCGAGATTTTGGGTATAAAAATAATTCCATAATAAGATAACAAGGAATTTCGTAATAGACAAATCGAAGAGTTATTAATTTTACGACGAGTAATTATAACATTCTCACTCATCACATAATCTTCTCCATATATAAAGTCTATCATTGGTAAATGATCAAGAATTAAATCTTGGCGTATAGGAAAGTCAGACTCACTGACATGTGTTCAGCCATAGCCTATCAAAGACTGATATTTTTATGAAATCTTGTAGGCTAATTAAGTGATATACACCTGCTATATTAATTATGTCTAAATATTTATTATTGAAGCCTCTAGCATTACAATACAGCACAAAAACACATCTTTTAGAGAAGTCAACTATTTATTTGTGTATCCATTCAGAAAAAGGTTATCTATTCTTATTATTATTATTATTATTCAAGATTTTCCTGCTGAATTTTTAAATTCTCTAACTCGAATTTTTTTTGGAGTTATTTAATAAAATTATTTATTGCTTTTTAGAAATAATTTAACCGTTTTATATTAGAAAATTTGCAATATTTTATTTTGCAATTAACGTTTATCTTTGGTTTCCACGAGATTTTTAAAAAACCTAACCCTGGCGAATACCAAGAGTTAAGTGTATCTTGTGTAATTTAAGTAAAGTCTTTTGAATTGATAGTTTAAATCCATCAACAAATTATCATCGTCAGTAAAATATTAGCGAACTTTTTGTAGCCTCATTTAACAGATATGCAATGATTTATTTGAACGTTAGCTAAGAAAAAATGCTATTCATAAGAAAGATGTTTTTCTTTATGAAAAAGTTTTATTGAAAATTATACGTTTGCAACATTTTCATATGCACAATTTGTTATTAAATGTTTTGCTTTTGTACATTTCTGAATTGAGCGTAGTCATGATCCCATGTGCCAGAGCCGCACGAGTAGAATTTATAAATTCCATGAATTTTAGACAGTACGACACAGTTAACTTTAGTTGGTTCTCAACTTATCTGTGGCTTTCCATTCGTAGTAATCTGTCAAATACAGCACATAATATTTTTATTTACAACTGAATGAGCTGTTAATATTCATGAAAACAATTATTTTAAGATATATTGATTAAATACAGCATTTTTAAAATTTCAGGACAAAATTTACTTACCCTTTATAGTTTTGAATTCCAGCTTCTCAATTTCACAGGCAAATCCATGTATAGATACAGTACAGTGGCGTGTCGTGACATTTAATGATAGGGAAGCTGTGTTTCTGTAGAAAGCCGACTTCCAGGGGCAATCAGTCAGCGATGGTCTAGGGCAGTGTTCCGCAACCTTTTTCTACTTGCGGCACACCCATGACCACAACACGGCACACGAAAATGTTATTCCCTGAAAAATGTATATGATACTATGAATAGAATTACGTAATGCCACTAACCTATTATTACTATTATTAAACAGACATCAACACCTGTGAGCGAATTTATTTTACATATAATTTCTTAGAATACATAAAAATGCGTGGCTTGTAATAAAGAATAAACAAACATTATCTTATTTCATCAGTGATGCGGCAGAGAATGAAATACAAGCGTAAGAAACACAACAACTGTGATGAAAAAATATAAATAAAACTTGAAATTAACAGAATATGTAAAAGTTCACGTCACACCTTTTACCATGTGACGGCACACCGGTTGCGGAACACTGGTCTAGGGCAGTGTTTNAATTCTGAATTGAGATATTTAAAAATTTAATGAAAATTAATTTTAAAATATTAACAAAAGTATAGAGATATATTAAAAATTGTATTTTAAATTTAATTTATTCACATCCAAAAAGTAGTTGATGACGATAGTTGATATGCTAGTATTCTGCAAGTAGTTTTAAAATCTTAAATAGAATTCTATGATTTTGAAATTGAGAGAAATGACATATTCTGGTTTGTGTTAAGAAATGGTTGACAATATTTTTCTAATTTTGTTATTCTATTGTTTTAAATAAGACAATTAGACTGTGAGGAAGAAGTTTCAATTGTCTGGTTTATTCGTATACAGCAACGCGACACATGAACGATCTGTCGAAGGAACACGCCTCCCGTAAGGACTTTTATGGGAAAATGGCCACTACAGTGTATTTAGGTGTTACTGGAAAGTGAATAAAAACCGGAAAACTTCCACGTGACTAGCCCATTTTTAAACGGGAAAAAAACAGTTAATTTGAAAAATTTTTACAAATAATGTTAACGATAAATGATGCTGAAATAAAAAAGTTCGTGTTTCTATTGTAAATTGTTTATCTGTTCGTTGAAGTTGTG
Source organism: Centruroides sculpturatus (assembly GCF_000671375.1). NCBI lineage: Eukaryota > Metazoa > Arthropoda > Arachnida > Scorpiones > Buthidae > Centruroides > Centruroides sculpturatus. The sequence continues at coordinate 607,582 of NW_019384299.1, read as the reverse complement.
AATTCTATCGAGCATTTTCATATTACATGGCCTTATTTTGAACGTATCCACCACGCAGAAAGAAAAATAGGTGTACAGTAATAGTTTTATTGTATTTACAATAAACCTTAGATTTAATGTGAAGTAATGATAAAAATCCCACATGTTTGTGAAAATACATGCATCAGAAAGTGATTATAACTTCGATTAAGTTAAAATATTACTGAAACCGTCACTTATTCTAAATTAACCCTGAGTAATAATAAAATGAATAGATAATTAATATATAGACTATTCATATCTAATAAAAACAACTAACACGATAATTATTTCAAATGCCATTTAAACCACTGGGTTATTAATTGGACTTTAACAATAGTAATTAATGAAAACATGTAGAAAAATTTCGCTATATATAAACGATTAAGATTGCATCTAATGATAATCGTAAAGAAGCTACTTCTCTCTTAATTAATACATAGCTTAACCAAAATAAATTCTACATATTATCTGTAAACAGTTTTAAAAATTCAGGCAATATACATACTAAAATATCTTTAGATAAACTCTACAGAATATCTACGGAAAACCGGAAAAAATTTGTAATATTATAGCGCTCTGACACTAAAATTGCAACAAATAAAATACACTGATTGCGACAACAACTAGAGTGTCAGAGCGCTGTAAGGCGGTCCGACGGGTCAGAGGTGGGTCCAGATTACAACAAAAACTACATACACTGATTGCGACAACAACTGGAGTGTCGGAGCTATTGATACTGACAATCGGTGACTTATTACGTAAATACGACCGGTGTGACCAAGAAAACGGGGAGTATAAACAATGTTTTTTGTAAACATATACGGAATTATAACTTCTATGAATATCAATTTATAGAAGTTATAAATTCGAAAAAGTAGATTATTACTAATATCGTAAATTATAAGTAGAAAAAGAATTACCTTTAACGTTAAAATTTGTTCGCTGTTACGTACGCCTGACACAGGCAGTTGGTCGAATAGTCCGTTGTTCTTATTATATCGGGTAAAAAATTATATAACGATTCTAAAACATGTAACTTTTAAGATATACCTAGAGGTGGGGAGATCTGCACCAATCTTTTAATTAATCTTCTATTGGAATAGTCTGTACAACAATCTACGTAATATATCGAGTTACGAAATCTTCAGAAAAATGTAAAAAAACAAATTGACGTAATGGATTGTTTCAAATGCAACAAAGCATCTACCGTCGAAAAACCTCGTTTATAAGCGTACTAGCAGGTGGGCCCGGCGTTGCTCGGGCAAAAGTAACGATAGCGAAAATTAAGATTATGACGTTATAGTCCAGATAACGACAAAAACTACATACACTGATTGCGACAACAACTGGAGTCTCGTTTACTATACACTTGTAAACGAGACTAGAAGTAAAACTTCATAAACAGTTTCATTCGTTCTACTTAATTTATAAGTAAGTATGTGCATTCAAAAACACTGAAACAATGTAATTTATTTATTTTTATTTATTTTCTCAAAAGACACTGTGGCCAGGTTGGCCTTTTACAAGCATCTTAACAGGAAACAATAAACATTATAAATCTAATTTGTTTGTTTGTGCCAAACAAACAAATTAGCCTTACAGCGCTTCGACAACTGGAGTGTCGAAGCGCTGTAAGGCGGTTTGACGAATCAGAGAAAGGTCCAGATAATGATAAAAACTACATACACTAATTGCGACAACAACTGGAGTGTCGGAGCGCTGTAACGCGGTCCGACGTGTCAAAGGATGGTCAGAGGAGGGTCCAGATAACGACAAAAACTACATACTCCTTGTAAAACTACATGTGATTCTCACATATCACTATATATAAAACAAAACATCTTCAATATGGAATATAATAAAATTAAAAATAGAACCAGCAAACCCACCAATATGGCCAAACACATATATGATTTAAAAAAGAAATTTATCTTGGATGGATACCTCAATCGATTAATTAGTGCATGGGAAAAGAAAATAAATGATAAAATAAATAACAAGAAACATAATCAGAAAAAACAAAGCCCGGATATAAAATATATTAGTTTTCCGTAAATTTATTTGTAATACCTTTGGCTATTACAAATACAGTTGTCCCTTGATAATCCGACAGGTATGGGACCAAAGGTGTGTCAGATTACCAAAAGTGTCCAGATTACCGAAAATAATTACATATTTCGCATTGTTTTGCTAGCAGTNATTTTTTTTTATTTATTTCTTATTTCTTCCTACATACAACTTTGTTAGTACAGAAGAAATAAATGCAAATATGCTACTACACCGCAGTATTTACTTCTTTTATTCCAAAGTAATTCTAAAAAACTATTAATGCTTGAAATTTAAAAAATAAAGCAGTAATAAAAAAATCAATTTATTATAGATAATTTAACAAATATAAATTATTATTTAAAAAAATGGGAGTCACAAAAATAATATGAAATATTTGGTTGGCGGCGAGTATAAAAACGTTAGCTTACTAAATTAGAATAACTGAATTATAGGCTTTATTAAACTTCTAATTTGATATGATTTCATTATTATTATTGGATACTTAGTTAGACCATATTAATTCATTTCAACTATACAGAAAAATTTGAAGATATATAAAAGGAACTGATAAAAGTTTCATGAAAAAGAACAGATTTTGTGATAACCTTCATATAATATTACAGGAATTGTCAAATATAGACACGAGGTACTGAAAACACTTAATTATTATGTTTGAAAAAAGAAATACATGAACAACACAATAAGTAAATCATTTAGCATACACTTTTAAAATAAATCATGTTTATAAACCATTACTTTTATATATACAAAATAATTTTTTACAAATATTTTTACATTATAAAAATTTAACCAAGGCCTCGATATACACAGCTATCTTGCCATTCTACGGCACCTTGAGTACATAAATATTGGGCAAGTTTGTCACGTAACACTTTTGCGTCACAGCTACGTGTGTTAGATCCTTGCCTACCACATTTATGTAAGTGTTTTTGCTCATCACGTCATTGTCCCANATCGCGACATGCTTCTGTGCAAGCAGACACATAACGGGGACGAATACCTTGACGGGAGGTGCGTCGGACTACTGAGCATGTCGGATTAAAAAACGTCGGACTATAGAGGGACAACTGTATTATGTAAAATCCGACCATCATAAATGGTAATGTAAGGAGGGGGCGCCCTTGGGGAGATACCACCGTGAGGATTGTTTCCCTTTTAAGGACGCGGTGTACCCGAATATAAACTCGCACAGAGGTCGCTCTTAAGGTGAAAGGTTACGACCCTCGCTTTGCCCGTGATCTGTCAGGATGACACGAGAAAGCCTTTACCGTACGGGGTTGTGGGTTTGCTGGACGCAAAGACTCACACAGAGACCGTATTTACCAATTCAACGCGTTTATTTGATGGGAAATTATGCTTACAATTGGTACACTAACGTCGGATCTTTGATAGGCGTCCGTCACAGGCAAGTTCGTCGAATAGTCCGTTGTTCTTGTTGTTCCTTGAGATAGGTTCGTCGGATGGTCCGTTATTCGGTGAGGTAAGTCGTCAGTCACACGCACCAAAATCACAGGAGGAGAAAGTTCGTCTCCTCGACCGACGTTTGGAGGTAGCGGGGTGTCTCGCTGGTACCGGAAACTTGAATCCCTAGTCCTCTTCGGAAAATCTCTAGGCTGATCCGTTCTCGGGGACTGTTGTTGGTCTTCTTCACAGCGTCTCAACCTCCCAACCTCTTCGTGTCCTTGGGATTTCGGGCTTTTATAACATTTTCTTCCCGAAATCCCGAGATTTTGGTTGGTCCGAATGTGGGTTCCCTGCGACTCTATTGGTCCCTGGTCTGTTGCCAGGGACGCGATTCGGGCTGAGGGGTCGCCGAAATGACCCCGTCCGGGCCGTTCCCCTCCAAAGTCGGGTCAAGCCCTTTCCCGGATGACGGTCCCGTAAATTGTCACCTAATGTCTATTTTTCTGTCCCGGAGAGGAGGAAGCTGTCTCAGGCGCCGCCCCCTCCACAGGAGTGTCAGTAGGACCTGCTCACAGGAGTGTCAACAGGAACTCTCTGTAAGGTGACCGTCCAAAGTTTCCCGACGGTCGATCCCTCGATCGTTCTCACGATTGACAACCGTGAATCTGTCAATTAGGCCTGGAATGCGACAATTAAATCGTCTCGCACCCCGTTCTTTGGTCACACCGGTCCTATTTACGTAATAAGTCACCGATATATTGACTTTAGCTCGACAGCCGGTTTCCGTCCCAGGGGGAGTGTATGGTCCCGGCCTCACAGTAATGTCCAGGAAACAAATTTGTTATAATATGCTAAGTGAGGTTTATCTGATTCTGTTATGTGCAAATGAAAGGTTGTGAGAAACCAACCAAATATATTCATTAATCATTAGAAAGGATTCTGCCTATATATTTATCAACTTTAGTAAGAAGATAAAGGATGTGTTACGCCTACTTAACAGAAAGAAACAATAGTAAACAAAAAATTAGTATAGTTCTGTGCGTTATCAGTATATGCGTGTATATTTATACGGCGTTTTATTTTTTAATTTAATGTATGTAGGTTTATGATATCAATGTTATCAACTTATCCTAACAGCAGTGAATAATAACTTGAGCTGTACGAGTGTCATTGCATTTTTAATGGTATGTCTTAAAAGTTACATGTTTTAGAATCGTTATATAATTTTTACAAAATGTAATAATCTAATGTATATGTTTCTTCTTATCAGTTGACTGATGAGGGGCTATACGCCCGAAACGTGTAAAAGTGCCCGTATCAAATGAATAAAGTTGATAAACGCCAAGTGTTTAAATAATAACACAGTCTTCTGTTCAATAGTAAATAGAGAATCAAGCTAAACCAAAAACAGGTTAAGAATCTTTTGCTGCTTACGAAAATGCTAATCGACTAAACATTTATTCGAACCGTCACTCGCTAATTCGATACTTTGTGTAATCCCATATTTCCGAACCTTAAATTTCTTTTAAAGTACTGTACATTATATTAAGCTTACTTCTTCCTAAACACGACAGTATCTCCTTTGTAAGTTGGCGCTTTCCTGGATCAAGTTTTCTTTAACACGTAAATCTTATCTGCCTGTCTACTATAATAAGACTACACACTTGTAAACGAGACTAGAAGTAAAACTTCATAAACAGTTTCATTCGTTCTACTTAATTCATAAGTAAATATGTGCATTCGAAAACACTGAAACAATGTAATATTTTGAGAAATAAAATCATATTGTAATAATTTCAATTATATTTCATTTATTTGTGTCAATGTCACATATAAGTCATTTTATTTCAAAAATGTATAATTAGAAAAACAATTGAATTGACACAATGCTTAAGAAATTAATATGAAGTAACAATGAATCTCCTTTGTTAGAATTTTTTTATTGTGAAAAATCCATTATCAGTTTTCATATCTACGGGCACAAATTGTAATTACGTGTGTCTTGCTTTAATTATTAAAGTTTAAGATACTCGATGCCTTCATAATTGAAAGATAAGTATAAATCCAATTTTTGATAATTGCAAGAGTTATTATTAATGTGAAATCTTTTCGTTTTCAGGTTTCAAGTAGTTCAGAAGTATGTGTCCAAATTTGCATATTGCTGATTGATCGCTACAAAGAAAACTTATTGAATTCAAAAAATTAGTATCACATCTTCTGAATTCAAAATGTGCAGGATTATCAGCTTGTTTCTTCTTGGTTTGCAGCGTTGAATGAATTCATATTTTACAGTTTCATTGTTAATTAACATACTTTAAGTCCATCAGAGTGTGTTTTATACGCGATGTAATGTGTACTGTACTGCAAATATAATACATATTATTTACATTAATTTCCAAAAGAAATTCGCCAACTGAGATTGTGTGAAGAGGTTTGTAGACAAACCAGCCGAAGCAAGTGTTTTGCTCGTATGATGCATCGTTCCAAAGTGTAATAATAATTTTAGACAAACTTTGGAATATATTATAAACATTTTTTTTGTGGAAATGGAGCGAATCCAGTTTTTCCCGTAATGGCGATGCTGCCTAGTCATTACGGGGTTTCTGGACAAACAAAAAACCCACGGAGGAGGGTGAGACCTTGACGTTGGTTCCGTGGCTTCAAATAGAATTACTTTTCTGTCACTAACTTCACCCGGCAGCACAAATCAGAAATATTTCTGAAATACATATTCTTTTTTCACATTTATTTTGAGTGCCCACCAGTGGCCGAGTAGATAAAACCACCGAACAGTGGGTAGTAGTATGTGATTTGGCTCCTGGCTAATGGGATTGCAATATGGGGTTTCTCGGGTTTTCTTCGCGTTAGTCACATCTAAATATGGGCCAGTTTACCATAAAATCTCTCTAAAAAGGCATTTTCCCTTCTGCATTAATTCATTATGCTTTTCCCAATTATATTGTCATAGATATACAATGAAAAATACAATATATAAAAATGGAAATGCATGATTTATTAAAGAGATACATTGTACAAATAGAAATTATACAGAAAACTTGAATACATATGAATACATAATTCTGAATTGAGATATTTAAAAATTTAATGAAAATTAATTTTAAAATATTAACAAAAGTATAGAGATATATTAAAAATTGTATTTTAAATTTAATTTATTCACATCCAAAAAGTAGTTGATGACGATAGTTGATATGCTAGTATTCTGCAAGTAGTTTTAAAATCTTAAATAGAATTCTATGATTTTGAAATTGAGAGAAATGACATATTCTGGTTTGTGTTAAGAAATGGTTGACAATATTTTTCTAATTTTGTTAATCTATTGTTTTAAATAAGACAATTAGACTGTGAGGAAGAAGTTTCAATTGTCTGGTTTATTCGTATACAGCAACGCTACACATGAACGATCTGTCGAAGGAACATGCCTCCCGTAAGGACTTTTATGGGAAAATGGCCACTACACTGTATTTAGGTGTTACTGGAAAGTGAATAAAAACCAATCAGTGTATGTAGTTTTTGTCGTTATCTGGACCCTCCTCTGACCCGTCGGACCGCCTTACAGCGCTCCGACACTCCAGTTGTTGAATGGTTTTCTATATATTCTTTGCTAGGAATTATTTATTAACAAAAGATTAATAAAATGGTATGCAGATAATCTGCCACTTGTTCAATTGCGAGATTTTGGGTATAAAAATAATTCCATAATAAGATAACAAGGAATTTCGTAATAGACAAATCGAAGAGTTATTAATTTTACGACGAGTAATTATAACATTCTCACTCATCACATAATCTTCTCCATATATAAAGTCTATCATTGGTAAATGATCAAGAATTAAATCTTGGCGTATAGGAAAGTCAGACTCACTGACATGTGTTCAGCCATAGCCTATCAAAGACTGATATTTTTATGAAATCTTGTAGGCTAATTAAGTGATATACACCTGCTATATTAATTATGTCTAAATATTTATTATTGAAGCCTCTAGCATTACAATACAGCACAAAAACACATCTTTTAGAGAAGTCAACTATTTATTTGTGTATCCATTCAGAAAAAGGTTATCTATTCTTATTATTATTATTATTATTCAAGATTTTCCTGCTGAATTTTTAAATTCTCTAACTCGAATTTTTTTTGGAGTTATTTAATAAAATTATTTATTGCTTTTTAGAAATAATTTAACCGTTTTATATTAGAAAATTTGCAATATTTTATTTTGCAATTAACGTTTATCTTTGGTTTCCACGAGATTTTTAAAAAACCTAACCCTGGCGAATACCAAGAGTTAAGTGTATCTTGTGTAATTTAAGTAAAGTCTTTTGAATTGATAGTTTAAATCCATCAACAAATTATCATCGTCAGTAAAATATTAGCGAACTTTTTGTAGCCTCATTTAACAGATATGCAATGATTTATTTGAACGTTAGGTAAGAAAAAATGCTATTCATAAGAAAGATGTTTTTCTTTATGAAAAAGTTTTATTGAAAATTATACGTTTGCAACATTTTCATATGCACAATTTGTTATTAAATGTTTTGCTTTTGTACATTTCTGAATTGAGCGTAGTCATGATCCCATGTGCCAGAGCCGCACGAGTAGAATTTATAAATTCCATGAATTTTAGACAGTACGACACAGTTAACTTTAGTTGGTTCTCAACTTATCTGTGGCTTTCCATTCGTAGTAATCTGTCAAATACAGCACATAATATTTTTATTTACAACTGAATGAGCTGTTAATATTCATGAAAACAATTATTTTAAGATATATTGATTAAATACAGCATTTTTAAAATTTCAGGACAAAATTTACTTACCCTTTATAGTTTTGAATTCCAGCTTCTCAATTTCACAGGCAAATCCATGTATAGATACAGTACAGTGGCGTGTCGTGACATTTAATGATAGGGAAGCTGTGTTTCTGTAGAAAGCCGACTTCCAGGGGCAATCAGTCAGCGATGGTCTAGGGCAGTGTTCCGCAACCTTTTTCTACTTGCGGCACACCCATGACCACAACACGGCACACGAAAATGTTATTCCCTGAAAAATGTATATGATACTATGAATAGAATTACGTAATGCCACTAACCTATTATTACTATTATTAAACAGACATCAACACCTGTGAGCGAATTTATTTTACATATAATTTCTTAGAATACATAAAAATGCGTGGCTTGTAATAAAGAATAAACAAACATTATCTTATTTCATCAGTGATGCGGCAGAGAATGAAATACAAGCGTAAGAAACACAACAACTGTGATGAAAAAATATAAATAAAACTTGAAATTAACAGAATATGTAAAAGTTCACGTCACACCTTTTACCATGTGACGGCACACCGGTTGCGGAACACTGGTCTAGGGCAGTGTTAATTAACATGGGAGCCGTGGCCCCCTGGGGTCCATAAGAAGTTTGCCGGGGGGCCGCGAAATTATGCAAAATTTCAGAATATAATAAAAAGAAAATTGATGTATAACCGAATATCGTATAGAAAAGTGAAATAAGAAAGATAAAGTTTTCGTATTTAATTTTTTTTTATTTATTTCTTATTTCTTCCTACATACAACTTTGTTAGTACAGAAGAAATAAATGCAAATATGCTACTACACCGCAGTATTTACTTCTTTTATTCCAAAGTAATTCTAAAAAACTATTAATGCTTGAAATTTAAAAAATAAAGCAGTAATAAAAAAATCAATTTATTATAGATAATTTAACAAATATAAATTATTATTTAAAAAAATGGGAGTCACAAAAATAATATGAAATATTTGGTTGGCGGCGAGTATAAAAACGTTAGCTTACTAAATTAGAATAACTGAATTATAGGCTTTATTAAACTTCTAATTTGATATGATTTCATTATTATTATTGGATACTTAGTTAGACCATATTAATTCATTTCAACTATACAGAAAAATTTGAAGATATATAAAAGGAACTGATAAAAGTTTCATGAAAAAGAACAGATTTTGTGATAACCTTCATATAATATTACAGGAATTGTCAAATATAGACACGAGGTACTGAAAACACTTAATTATTATGTTTGAAAAAAGAAATACATGAACAACACAATAAGTAAATCATTTAGCATACACTTTTAAAATAAATCATGTTTATAAACCATTACTTTTATATATACAAAATAATTTTTTACAAATATTTTTACATTATAAAAATTTAACCAAGGCCTCGATATACACAGCTATCTTGCCATTCTACGGCACCTTGAGTACATAAATATTGGGCAAGTTTGTCACGTAACACTTTTGCGTCACAGCTACGTGTGTTAGATCCTTGCCTACCACATTTATGTAAGTGTTTTTGCTCATCACGTCATTGTCCCAGATTGACTGAATGAGCCGAATCTTCTGTGTCGACAAAACCCGTTGGACAGTATGTTGTGCTGTATTCGGTTAATAAAAAATTATGTAACACAAGGGAAGCAGCAACAATCTTTGGCAATGTTACATTTTCATCGAAATTCAATGACCGTAAAAATATTCTGAAGCGTGATGCCAAAATTCCAAATGCGTTTTCAACAACACGCCGAGCTCGACTCAAACGATAATTAAAAATAAAATGATGAAAATGAGATTTACGAGGGTAAGGTCTCATTATATTTCTCCGCAAGGGTAATGCTTCATCAGCCACAAAGTAATAAGGAAAACTTACATCACAATTTGGCAAATTAGCATCTTTGGGAAGATTAAACGTCTGATTTATTATTTTTTTGCCAAATGTGCATTTCTGAAAAACTCCTCCATCACTTTCGCTTCCATAATGTCCAAAATCTACAAAAATTAATTTGTAGTGGGCATTTGCAACAGCCATTAATATCTTACTAAATCTCCCTTTATAATTATAATTAAGAGACCCAGTATTTGCAGGACACTGCAAAACAATATGTTTACCATCAATACTGCCACAGCAATTGGGCAGTTGCCAACGTTCCAAAAATCCCTCAGCAATGTCTTGTCATTCCTCTTCTGTCTGAGGAACTTTCATATATGTTCCTTTCAATCTATTCCAAATAGCAAAACTGGTCTCTCTCTCACTATTTTAGTTACTGTTGTTCTTCCCACTCGAAAACTGTAACTCAAACTTCGAAAAGTTTCTCCAGTAGAAAGAAACCTAGAATTTTAAGTAAAGTTTAAATATGATGAAATGTATACATTAAGTGCATCATTTTATCATTTCCATTTTGTCACATTCAATTAACTTGTTGTATTTAGAAATAAATAACCATTTAATGCTCTACATGAAAAAATTTAAATGAGAATCACACAAATTAATAACAAACTTGCAATAATTATTTTGTTATAGTACTGGCCAACTGTTTTTATTGTAATAGAAATTAAATAAGCAGATTATAAATGTTTGGTTCTGTACTATAGCTAATAAGTTAACGTTATTATTTTATCCATTTCCTTTTTTATTATAGATTATAATTCGTATTTTGATTTTTTAATACAAAATATTAGAATGTATAAAAATAATAGGCTGTAAAACTCAATAAACTCGATCGTAAGCTGATATAGCATCACGCCATCGGGTATTTTGTTTGGTTATATCAGGCTCAATTAATCACAATAACTTTGCGAATGTCTCGACGGGCATTCGGAGAAACCTACATTTAGATAAAATATATTTCATTTATTCGCTATATAGTAATACTATCCGAATTAAATATCCATGTCAAATAGATGTACTACTGTACTTACTGCATGAAGTGTGTTACTGTGTTGTTATACCAGTTAAACTTTTTAAGTTTAACTGGTATAACAACACAGTTTTCGTCGACGCCATTTTCGTCTACTCTCGGTAGTTGTTTATATGTACAGCGGGCAGAGGGCGCGCATTTCAACTGTAGAGTACAGTATTTGCCGCATGTGAGTACGTGCGGTACGGAAAGACGACGGATCGGTAACCGTTTCCGTCGTCCATTGCTGCATGTGGGTACCAGGCTTAAATTGTGGCTCGTTGTAATGTTACGCGTGATCAAAGTGGCCCGCGAAACAATTTGGGTTGGCCAGGCCTGTCTTAAATAATAAATCTAAATCAGTTCGGCCTAGGACGAACTAGTTAAGCCTAAAGTTTTTAGGCCAAACTAGATTGTCCTAGGATAAACTAGTATATCCTGACACGCGTAGGATAAACTAGTTTGGCCTGAGATCGGGTTTAGCCGGTAATATTTACATAAAAGAACTAAAAAACAAATTTATTCTAAACGGATATCCTAATAGTTTAATCGATCGCTGGGAAAAGAAGATAAATAGTAAAATGAATAATAAAAAATCAAAAAAAGCTGAATACAGATACAAAATATATCAGTTTTCCATATATAACAGGACTATATGAGAATATCAACATAGATTTACAAAAAATTAATGCAAAATTAGCCCGGAAATACGAAAAATTAGAAAATAGATTAAAACTGGTAAAACCTAATAAAGGAGATAATAAAGATCAAGAAACAAAGAACGTAGTGTATAAGATACCGTGTACCTGTAATACAACTAAATACTATATAGGAGAAACCAAACGCAAACTGAGTATACGAGTAAAAGAACATATTGCAGATCTCAAATGTAATCGACTAAGCTCTGTTTTTCATGACCATTGTTTAATAAATAACTGTAATATAAATAAAAATAATGTTAACATCCTACACACAAAAAAAAAAAAAATATGTATAATGGAAAATTTAAACAAAGCATCTCACTTTTAATAGCCAAAAATTGTATCAATAAAAATTTAAGTGTAAAAATAAATGAGAACTGGATGAAAATATTATAATACACACAACATACACTAATGTTGATTGTAATTATCTATAATGGTTATGCTGTTATTAATAATATCTTTCTTTGTAATATGCAAATCAGTACAAAACTGCAATGCAGTATGTAACGTTGATATGGTTAATTTAAAAAACAATAATGTAAAAAATTGTCTACTTATCTTTCGAGAAATATGTGATTATGTCTAAGATTGTTGTATATTGTGAAATAGGTAAAAGATCATTTATAGCAAATTTTAATGAAATTACTCCACTTATTGTAAAATAAGTTGTGTGCGCCCATTAGGTTAAAGCCTTGTATGTATAACGGATTAAAAGTGAATATGGTAAGAAATATACATTATTTTAATTCTGTTTTATTAGATATTTTATGTAATAATTTAAAAACCTTATCTTTTAGTTGACTGATGAGGGGCTTTATGCCCGAAACGTGTTGTTGTCACGTATCAACTAAAAACTGATATAAATAAACACTTGGCTTTATTTCCAATTCACAATTTGAGTTCGAAGTCCAACAATCAAATATTTATTTAAAACTAAGCATCGAGTGCGGCAAAAGCCTCGACCAGAATCCGAATATTTTTATAATACAGCCGCCATTATTTATTTTCAAGAAAGTCTTTGATAAATTACATTATAAATGTATTACAAATTGTTATCGTTTTATTTTAAAATTAATGTAACTAATATAATTTTACTTGCAAACATATCAACCTCTGGTCCGCGGACTCTTTGGATTCCGATGAAAAGGTGAATCATGACTAGGGAAGTGTGATGTTACTGTTCTATGACGTGTGCCTGCAAAGTATAGTGAAAATAGTCTTACTCGAGAAAAATAAGTCGTCCGGAAACACGTCAAGTGGCGTGATTGAAACAAGTGACAATTATGAGTAGTCACGTGACGGCGAGATAAAGACAAGTCGCATGTTTTGTATAAGGTCAGGAACACACGTAAAAATTCTGGCCGAATAGAAAACACCACTGCCACCAACAGTACTAATTTTATTAATTTTTTCCTCTCATATATTCTATTTATCCCTTTGTATCTTCCATTTTTTTCTCCACTTCCTCTGCTATAATATAGAAAATTTTTAAATTAATAGACTTGTATTCCAAATTCAAATAAAGAACGTGTGATCTAAATACTAGGCCTATATATCGATTCTACTAGACTTACCTGTTATTTGAAATTTAACACCTGTAGCCATCCATAAAAGTTGTTTAAATACAGTATCTTTATACATGAGACTGATTTGGTCGAACGGATTCAATAAACTCCTCGATTTCATTTATTTTTCGTTTTTTCGAGACCATCACAATTGTAAGGTTAACCCTCATTGCCGCCATTGTTAGAATAAAAACCACGTGTCTACTTCGACGTCACAGGAAAGACTTCTCTTTATTGGAGGAATTTTGGCGTAAAAAGTAGAAACATGCTCTACTCTATTTTCAGTTCTGTTTCAGCCAAAATTTCAGAAAACTTTTTACGTTTTCTGTTTTATGCTAGATTTTACGCCGAATTTTACGCATGTGTGTTCCTGGCCTAAGTTACCAGTTACAACGTAGCAAATGTATTAGCAAACTATTAATTGTTTGAGATTGAAATTTGTGTTAATTCCATAAGATTTAAAAAATCAACTTTCAAGAAATTTACAAAAGTATTTATTTCATGTTTGATCATTTCAAAATAAAAACAATTAAATGGTATATTTAACGTTAATTTTTATAAATAACATATTTAAAATAGAGTTTACAAAATACAATGACCTATGAGATGGATCGGGTATCGAGAGGGGGTCTGCTGATTCATTAAAATCCTCTAAGGTTTCCCTTATATATTCTTTTATCTCGTCCGATAATGGTGCGTTTTTCGATTCGTACGAAAATTTTACTCTGAGAACGTCGTCTTTTAACTTCTTCTCTTCTTCCTTTAAATTTGAATTCTCTTCTTATGATTGAGAAATCTCTTTCTTTGTCTCTTTCGTGTCGTTTTTCAAGTTGTCAATTCATTTCTTCAACTTACATTTACAATTGTTTTCCCGTTCAATAAGTTTCAAGTATTTTCTTCTCCGTTGTATGTATATCATCTGGCATAGTCTGTATCCGGCCAATCGAAAGAAACCGTTTAGTTCCTCAATCGATCGCCTGATCAGCTCGTCGTCACCTGATATACGAAATTCAACGGTAGCATTTCCATTCCGTTGATTTTCCTGCAGAAAACAAAAAAAAATATATATATATAGTTTTTCCCCCAATAAATAAAGAAATATATAAGTAAAATGAAACTTACCATTTCAGACGAAAATTATTTTCAGTTATTTATGGGATAACTAAAAATGTACACGAAGTTCAATACGGGAGAGCATTACTAAATTGCTTCTTAAGCTTAGTTCACACTGAGCTCGATTCGCTAGCGAAAGCGAATAACCCGTCAAAAACAGAGCGGTTATTCGCTCAGTTTTCCGCTTTCGCTAGCGAATCGCGCTCAGTGTAAACTAAGCTTTATGTACTAAACGACTTTAAGAGTCCACGCTTTTATAGCAGAACGGTAAGCACGTGATTTGCGCATGTTTTCAAATGTGACGTCAAAAATAATTAGCAGACTAAAGCCACAAAATGTAAAACCTCTTTAATCCTTAAGGCTGTTTACCGAAAACTCGTTATCCTTAATGGCATTGTTCACTGAGGCTGAAAGTTTGCTGATAACTCATTAGCATTCTTAATGCATTTTTTTTTAGTGTTTGTAACTATTTATATCAATATATTTTAAATATTATACAATTGATAGTTCTTGAATTTATATATGGAATAAATTATGTTTTCTAAATTAATCATTATTATTTTAATATTATTATTATGTAAAAAAATATCTTTTTAAGCGTTTTAGTGATGGTGAATGGTCAAATATGACTTATGCTGTGGAAACGCTTTTATTTAGTAAAAATGAATTTGTCTCTGAGAAATTAATCTGTAAATTGTAATTCTCGACAAATTTGCATGAAAATATTATTAGAATGACGATTTCCAAATTTAAACAGCCAGAAATAAATATAAGTAATCATAATATCTTGGTGATAATCTATATGTAATCGTGTGAAGTGAAAAATATTCCAAATAGTATTTAAGCATGTGTAAATAAAAAGTCGATAAAGCTTTTAATAAAGCATTTGGTGAATATTTCGTCAATACTGTAATAAATAAGCAAATATCAACTCAGTTTTTCCTGTTTGAATTGAACAATTGCAATAAATGGATAATCTTATTATTTTTGGCTTCGTCAGTTGTTTATAACACTCGAATTACAGTTTGCTGAAGATATTTAAATTCATAATCATAAGAATGTGTATTTATTCTTTCAATTAGGTTTAAGTTTCAACGATGTTTAAACAAATTTACATTAAAAAAATTACATTCGTACACAAAGACTAAATAAAACGAAAAGATTACGATTATAGAGAAAAAGTTAATAACGAAATCTTATTTTTCGTAATGAGAAACAATAATACAATAATAGTTTGCGATTTCAGTCATTTCTAAAAGCTAAGAACAACACTAAAATATATGAAAAAAGTAGAAATAGAAGCAATTTCGAAATGAGTATTTTCGCATTCAATTTAACCAGTTTTAAAAGCTCTCAAATTAAAAATAAAAGCAAATATCGCAGATTATTTAATGTACGAATATTCGATAAGTATTCAGCTGTAAAACTAATTATTATGTACTGTTCTACACCCGTACGATACATGCTTAAAATCAGTGTAGAAACATGTGGATGGTGATCACCCACAAATCATTTCAGTTGTTCGTATCGAATTTATACAAATTTGCATTACAGAATAGTTATTTACATATGATTCAGAATTAATCTTTAAAATATTCAACACAAACGAAGCCGTATTTTATTTACAATATTTGTTTTTTCTATTGAAAATATTGAAAAAAGTGAGAGAAAAGTATTTAAAAAATGAACATAGCTTCCGATGATCAATAACCTATTAATACAAAATATAATCGGAAAGAAGACATTAGAGGGAAAACGTCTTGGATTAATCTTCAAGTTAAAATTTAATTTTCATCTGTAAATAATTCTACCGAACGCAAAAGGAATGTCTGGTAACAATAAATAATTTAAAAAATCGGTTAGTTGGTGATTAATGTCGAAACGCCTATCATTAATAACAATTATTAATATTATTTTTAAAATATATAAAATGTATTTATATAAGGGTTAATAATTAAATATAATTATTACCCTTGAACTTTATTCCCGGAAGTATTTAAAATTTACCGCGACAACTAAAAGTACAGAGCCAATTATCTGTCTTATTGCTTGTCAATCTCATTTATGGTGTTAAAAGGTTTTCAAAACGTCTTTTGTTTTTCTTATCAGTTGGTCCAAGTTTGCTTATTCATCGCGCGTTTTAAAATTAATTACAATGAAAATAATTGCTCGGAAGAATTTAACTGTGTTTAAAGCATCATTTATTTATTGTAATTTATAATAAATTATACGTATTTACATTGCAAAATTATCAAAGAAGCTAAGTAAATTATTTATTTCGCTGTTGTACAATGCAGTGAATAAAAATTTCAACATGTGATTCCAAAATAATAAATATAAATATATAATTTAATTTACGTCGTCACGCCAAAAAAAAAATGGAAACTGCGGTATTGAGAAACAATAAATTGTCACTAAAGTTTTGTAAAAGTGAGGAAATTCCTGGAGCGAGTAAGGAAACGTGCAGGGGCCAAGTATCCAACTCTTCGTTTACAAACAGGAGAACCAATAGTTTGTGAATGAAGATTTTGGCATGTGAACGAAGTATAATAATAGACATATGACGTCGTCTTTCCAGATGTCTTTTTTTATTTTTCTGTCGATAGCCCGACACGTCTTCCGCAGCCATCTTGTATTTTCTCGCGCGCGTGGGATTGAGAGCGTTCGCACCATGGAACTGTGTCCGACCTTAGCCACAATCTAGATCGAAATGCTCGGTGCGAACGGGGTATAACGTTCTACAACAAAATCCACTAAGTTTAGCTTCGCTAGAAAAACAATTTTTTTTTGACACAGAAAACAAAATCCTACCCAATGGCGGATTACTCTATAATAATTTTTCTATTCTTTTTATTTTTCATAAAATAATAATAATAAAATTTTGATTAAAAATTGCAGACCGGCATTTTCTCGGTATCACAATAAATAATTGTACGTTTTCCTATTTCATTAATAAACAGTTCCACTGTTAAAAATTAAGCTCGATCCTTACGTAAATATCGATTGTTAATCAATGGTGTTTGTTTAGTAGATAATAAATAATACAATTTTATAAAAACAAAACAAATATTTTTGTCAATTCGGTAAGAAACATGAATTTAAACGCATTCTCAATTATTCTAAGGTGCAACTGTCATTACTTTTTTTGTGTATTTAAACAGATTCGAACTATGTTTTGTAGTCTTTATCATTTCAAACTTACTTCTTTTTAATAATTGAATAAAGTAAATTTATTTTACAAAGTTGAAAGCCATTTGGGCGCTTTCCACCCTTCCCTCGATCTAATAAATATCCCGACAACAATATATAAGTAAAAGCATAAAAATAACGAAAACAAATACACGTTAAAAATTCTGCGAGATAATTCTGAAGCTTTGCTGAGTGAGTGTCAAAATTACGTTTATTTTTTTCCTTAGTTTTTTGTCAAATACACTGAATATGATTTGTAGTCATAAAGTTAGCTGAATGGTTAACAGTGAGATGTTGGTGTCCTATATTTCCAACTGTATTGTACGCAGACCACAAGGCAGAAACTACAAGTGTGCCAAGTAAAACAAACTGCTGTAGGATAAATGGTAGCATTTCGTTCATCAACCGCGACTATAAAACTTTTGTATAAACGTTGTAGCGAAAAAGCATTGACTTTCGACGAATAATACAACTTTCGTCACCCTCAACTGTGTTACCTGGTCTTTAATGACGATAAAAATATACATTTATGTTTGAAACCTTAATTTTGAAGAGAGATTAGTTTTGTAAATTATAAATGCTAATGACTAGTAACAAAATTCAGTTTGTCACCACTTGAAATTCGATAATGAACTCCTTCACATTTATCCACCCAAATTTAATGTCATTTATCTCCTCAATCAGAAATTTGCTGGAAAACAAATAGGAATTATAAAGCTGTAAATTGGATGTACGAAGTTACCTTCCGAGATACATCCAAGAAGAAAAAAAACGAATTTCTAAATAATTTTTGCCTTTTTCGGTAAGCATTTAGCCATTTTTTACAATGTTTTCCTTTTAGAAATTTAAAATATTTATACATTATAAACATTAATTTCAAATTAAGAATTCTTCCATTCATGTACAGTACAGCCTTTACTGTATCAGCGCTGGTTACAGACTGGTATGTGAAAACTCGAACAAAATATGACTCCACACATATTTTAAAAATTCAAAAAATAAAATTAATTTTTATTATAGACGTAGAAAAAATATCAGATATTTACTACTACAAGTAGTCATTAGTACAGTATTTTTCAATTGTTTCTATTATAAAGTCACTTTAACAACAAGTGATAACTTACATTAATACCGTGTTTCCCCGAAAATAAGACATCCGCAGAAAATAAGACCTAGCACAGATTTTGCTGAATTGCGAAATATAAGACCTCCCCCTGAAAGTAAGACCTAGCGAAGTTTTTTTAGTCGTAACGGTCATCGACAGATGGTTGAAAGTGGCCGTTGGCTTTTTGAAAGTACAGCCACTGATTGGTCAGCAGACAATTACGCCACACGGCATGATTTGCATAAGACTATGGCTTGGGAATCACAGATTTGCATAACGTTACGGCTGATGATGGCTAATTGGTCGGCCGGGAATCACGCCACATGACATTTGCATAGTGCTACGGTTCAGTAAGCACTAATTGGTCATCGAGTTCGATGTTGACGCTATAAAAAGGCGACAGTTCGACACACCGGATATACGTCACTCTCGTCTAAGTTCGACTTGGGCATTTTTTTTGTTCAATAATAAATGTGAATTCTTCTTCCTGGAAAAAATAACACATTCCCTGAAAATAAGACCTAGCGCATTTTTCAGAGCAAAAATTAATATAAGACACTGTCTTATTTTCGGGGAAACACGGTAGATACTGAGTCAATCATTATCCAGAATTGAAACCCAGATAGATTTCGTCAACAGATATTTCCTGATTAGGTGTGTAATGGTGTTCGAAGACCCTGTTTGCATGTTCCAAAAGAGGCTGGAATTTGGCAAACGGATCATGACCGGATTTTCCACTGCCAGGCAACTTACTGTCATCGACGAGATGAAAGAAACTTAGCAATTGACAAAACCGCTGTTCAGATATAATTTCCCGAGACCACGAATTGGATTGGGTGGGAGAAGTGCACCAGTATATAGCGTAATCTGATGATTCTGTGCGACCCACATTTAAAATACACTCCAAAAACCCTTTCACCTCTGGAACAGAGACTTTGGTCCAGTTCTTCAAATAGGATGGTACGTTATTTCCCATGCCATTTAACACTTGCTGCGCATATCGATTGGTTTCCTCCACCATAAGAGACAGCAAAGTACTAGTGAAAAACACATAGAAATATGCGATATAAGGAGAATTTGGAGGTGGCATATGTTTTGGGCCAGGTACCTCACAAAAAGGAAAACGTTGAGCTACTTCTGGTGAAAAAACTTCCCGGTAGATCTCATCTTCCATTTTGTCATTACTGTCAGAATGTGCAGCCGAGGTGGAGGGAGTGGCCACATCATGTTCAGGCTCATAGTCTTCATCTTCAGAACTGGAGAGGGAATATTGACTTGCAGAATCCACTTCCTCTTCAGATTCCTCTTCATAGTATTCATCTCCAAAACTACTTAGATCGGACTCATATTCAGAGTCACCCGTCATCCGATCTAAATTCTCCATTTCGAAACCACTGTCAGAAGGAACAGAGAGAGTTGTGGAAGCCACATCATTTTCAGATTTATAGCCTTCATCTCCTAAACTACTTAGATCGGAGTCATATTCAGAGACATTTGACATCTGATCGAAATACTCTTCGAAATCACTGATTTCGCTTTCAGACATTTTCTAGAAAAATCCTATTTAGAATAAAAACCGTATTACTATAGAAAATAATACAATACAGTAGATTCTCGATATTCCGATGGATTCAGGGTTCCCCGACAGACTGGCACAAATGAAATTTTCTACTTACCACTTCGTATGTGCGACAGATAGAATGAGGTATAGTGCAATTCAGATATGTTATTATCAGTTGTTTGTTAGAAAATCGAAACATTCAAGTGTTTTTTGCTGCATTGGTAATTACAATGGCGGGTTATTTTATAAGGTTAATGTAAAAAATCTGTTGCTTGAGTTTGTTTGAGTGGTCACCCATATAAAAATCTATAGAAACAGAAACTATTTATGTCCTGTTATTGCTTAATTTTGCTTTATTTAATTTAAAATATATCTTCTTATTTCAAATTAATGTGTTGCCCCTGTGCATCATGCTTTTCTGTAAACAACAGCGTTGAGCCGGCCATCCCCGAAAAATTCCTGGAATTTATCAACTCGTCCTGATTCGAACCAGGGTCCCCAAAACGGCAGGCTTGACCGCTCGGCCAATCAACCGTCTGTTCTCGATATATCAGTAAATGACAGTTTATGCATATATTTTGAGTCTTGAGATCCTTATTTTCGGCCATCTTCAGGCCTGTAAATTGGCCGAAAACGTTTATTGTATAATTAAATTTATTGCTGAAAAAGTACGAATGATACTTTTTTAATTTTATCGTCAAATCTCACGTTATTTATCAAAAAAGAATTTTTTCAGACGGCTACTTTTTGGCTAATTTTAAGAAAATTATCGGTTAAAAAAAGCTAAGAAGCATCTGGCAACACTGCTTCGAATGTGAGACGAAGTTTGACTCTTAAAATCGTTTGCATCAAAAATTATAAACATTGAAAATGCCGGAAAGTAAGTTTTTCTTTTAAATTAAACCAAACTTCTTAAAATATAAGCATTTTTAATATGTAAACACGTGGTTCGTAAATTGGAGTTATTTTCCCATGTATAAATGATGCATGTAAATGACAATGTTATGTTATACTTTATCACGTGATGTTTTAATACATATGATTTTATATACACTTTACCTTCATATGAATGCTACGTAGTATACACATTTATATTTGTATATGTACAGTACAATTAGATGCATTAAATTTTTGACAGAAATACATGAGATTACAATTACACCTCTGAATAAGACAGTTGGAACCTTATGAGAGAGAGACAGTATCCGTAGGAGCAAAAAGTCAAAGGAACCGTACCTCTACGCGCGACCGTTGGTGAGGTACGGTTCTTCGAAATTGTCCTACTTTCGGGTTGCGCGTGATTGCAAGTTGCGTTGCTTCGCCTTTTAATTATTTTGCCAGTGCCACTATGCCGGATTTGAGTAGTCCTGGAGTTATACACGACTCTGGAGTGAAAAGTTAATAACATTTTCCAAATTTAAGTGGATTATATGTAGCAAGTGGTAAGAAAATAAGTTGCAAAATGAAAGGAAGGAAGACCTTCAATGATGTACAGTACCGAGATGTGGGTGATTATGAGAGCCTGGAAAAAGACGGCGGAGATGAGAATGCCGAGATAGATGTGTGGTGTGATGATGATGAACAGAATTGGGAATGATTACGTAAGAGGAACATTCGAGGTGGATCCTATAAGTAAGAAGATGCAGGAAACTAGATTAAGATGGTTTGGATGTGAGGAAAGAGGAAATGAGGACTATGTTGGAAAGAGGGTTGGGAAGTTGGAAGTGAAAGGGAAGAGGAAGTGGGGAAGACTGATGCTGAGATGGAGAGACAAGGTAGCAGAGGATTTGGGAGAGTGGATGCTCTGAATATAGGGAAGTGGTGGAGACAGATTAAAGATGGGAATGCTGATCCTAAATAAACATGGAAAAAAGCTGAGAGAGAAGAAAGGTTGTTTGTTAAGACAGTAAGATAGTTACAGATTCAGAATGAATTTAAATATATAACTATAATTCTAAAAAATTAAAGGATTAAAAATTCAGAAAAATAGTCTTCGAGTAAAAAGTACAATCTATCAGCACCGATTTCGAGGAAATTTATGACATAGACAGTTAACAATTAAAAAAGGTTTATTATACTTTTTCTCCTTTATTTGGATAAAGGATAAAAGAATGGAGAACAGAATTTTACTCATCTTTTTTTTAAAATCTCGAGATATACGAGATATATATGTTTGGTGAAAATTTGTTGCTGAAATTCTTGTCAGTAATTTTGGTATTAGTCTAATCATTGGGTATACAAGTATCCTTTTGATGTTTCTGAAATCAAATCCTTCTAAATTCATTATTTGTATAATCAAAAATGTAGAAAATGGATTTCAAACAAAACACTTTTAAATGGTACTGAGTTTTTTTTTTATGAAGTAATTTTGTTAATAGTTTTTAAGCTGCAAACAAGGCATGTTGCCTTGGGAGCTTAAATCTGGCTGAAGTTTAAGTATATCAGTTTGAGTTGATGACACTGCTGAACACAGAAATGAAGTTTAGTTCTAAATGCATGATTCAATTTACATGTTTTAATGGCACTAAGGGGCTGTCCATAAATGACATTCACAGTGAGAGGGAGGGAGTGGGTTACGACAAGTTGGAGAAGAGGGATCAAGCTTAAGTGGATGTTCATTTGTCATTAAATTTTAAACAGTTTATTGCATTTTATTATATTTATTTCAAGATTTCTTGTGTTTTCTTTTATAGTTATGCTATCTATCATTCATAAAGTGATAGAGGTTTTAAGGGGGGCTGAGTTTTGTTGGATGTCCAAAGATGGGAGGGAATAAATCAACTCTTTAAACATGAAATTGGCTTAAACCATTAGAGACAAAATCAGCCAATAAAAAAATTGTTTGATTAGTTTTTATTTACAAGTTCCCCTTGTAGCCTGAGGGATGAAAACAATTTAGTCTCCAGGTACATAGGAAAAAATTTTCAGAGCTTAGAGTTAAAAAATAAAATCTACCGGTGTATGGCAAGTTTACTTTTAAAACTGATGCTATTACAATGAGATGTTTTAAATCAAATAGGAGTTCTGTTCAAATTTTTAAAATGCTGTTTGTGAGTTTGAATTTCACTAGAATGCTTGATGGAAATTTAGATGTTCAAACCTTTTTGGGTCTGATGATGGGACAGAAGTTACAAAAAACATTTCACCAAATAAAAAGCTTTGACTCCTATAGTCATCTTAGCATTTATGTTTCTCCTGTTATAAGTGTATGCATTAGACAAATATGAAAGACCAATTTCACTTTGCTAGCAGAACAATGTTCAGTAATCTGAGTTTCAACACACAATAGTTCAGCTTTCAATACTAAGTGATATGCATTATACACACCTTTTACTTTTTTCTGCATTTAGCTAGGACCTTTATGAAGATGGACTAATTCTCTAAGTAACAATGTTTTCTTCATATAAAGAGAACTCAATCTACCATTTAAATATTCATTTTTGGTAAATTAGCAATGTTGCTAAAAAGATAACTCCATAAAAACCATGTCTAAATTGAAAAAAGAAACAAAATGGTTATCAGTATACAAGGTATCTGAAAAGTTACTGTGCAGTGAAAGATTTGCAATGTCATTAAAGTTATATGTATGGTATTGAATACAATATTTGTAAGTCATACATCTCATGTTTCCATTTTGCAATAGATGGGGGTTACCACTCACTCACAGATGTTCCAGTTTTCAGAAGACTTCTTTCTTAGTTGCATACTTTACCATGGAATCTGGCCCACTAGGTCTCTGGACCATACTCTCCCAATTTTGGGGCCTCTGGGGAATATCTCTAGTATTTACTGTAGGAGAAACTGCAATGTAAAATTTCTTTTATTAAAACTTAACTTAAACATTTTCTAATGCACAACTTTTCGGACACCTGTATGAAAAAGATCAGTACATGAGAATTAAAAGTTAAATATTTTATTATAGTAAGTAATTTTCAAGAGTAACTTCTCATTAAAATATATATTTTTCAGGGGATCATGAACCCTTTTCTAATCCTCTTCCTCCCACCGGGATGGAAATGAGAAGAGGAGAGGAAGCCGAACTGTAAGTATTAATTTTTTCATAATAGAAAATTAAAAACAAAATATTTTATATTTTAGTATAAAGTAGAATCTACTTATTGTAATCATTTTGGGAGTTGTTTATTGATAACAATAATCAAATGATAAACATTAAGATAAGTATTTAAATAAGTATATGGTTAATGTAAATTTTGGTTTATTGAACCTCATATTAACATGATATTTTAAGAAGAATTAATAAATGTATAATTTGAATTTTTATTAATTATATTGCTATGTCTGTATCTTGGCATGATTTTAAGTTATTATTGAATTGGATTCATTTGTAGATAAAGTTTTCAATTCAAATATTTTAAAATAGTATCCCAACTTTTCTAATAAAAGAACTAAACTTGCTGTGTTTAATTCAATTATGACAAATTGAAGATGGATAACTTTGAATTTAAATTACCAGATATATTGAGAAAGGAATTCATGAGTGTAGGAAAGGCTTATTTTTAATATATGCATAATTTTGGTTCAATGAATAAAGAAAAAAAAAAAAATAAACAAACTGAAAAATAATAATAGTAAGTAATTCTTTTTACCTCTGTGTCCTTACTCTTATCAATTTCTGTTTATATCCTTGTCTACTTGGACCTTGTTTATTAATAGGACTTATTACACCAGTGTTATAAGTCCTATTAATGAACAAGGTCCAAGTAGACAAGGATATAAACAGAAATTAAGCAAAATTTTGCAGCAGCATCTCAATGAAGACACGATCTGAACAGAGAGTGAATGAATTTTATGCACTTTGTTTATGCTGAGATTTCCAGAGGTCTACCAAAATGAATGCTACTATTTTAAATGATTGTAATTATGTTAATTATTATCCAAGAAGTATGCAATGTGCACAATTGCTAGGGTAATTGTCCGAGTTTTGCCTTCCATCTGCATTTGAATGTCTCATTGTCTGCTATCTCTTGGAAGTGCCATAAAAGAAAATGTCTCTACAACAGAGAAAGCATTTTATGTTCTGCAGTTTGCAAAGTTGGAATCATTGTTATTGTGCAACAAGAGTAATCTTTAAGAGCTGTAGAATTGTGGCTGCCATGGGAGAAGTGGCAATAGATGTGTCGTAGTGAGCGTAGAAAGAATTTGATCATAATAATTTAAAATGGTAGCATTCTTTTTCGAAGATCAAGTTTTTATTTAATAATTAATTTCCTCATGTATGTAAAGGGACAAAGTTAGAAGATACTTTATGTATTGTCTATTTTTAAGAATTTTTCTTAAATTTTGTAACTTTATGTCTTTATTTATGTCTTTGTTCTTTTGCATTATCTGTAAAATGCGGTTTGCAGAAAAAATTTATTTACCACATTTCTTTGATTCTAAGATGCACTGAGATTTTGAAATTGAGTTTTAAGACTTTTTATCAAAGAAAAAATTTTAAAATAATTAATTTCATTAAATATTTGTTAATTCTCAACAAGTTAGATACAGTAGAGCAGTGTTTCTCAACTTCTAACAAATCGTCGCCCCCTTCAATAAAACCATTACGTACTATCGCCCCCTTCACTTCAAAATTCCAATGCCGAGGGTCAAGGCTAACGCCAAATTCGTACTGCATTGAATAGACTAGTGACTAGTATAATGTTATTTGTTTAATTATTGTACGATATAACAAATAAAATATCTAATTATTCTTAATATGATGTTTTACTATATCACCCAGAAAATTGTTTTTTGCCTCCCAAAATATAAATTGTTAATCGCCCCTCAACATGGAAAAATGCCCACATGGGAGCGATATCGCCCCCGTTGAGAAACACTGCAGTAGAGCATCGATTATCTGAATGTCGATCAATCGAAATGTCAATTAACCGAAAGCTTTCCAGTCAGCAAGTTTAAATTTCTCCTAGTGCTGTGGCACTGCAATTTTTTCTATGTCTTGGGCTACTTCAATATTATTTTTGTTGGTGTGCATGTTTTAGCTGGTAGCACTGGCGCGACCATGAGAGGATACTTAAGGACATGCCAGAATTTGAACAAATTTCAACATGGGATAGATTAATACAGTATATTTTTTCGTACATAATCGGTTATCTGAAAAATTGATTTTCTGAACAACCTAGTCCCCAATTGTTTCGGATAATCGATGCTCTACTGTATTTTCTGACTTGTAAATGCCATGAAATAAATAATTTCTGTCATTTATGTGGTCTATTTCTATAATCTTGTGAACATACAACAACTTTTTGCTTTACATTGCATTATAATGTCATTTTGAAATATTAAAGAGATGTTTTTAATGTTCAATGCTTGTTACTAGCAAAGCTTATTTGAAATGATGTGATCATTGAGTAGCATAGTGAAAAATGTTTATTAATAGTATATAATGTACGTCATCAGCTGGAAGTGATTACC
Organism: Centruroides sculpturatus; assembly: GCF_000671375.1. Classification (NCBI taxonomy): domain Eukaryota; kingdom Metazoa; phylum Arthropoda; class Arachnida; order Scorpiones; family Buthidae; genus Centruroides; species Centruroides sculpturatus. The sequence goes on along the minus strand of NW_019384299.1, from coordinate 580,686 downwards.
AAACTGACCGAAATGACTGTTGAAATTGCTATTTTGACTACAAATATAAGATGATTAAAAACTCTAATAAACAACTTAGATATTCACAGATGGTTATCAGCATATTTATAATTTGCAAGATACTATTTCTAGAAAAATGAATATTCTGAAATAAATTATAGCAATAGAAAGTGAAAATATCTGCATAAATTATAGGTGGAGACCTAATTGTAAATAAAATACATTAATATCTTGAAGTGGATAATATTTAAATGAGGAGAGACATTAATGATAATTGACAGCGTTTAAATTTGTTGATTCTGCTCAAGAAATTATAGCAGAATTTAGCATGTAAATAATTCATACTTTAATTTGCTAAAGTAATCTTGCAAACCTAATTCCTGTAATTATATTAACTAATTAATTAACAGTTCAGTGGTGCCTCATACTTCAAATGGTTCAAAGTTTGAATGTTAAATTTAAATCGTACTTCAGAATTTGAATGATGCTTCAGTTCGAACTGTGTGTACAATGAAAAAACTGCACTCAAAGCATAAATGAAATCTGTTGTGTGCCCAATGTGCCAAAGTCATCTCTTGCTCTTCCATTACACTTTTATGTTTTCAGTGCTTTTTACACTTTATTTTTTGGTGTGTTTGGTTATATATATTGTACATTATTTGTTGATTTTTAACAATTTCTTCCTGCAATTTTTCTTTGTCAGCAACTTTTGGGCACCCTACAGTATTTGTTTTGTATCTGTTAGTTCAAAATTTCCTGAATGGAACTTTTCTAAACTAACATTCAAGATGTTTGAAGTTTGGGAGCTTCTTTCTCACACACATTATGAACTGTTTATCTGGGGTTATATCCTTTCCAAAACTCATAAAGTATAATAAACCAGATTAATGTTTTATCCAAAGCTGTCAAATTGATTTTATTCAAACCAAATGTGAAGTAAAAAGTTCAAAAAAAATTTCTAAACAAAAAATACAGTCTTACATTGGCAATAATGTGTTAAATTTAACAACTGTTATAATTAAATCACACATCTATGTTAATTTTAAGTAACCACAGTGTTAAAAATATGCAAAAACTTTTGCAACAGAGAAATGCATGAAAGCTAAGAGATGGGGTGTAATATCAATGTTGAGATAAAAAGGAACTCATTGCACAGAACACACACATAGTGGATCTGGTGGCTGTGTTTAAGATGCTGAAGTCGACAGTGTGTGACTGCTTAATATAATTTTCATTTAATTTTACAGTATTTATGTATATTTATTGTTTTTGTGTTTGAATATATTATGAGGGCATTTAATTGTGTTATATTTATCTTAATTATGCACATTTGTTGTTTTAAGTTTATTGAAGTGGGTATCATTTATGGTTAAAGAATGAATTAAATTCGAAGTATGGGACACCACTGTATTATAGTTTTGGTAAATACAAATAGTCCTTAGTGCAATTCCCTCAAATAAGTGTGTTAATGCTCCATGCAGCACTTATTACAGACATTCTTCAGAATCACATTATACCAAAAACTGATGTGTAGTACGAAAATTGTTTGTAATTAATGAACCACATTAAAACAAAATTATGTTAACTGAGGACTTCCTGTACAGCTATATAACTTATCAATATTTGTACATATTAAATATAAATTATTATATAAATTAGATTGTTTTTATTGCACAAATGTATTTATTTATAAATTTTTTTCTCTGTAATTTAGTCCTGCCCATCCCATGACCAATGAAGATTTTCGTAAACTTTTGATGACTCCCCGAGTGCCACCTCCCACCGCACCTCCAGCAGCAAAACCAGAAATATTTGAGTAAGTCACTTTGTAAATTTATACATATCGTATAAAAGATTTATATTTAATCTCAGTAATCTGAAATGTACGGGATTGGAACAGTGTCAAAGATTGCCAGATTATTGGAAGTATCAATAAAATGAGTTCAATGGATTAATCATTTGGAAAGAAAGTAGTCGTATGTTATTGTATATTAGAGTTCTCAAGTTAATTGTCAATCCATTCAAATAATTTTAATTATGTAGTTCTAACCTTACCTTTAATAAATTAAATAATTATCTGAAATAAAAAATTGGTGGAGATACAGTGCGGAGCAGAATTATACACCAGTGTAATTTTTAAAAAAAATCTTTTGAATTATTTAGAGTAGATGGATAAAATTTTACATATTTTTTTATCATCTTCTAATGGCACATATCATCCTGATCAATTAATCCAAGCATAAGTTATGCAAAAATAGTCATTTCAGTAGGTAGAGAGATGAAGATGGGTAGATTCATAGAAGAAATTGTAACCAGATGGATATGTGGACAGTTAGCAGTACATAGCCGTGAAACCTTCAACTATTAAGTTAAATATTGCAGGTATTTGTATTTATGTAATAGTGGCTGAAACCTCGTATATCTCCGCCAATTGGTTATTTGAGATAATTATTTAATATTAAATATCTTTAGTCATTTTGTTATTCAAGTGTTCTGCCAAATTGGTGGATTTCCAATAAATTTAGTGGGAAATTGAAGTGACTGAAGGAGATTTAGCAGGCGGTACAGTATTTTTAGGGGGCGATTTTGCTATTTATAGAATATTATAAGATACTAAACCACAGAGTCAAACAAAGGTTCCATTAATAATATATTTAATATATTATAACATAACATTAAAGATCCCATGTAAAGATCAAATTAATATATCTTCCATAGTTTTGAAATGAAAAGGATGCAAGGAACTTTCGACTCGCACTGTATTTGCATGCTCTTAACATAATGTCAGTGTACAATCTTGGTAATTTGATGTGTTGAACATAATATAATCTCTGATATGTGATGTTGCATTTGACATTATGTATTTGATTTTCAGTTTGATTTGTATTTCATTTTTAGAACCTGAAGATGATTTTTAAAAAAGATTGAAAATGTTAGTCGTCAATAAATTGTGTTTGTTCAAGGTTTTCTTAAGTGATTTTGCAAGCAGTTTTGTTCTGTTACTGTGGAAACTAAACTGGACTTTATAAAAAGTGCTTAAGGTGGAAAAAACTTCAGATGTTGGGATGAAGGTCCAACCATTGCAACAATTTTAAAAGATGAGGAATGCATTTTGGAACATGTTCAAAATTCTAAGTCAACACATTCAATGATAATTAGTAAGAGAAGTGTAATGTGGAAGATATAGCAAAATTATTGCAAGTTTGAATGGGAGATCAGTATTGACGGCACCTGTCTGTAAGCCTAAGTTTAATTCATAAAAAGTTCATAAGTCTGAAGATGTAAAGAGGAAACAAGGCGAGAGTGTTATAGAAAATATCTTCAAGGTTAGCTATGTTTGGTTTTATAGATTTTAAAGCATGTTCAAACTTGTGTAACATAAAAGTGAGTGGAGAGGCTGCAAGTATGGACTTGGTAGTGGAATTTCCTTTGGAATTGGCTGCAATTATTGAAGATGGAGGCTGCCTCTCATAACAGATATTCAATGTCAATGAGATCGGGTTGTACTGGAAGAAAATGCCAACACGTACGTACATTGCTAAAGAGGAGAAATCAATGTCTGGGTTTATAACCTCAAAAGCTAGTTACATTCCTGCTAGATGGAAATGTTGCCAATGACTAAAATTAGATCAATGCTAGTTTACCATTCTGAAACCCTCAGATCCCTTAAAGGTATCATTAAAGCTTTGCTTCTGGTTCTGTGAAATCCATTGTGGATAACAAAAATATTTTTTAAAGACTGGTTCTTCCATACATTTGCTCCTGAAGTAGAAAAGTACTTCTCCAATCAAAAAAACTTCCTTTCAATATTTTACTTGTACTAGATAAAGCCCCTTGACAATCCACATCTTGACAATTTTCACAACAATATCAAGGTAAGGTAGTATAATGCCTCCTAATACAATCTCTGTCCTACAGTTGATAGATCAAGATGTAATAGCAAATCTTAAAGCTTACTGTCTATGCAGAACTTTCTCACAGGCTGTGAAAGATACTGAAAATGAGAATGAAGTAACACTTACACTACGTTCGCACACAATCCACAACTCACTTCGATCTCGATTTACCCGCAATCTGGATTGTGACTGTCGCCAGTCAAACATCGTGCTGTTCGCACAGGTAACTCGCTTGAGAAGAACCCGGCTATTACACGCGATGATAAAATTGACATAACTACGCGATAAGTCACGAACAGTGCTGCCATTTCTAGGGTAAAGGTCAATTAAGTGAACTGCTTATTTAATTAATTTTTTATCTCCATATCAGATGTGAATTAATACCTCTGATAAAATCTAATAAGACATTTTAGTTACTAAGATTTTTAAAAACAATGAATTAAGAATTGTTTTGATTATTATTTCATGATAATCGTTCGTCTTATTTTTTTTATCCGAGCGTGAGTTCGATGATGGTCGAGCTTGGAGAGTTTCCTCAGTTTAGGGTAAATTTAGGGCGTCGTTGCGGTAGTTTCACTAGAAGCAAGCGGCAGCACTGGTCATGAACACAAACAAAGAAAATACCCAAGCCCAACGACTATGATAAGACGAAGACAAAGAAAATGGAAGCTAATAACAAAGATGCGTTACTAGTAGGTCTATATGCAGCAAAGTTAATAGACATTTGCAATCAAATGACTGTAAACAGAAATCGTTTAAGTCATTTGATCAAAATATGTCGTCATATGAAGAAGAGGAACCAAGACATTAAGATTTTTTTAAGTAATGTATTGCAGAATCGTGCCTCACCAAGTTGTTGGTCATATCCAAAAGGCAGCGATTGGTGGACAACTGTTGTAAAAGCATGGACTCCAGCAAAATGGAAGGAGAATTTCTGAGTTTCTCAAGAAACATTTTATTTTCTGTGTGCAAACCTTAAGGAAATGGAGTGCCTAGATACAAACTATAGAAAATGCATTTCATTGGATAAGAGAATTGCGATAGCTCTATACACACTGTCTTCCACAGTAGAATTTCGGAGTATTGCAAACTTGTTTGGAGTAGACAAGACATCAGTTTTCAAAACACTGCACGAGTTTTGCAACCTGCTGATCGAAAAGGTAGACTCAAAAATAATGTTTCCTGGAACAACAAAAGAGTTGTTAAAAAAAGCCGAAGAATTTGAGAATTTATGGCAATTTCTGCAGTGTATCGGAGCGATTGATGGGACTCATATTAAAGTCAGTCCACCAAAGGAACATGCAGTTGATTACTATAACTACAAAAGCTTTTATAGTGTTGTACTGCTGGCAATATGTGATGCAAAATACAAGTTCACCTATGTCAATGTTGGTGCACCTGGGAGGAATAACGACTCTGTGTTTCAAAACAGTGGAATCTATCAAATATTTAATGTGTTCACTTTGTATAGTGAACTGAGAAAAAGTTACAATGGGGTTAATGTACCTCTACTTTTATTAGGTGACTCAGCATTTCCACTTATGCCTATCTTAATGAAACCATTTCCTGACAGTGCTAATTTGCCCAATGAGAAAAAGCAATTCAACTACCATTTGTCTCGAGCCAGAAGAGTAGTGGAAAATGCATTTGGTCGTCTAAAGGCACGGTTCAGATTCATCAGCAGAAGATTAGAACTAAACCTAAATAATGTATCATTCCTAATTCGGGCTTGTTGCATCCTACATAACATATGTGAAGAACTAAATGATAACATACATGATGATTGGTTAAATGAGCTGCAACATGAGACTACTGTCAATTCTGCTCCCACAGTAGTAGGGGAATATGATCACTCAGCACAAGAAATTAGAAATGCACTTGTCATGTACTTTAACAACTAAGATAAGATTTATTTACTTACACAAACCAAGAATGAATAATTCAGATTTTATTTCATATCATTAATCAACAATAAATACATTTTGTAAAAAAAAATGATTGAGTTTGGAAACAATAAAAAGACGTGTAATGAATACAATATTGTTGTAAATCATAAATGTAAAATTATTCCATACATTGTAACCCCTCTGTAACAGGGAAATTATTCTCATTTGTTAATAAAGATTGATGATGATAATAAACACATTTTGTTTACTTGTTCTTATTTACAAGAGCAGCAATTAAATTATTAAATTCTTTTTGTAAATTTAAACTCTGGCGAAAGAGGTCATTTTGATCTTTTAATAAAGTTAATATTTGGTTATCGACCTCTCTCGTTTCCTCATGCTGTCTTTGAACAAGTTGTGATAGTTCAGCAACATGGCTAGTTTTCTGCTTTTTATTTTGATGCCTGCTTTCTTCAAATCTTTTTGTTGGAGCACTCTGTGAATATGAGGTGCTTGCAGTAGGTGATGGTGTACTTAGGTCTAGTACAGGTTCTTCAGATTCGGAAACAGCATATGCAGCCTCTGCAGTACCTGTAATATTGTAAATAAGAGATAAGAGCATATTAAGTACAAAAAACAGTTACTATTACAATGCTGGGTATATGGTCCTGAAATACGCAAATAAGGTTTAATGGTTTAAAACACCTAGCTAGCATCAAGTTCAACAATTCTGTACATTCATGTCAGTATGACAGTTTTTTAAATTTCTAATTAATTTTTTTTCTATACTATAGTACCGTGTTTCCCCGAAAATAAGACATCCACAGAAAATAAGACCTAGCACAGATTTTGCTGAATTGTGAAATATAAGACCCTCCTGAAAGTAAGACCTAGCGAAGTTTTTTTTAGTTGTAACGGTCATCGACAGATAGTTGAAAGTGGCCGTTGGCTTTTTGAAAGTACAGCCACTGATTGGTCAGCAGACAATTATGCCAAACGGCATGATTTGCATAAGACTATGGCTTGGGAATCACAGATTTGCATAACGTTACGGCTGGTGATGGCTAATTGATCGACCGGGAATCACGCCACATTACATTTGCATAGTGCTACGGTTCAGTAAGCACTAATTGGTCATCGAGTCCGATGTTGACGCTATGAAAAGGCGACAGTTCGACACACCGGATATACGTCACTCTCGTCTAAGTTCATCTTGGGAATTTTTTTGTTCAAAATAATAAATGTGAATTCTTCTTCCTAGAAAAAATAAGACATTTCCTGAAAATAAGACCTAGCACATTTTTCAGAGCAAAAATTAATATAAGACACTGTCTTATTTTCGGGGAAACACGGTAGCTCTGACTTGTGAGCTATAAAACAGTTAAACTGAATGTGCTAAAAAGTAGCAGCTTTTGGATAAGTTTTCAGGACCCAGACAACTTACCTAATACGACTAAGTTTTCATCTTGTATGTTGACTGTTTTCATATAATTTATGCTTGAATTTAAAATTGGCAGTGTTGATTCCTGCATCAAGCTTGTGTCATTAACAGGCAAGCATCTTAATATTTCATGAGTTCTCTCAAAAAATTTCCAAGTGGAGGGTTGTCCACCACTAGGACCAACTGCAATTTTTTCTCTGCTAAATAAAAGAAAAGAAAAATTTAGGTAATTATGCAGTTTTAATATTTATCATAAAATATTATAATTTACAGTGGTGTGAAAAAATTAGAATACTATTGAAATAATGTGCTTTACTGCATTACATTGAATGTTGTGCTAAATTTTTGTAACCACTGTATATTTATTAATAGTTATATAATTAAAGCTGCACACCTATCTAGTTCTAGCTCAGTTCCAGAAACGAATAATGTAACCAGAGTATTAAATCTGACAAAAAGTCATTAATTTTCAAATTGTAAATGTCACTAATAATATATATATATATACATACATACTTNTGGTACTAGAGGTGAACATTAGGTACCATCTCTTATTAAATTTAATAATTATATTTACTAATTGATTTAAAACATTCTGGAAGAAAAGAACCAGCCCAGAGCGGAACTCGAATCTGCAACTCCTGCTTACCGTGCAGATGCATTGCCACGTGAACCTCCATTTGAGTCTTTGCTTTCAGACATATTTAATATAAGGTATAACCATCTACAGTTACTCATGATGCTGACTGAGGATGACTCCTACACCCACAGCCTTTTAATTATGCACTATGTCACTCAGTTGGATTAAAAGGTCATGGACATAGTAGCTGTTCATGGATGTTATACAATATGTTAAATATGTCTAGAAGCAAAGAGTCTGACAGAGGTCCAGGTAATTGGCAATACATCACACAATAAGCAGGAGTTACTGGTTTGAGTCCTGCTCCAGGCCTATTCTTTTTTTCCAGAATATTCTAAATTAATTAGTAAATATTATAATTATTAAATTTAATAAGAGATGGTATCTCTAGTAACAAATTACTTAGTAGTTAATCATTAATAATAGCATTTAGTCTGATTTATTAGAATCATTATTGCAATTGTTTGGTTTATTATTAGATATCTAATAGTACGAAAATCTCGTCGTCTCTCCAGATGTCTTTTTTATTTCTCTGTCGATAGCTCGACACGTGTTCAGCAGTCATCTTGTATTTTCTCGCGCGCGTGGGATTGTGGGATCTCTCTTATGACTGGATCTAGTTTCAAGAACTCTCTCCAGTCGATCGCGATAGAACCTCGTTTCAGTCGAGATTGAAATGGTCGAGAGCGTTTGCACCACGGAACTGTCTCCGACCTTAGCCACAATCTAGAACGAAATGCTCGGCGCGAACGGGGTATTAGGTAGTTCTGGAAGAACTATAACAGATACAAAGCAATAAAAAACATTGATGCTTCCTGGCATGAGGTAATGAATAAAAATGAATGGTGTCTGTAAAAAGCTCTGTCCACAATTTACCAAGAACTTAACAGAGCCACTGACTTCAGTGACCAACAAGGTGATGGTGGTGGAACTAGACAGGCAATTACATTTAGAAATTGATGATGATAATGAAATGCTGGGAAGCTATAGTCAGGGGCTTTGTAGTGAGGATTTAATTGAGTTAATAGAAAAAATATGACATGACAGAAGAGCAGCAAAGTGAGGAAGAAAAGAACTTCACTGGCTGAAGATTTTCAATTGATCAAGATGGCTCTAAGAAACATAGAAAAATATAGGTGCATTTTGGAAGCAATACAATTTGTTGCTACAGACAAATTTGCAAAGACAAAAAAAAAATTAGCTGTACAGACATCCATTGATTTGAATAGAAAAGAGTGACACCAAATTTGGTTTCAACACGTTACTGCATTGCAAGCAATAATGTGTTTTATCAGGTCCTACGTTTATAGACATTCTACCTATCCAGGGATGTTTAGGATTGTTGATTCAGTTACATTTAGTTGAGCTGATAATTTATAACATAAAATAATTTATTGTTTTTTAAATTGATTTTATATTATAATAAATATTAAAAATAAATTATAATGATGATAATTCATTTTTAACTATAGAGAGAAAGATGAAATTGATGATACAGGCGATAGAGCCGAAAAAAGGAAGAAGAAGAAAAAGTAAGTTAAATAGTGATGAGAATAAAAAATTAATTCATATTTAGTAATAATTTTAATTACGAAAATTTATATAAACAGGAAAAAACCAAAAAATAGTTAAAAATATGCTAAAAATAAAATTACATATAATAAACAACATATACATGGTGTCTAAAATGTCCAGTGAGAAATTTGTAACGACTTTAAAGTTATAAGTCTGGCATTGCGTGCAAGATCCATAAGTTGTATATGCCGCATTTCCACTTTGCAGTTGATGGCATTACTGCCTGCCAATAGACATTCCAATTTTTGGACTGAAGTATTTGGATGGAGTCTTTGTTGATCGCATAATCTCCTATAGTATCTTGAGGCATCTAGACCTCACTTCTTCAGATTTTGGGGCCTCTGGGGATATTTCCAGCATTTGCTGCAAGAGAAATTGTAATATACTTAAAACATAAACCCTTATAGAACTCTTGTCAAAATAGAACATTATATAATAAAATACTTTATATAAAAATTTGTTTTTATATATAGGATGGCTCAAAAGTCAGATAATGGATATATTTTAAGGGTGCCAAAAACTGGTGTTGAATGAGTTTGTGTTGTTTTTTGTAATTCACTTTATTGGAAGTCGATGAATCAGGAATACATTGAAAGTTGGTTTAGAACAACTATGTAACATAAGGTTATTCTAAATCAGCTTTAACCATTCTTAAAATATATCTCATAAAGAAAGGCAACAAAATGAGTATCTGAGTTTTAAATATTTTACGTTTAAAACAAAAGTAAAATTAAACCTGTTAATAGTCAAAAATCCTGAATTCTAAATAGTTTCCAGAAATCAAGAGGGACCAATTTTAAGTTGGAGTTCTGTGCTCTGATGGCAAATATTCCTGGTGTTTGTTTCTGTTTGAGTCTATTCTATGGCTTTGGTGGGTTTAGTCCTCAATTTTTACTTCTGTAGGAATGGTGGATTACATTTCTCATCATCCAATTATTTATTATTGCAGTGTTTTTACAAATTTACTTATTAAATAATACTTATAGTTTATTTATTCCCACAATTGTTTTTTTAACAGTTGTAAATAACAATTTTAAATTTTCAAAGAAATTCAAATTTTCTAAAACACAGGCTAAGAAACAACAAACAACTTGGAAATTGTTGAAATGAAGTATTTTGATTAACTCTTAGTCAGAAGAAAAAACTGCCATTAGCAGACCTATATTAGATTCTCATTTACAAACCAGTTTAAGTTGTAACACTGTTGCAACATCTCTAACTTACAGATAAATGGAATGTTTTAATTTTCCTTTAGGTTGTGTTTGTGTTTATTTCTGCTATTGGAAACTTTGTAAAAATACAAACGTCCTAAAAGAATTCTGCCATTTTAAATTACTGTAATTACATTAATTATTATCTGAAAAGTATGCAATGTACACCAATTGATAAAGTAACTATTTGAATTTCATTTACCATCTGCATTCAAACATTTTTTTGTCTGGCATTGCTAGGAAGTGCTTTAAACGAAAAATGGCAACACTGCAACGGAGAAAGTGTTTTGTGTTCTGCAATTTACAAAGTCAGAATCGGCATCATTTTGCAACAATAGTTTCACAGACAATCTCATACTGATCCACCATTTAAGGCAAGCACTCTTGTTGCACAGTGTTGACTGATTTTGTGTTTGCAGACTACAATAATACAGGAATACAAAATGCATTCTCTGTTGTGGAGTCGCTTTTTTTGTTTATGGTGCTTTCTAGACACATTAGACAAAAACATGTTTGAATAAGACAGTAAATGAAATTTGAACAGTTGCTTTATTGATTGGTGTACTGTACATCACATACTTCTTGGGTAATAATTACATAATCACAGTAATTTAAGATTGTTTCATTCTTTTGAAAGACCCTGTATAATAAAAGTATACTAACCCAAACAATTGTCTTAATGAATCGAGCTAATTAAGTGCTATTATTAATGATTAACTACTAAGTGATTTGGTACTAGAGGTGAACATTAGGTACCATCTCTTATTAAATTTAATAATTATATTTACTAATTGATTTAAAACATTCTGGAAGAAAAGAACCAGCCCAGAGCGGAACTCGAATCTGCAACTCCTGCTTACCGTGCAGATGCATTGCCACGTGAACCTCCATTTGAGTCTTTGCTTTCAGACATATTTAATATAAGGTATAACCATCTACAGTTACTCATGATGCCGACTGAGGATGACTCCTACACCCACAGCCTTTTAATTATGCACTATGTCACTCAGTTGGATTAAAAGGTCATGGACATAGTAGCTGTTCATGGATGTTATACAATATGTTAAATATGTCTAGAAGCAAAGAGTCTGACAGAGGTCCAGGTAATTGGCAATACATCACACAATAAGCAGGAGTTACTGGTTTGAGTCCTGCTCCAGGCCTATTCTTTTTTTCCAGAATATTCTAAATTAATTAGTAAATATTATAATTATTAAATTTAATAAGAGATGGTATCTCTAGTAACAAATTACTTAGTAGTTAATCATTAATAATAGCATTTAGTCTGATTTATTAGAATCATTATTGCAATTGTTTGGTTTATTATTAGTACTGTGAGAATCCAGGTGCTGTTTTTCTATAATTTTTAATGAAAAGATATATTTAGAAACTTTTCCTTTTACCATCTGTTTCCTACAGAGTTAGAAATGAGAGAATAACCAATATTGACTTAACTGTCAACAAGTCCTTTCTTTCCTCACATTGACTTGCGAAATTATTGCATATTATGCAAATATATAGCAGTTGATTGTCAAATGTGAGAAAGTTGATACTTAACTTAGTCTAAGGAGGAAATCTAAAAACAATCAAAGGAAATACTAAACTAGATTAGTAATTTTGAAACCGTGTTGTTATTTGTTTCTTTTTTTTAACTCTATGTAGTGCAACCACTCAACCACTTCACAAATTTTCATCTTAATTTTTATTCGGTTCAGTTGACTGAACTGAATAAAAATTAAGATGAAAAATGCGAAGTGGTTGAGTGGTTGCACTACATAGTGTTTAAAAAAAAGAAATACTAAACTTTCAAATTGACTTTGCTTAGTGTTCATCAGCCAGCTATGATACCTTTCATGTGTCATCGCTACCAAACAAATGGTTACCTGATCAAATTCTCACACTTAATGTGGATATAACGCAACCGCACCTGATCACTCCCAAAGGAATACCCTTTTGCCTTGTGAAGTGTATAGGTGACTTCCAGCATGTATTTCCCCAGTTCTTCGCTCCTTCACTCCCTACTGATTGTCCATCCAACAGATCATATCGCCAACCTCCAATACAACTGAATCAGGAACCAACGGCCAGCTGTACGAGGTAGAATTAGAATACAGTGGAACCTCGCATAACGAGCAAAATAAATTTAAAAAATCGACTCACTTAACGAGCAAAATTTCGCATAACAAGTGAAAAGGAGAGGGGAAGTCCTGGATTGTGTGCATGCTCCATCAGTCTGTGTTTAGCACTTGTTACGCTAGCGTCTTAGAGTCACTTGTGATTAGGGGCAGATATAGGTTTTTCAGGGCCTAGGGCTTATTGAAGTCCAGTGGGGCTTCATTTTTTTGTTAGATTAAGAAATCAATTGATCACAATAAAAAAAATAATACTTTAAATTATCATTATTATTATATTATTAATATTAACTGTTTTTACTATATGATAAGTGCTCATTGTTAATGAAAAAGTATTAAAAATTTATAATAATAACACAATTTTTGTGGGCTCTTGACACTTGAGGGCCCAGAGCTTAAGCCCTATTAGTCCCTATGTAGATCGCCTCTGCTTGTGATCACACATTTTTCCAAACTTGTGTTCAAACATGGTACGTATAAACATCAATAGCCATAGCCCATTATATAATAAACATGCTGCACAATATACCAAATTCTTGGGCTATGTAAAGGATATAATTAAATATTATAAATTAATTAATTTGACTATATGTAAGCAGTTATGATGCCATCTCATATTAAATTTAATGACCAATTAGAAATGTCTAAATTAAAAATTAACCATTTATAATTATTAAATTTCATTTGGGATGGAAGCATAACTGCCTACCTCTAGTCAAATTAATTAATTTATAATATTTAATTATATCCTTTACATAACCCAAGAATTTTGCATATTGTTGGTGTGTTTATCAGATATATTAACTGTGATTTTTTTTCTTCTTCAAATTGAATTTACATTCTGGGTTGGTTCATTCTGTGCTAGAAGAAAAGATTATGATGATTCATGCTCCTTAACAATGTTTATTGTACAATTTTCTTTGAATAAACGTTATACATAAAATATTTGAGTTTTTTTTTTTTTTCGGCATGGAATGCATTATCATATTTTACATTAATTTATATGGGAAAAATTGTTTCAGTTAATGAGTGTTTTGCATTATGAGTAAGATTCTGGTACAAATTATGCTCATTAAGCGAGGTTCCACTGTACTTTTAATTATGCTTGTAAACTCTCTCTCTCTCTCTCAATTAGAAGTAGATAGTATGAGGGAACAATATCTTTTTTTACTATTGAACACAAGACTGTGTTATTATTAAAACGCTTGGCGTTTATCCACTTTATTCAGTTGACACGGATGGTAGCTTCGCACCACTGGCCACTCGACCGAGCTTTGAGTTAGATATACTGTATATTAAATTGTTTTATTTTGTTAAACATGGCATTGACTCAATTATTCAGAACTTGGACCTCTATAGACTTGCCCACAGTTCTTCCCCACTCGATATTTTAAAAGTCCTCCAGTAATCACTATAAACACGAAAATTGTGAGTTAAGACACATTATTTCTTAACTGGTGTCAGTCCTGACAGGAGAGGGAAATTTTAAGATTTCCCCACCTCTGACCATAAACAAATGGATACAGCCATCTAGTGACAACATGAGCGGATCTTGTCAATCCATCACCGATCAAAGGGGTTTAGAGGTGAACGCTCTACCCCTGGCTTCTCACAGTACATTGGGCTTTGTGATGTTTATAAATATAAGAGTATACTGTAAGTAAAATGAGAAAGCAATTAAAACAGAGCATTGATAGAATAAAAATGCATGAGTAAATTAGTAAAGGATGAAGATAAACAATTTGCACACACACTTTTATTTTTAATGTGAAATAGTTACCAGTTACTCACTCTGTATATAATATAATATTTAATTATAATGAAATTTTAAATGATATAATGTAAGAAACAAATCATAATAAAAGTATTATAATAATATTAATCATCATAAAGATTGGTTGGCTCTTATCTAGATGTTTCAATAACAAAATGATAATTCAGAATAATAAACATTAAAATCTAAAAATTTAAAAATCATGAGACTTAATCTACAGTTGATAACTAAATTCTTAAATAATATCTAAAGTTTAGATGAGGTTTGTTTGTTGATTTGATATTTATTTTATCAATTATGTAGTTAATTGTGTTATACAGTTGAATCTCTCTAAAGATACCCATTACAATGATAAACCCCAGTACACCAATACACCTTCCATGGTTCCAGCGGAAGTTGTATACAAATACTATAATTTATCACCCAATACGACAGTACAGCTACAGGTGGGAATTGGCACGACCCACGATTGATTTGATTGCTTTCTTGCAGTTGACCAATACAGGAACCATAAAGCAAAGAGCTAGGAGTGTCTACTTATTAACCTCCTTGTGTAACTACAGACTCTCCTTGTGTTCAAGAATGGTTTACTCACAACTAGCTAATTGGCTGCATTGCAATGTCATCACTGCCTCAGTCAATGACACTATGAGGAACTGCAAGTGTCCGACTAATTGTGAAGGGTTTTCTTTTCCTACCAGACAAGCAGTATTAGTGTGTAGTGGGTAAAAATGATGAAAGTATGGAAACAGATAAGTTTGGAAATGAAACTAGAAACTTTCAAAGATGCTGATAGCAAAATGAAACAAACATAAGTTGCAAGGAATTATGGCTTTGATAAAACAATCTTAGCAACATTTTTAAAGAAATGGGAAGAAATCGAGTGCAGCATAATGGGTGGAACTTGGATCTTTTTTAGAAATGTCCGAAGGCACATAACTGCAATGACGTCAATGGTACAACATTCCTTTGGTTTACTGAAATTTTGGCACAGAATACATTTAATCTAATCTTTACTTTCTTAATTATCTTGGTTCTTAAATTTCAAGACCTTGCTATAACAATAACCCTGGTATACCAATACTATTTTTTGTATCCTCAAAATATTTTTGTAGTGAGGTTCAACTGTATTTAATGATTTTAATTAATTAACTTTGTTTCATCGTGTAACGAAAATATATATATTGGTCTAAGTGAATTTGATATTTAGTTTTTTTTTTTTTAATAATATTTAATTGGGAATAAATGAATAACGATAATAATAATTTACTTAATTAACAAAATATGTATCTATTAGGTACTATGCAACACTCAAAAAGCAAGAAGAAGATAAATTGGCGGAATTATCCCGTAAATACAGAGATAGAGTAAGTTTTTCTTTTGTAAATAATTTAATTATCGGCCAGTAAACTACCATTTAAGCAACTGGTTTTTAAACTATAAATTGATATTACTTGATACATTTCTTTTTTAACCAGTTGTTAGGTCTAACTAAATCATATGACAAAATAAGTAGTTTTTGCTTCATTTTTTATTAAAATTTTTGTTCCAGTTTTAAGATAAAAGAAATTATGTATTTTTTCCATGAAATGCCTGTTAAATTTTGTATAAATAAATTTGTTTTTAAAATTCAAAAACAGTGGCCAAAACCCATTAGCAACTACTACATTTAAATAGTCATTTGTTGGCATTTTCACTATATATCTAGGGACATCCTGATACTACCAATACTGTATTGCTACTTTCCTTTGATACTAAGTACTGTTAGTACTCAATACTTTTGGTCAGATATCGATACTGATACTTATTCTGGTATCTGGTATCTTTACATTTTTCTTATACAGGTACAATCTGATTCAAATTGGATTTTGTAGCCAAATCAAAACCAATTTGGGTTTTAAAGTCAGTTTTGGACAAAACCAAAACCGAGTCTAACACTATTTTTGGTCAAGTTAAACTTATATACAAGAACAGAGTCGAGGAGTCAAATCTTATGGGAATCGATTTTAAAAAATATCAAGTCGTGAGTCATGTACTTTTCTGCTGACTCTCCATTCCTTCTTACATAGTAAATATTAATTAATGACCAATAATCTATAAATTTATTGTATCAAATTTCATTTTCAGAATGTATATACAGTATGCTTAGAGTTCAAATTACTATTTATAAATAATTTGCCAATTACTTGAAAAACTTGAAATATATTGACGTCTCAAATCAATCAGTACTGTATTGGCAACATTTAGTTTTTTTTTAGAAATCAATTTTAATCATTTGTTATTAATAATAATTAACTAGAATAAAACATTTTATATATGTTAAACTTAAAAGTTTCAATTACACAAAATGTTTCAAAATCAAGCCACAGACTGAATGGCAATAGCTGGCAAGATTTGCAGTATCAGAAAGTCTCTATATATATCTAATTTATCTAAATTTATATTACAAAAATTAGTAAGTAGTTTAAAGTGATGGGTTATACTTCAGTAAACAAAATTTCTATATTTTATAGGCCAAAAATTCTCCTAAAACATATTGTTTGATAATTTGTAAAGCATTATTTTATAATAAAACAGTTTTGTTATTTAGCTGATTAGAATCTATCTGGAAGCAAAAATTAATTAATTTATTTATTTTTTAATTATTAATTAACAGATATTTTTAAATTATAAACATAAAAATAATATATTATCTGTGCATAAAGTAAAAAACTAAAATAAAATTCCAAGAAGGGCTTAATCTGAATAAATATCTTGATTACTTTAACTGCTTTCAAGCTTCTTTTTGTATGTTTACTTACATCTGTGGAGTTTTCTTTTCCAGTTTTGAGTTAGAAAATTTACAGTAGTAGCTCCATATTTGCACATTTAACATGTACAAAGCTTAGTATTCTCGGCCATTTTTACTTTCCCGGCTGTTATACATAACAGAGGGAAAGTATAGTGATCGGTCAAAAAATGACTCCCCAAGATTTTTACATTGTTTGACTCAGAACCTTGAAACATCATAAATTTGGGATTTTTTCTGTATGTATGGATGTATAAATAAATAAATTGCTTTATTAAAACATGATTTTATTTTTTTCAATATATTTGAGTATATAATTCAGTATAATACGGAGCTTCTACTGTATATACTTCTATTTCCATTATATATTTATTTTACAAACTATTTACAATTTTAATTTTAATTTTACTTAACATCTGTTACAGGCTAGAGAAAGAAGAGAGGGAGCTAATCCCGATTATCAAAATGAAGATCCTATTACATCGACAGCAGGATACAGAGCTGTTGCGCCAGATGCAAAATCGTAGGAAAATTTCACATCTATAATAAACTTTTTATTAATATGCATTAATTAATATAAACGGGATCAAAGCTACATTATCTTATGTAACTCATTAGTTCCCAAATATGACTCATTCGACCGTAGCAGTCTACTTTTAAACTCCATTTTTCATTCATATACATGCAGAAGTGATAAACAAGTATTCCCGTGTTGCTTCTTTTTTATTCTTCAGTGAACATATGCAGGTTCTCGCCTTCACTATCCAAAAACAAATAACTGTGCAATGTTCTTGCCAGTGCATTCTTTGATGAGAGAATCTTTAATCTAGTCTGGAGACACTACACATGCAATATTTGCAGTCTACTTGCATACACTTTTGTTATCAGGGTACGAGTGTGTAAAATATTTGCATAACTGTGGTCCATGGTGCAATTTTGATTTTTGAGGGTAAAATTAAGGTTACTGACTTGCCTGTGTAGATTGATTTTTAAATTTATATATTTATGTAAGTAAATGAAACTGAATTAAAAATTTGTTTCTTTGAGCTTCAAAATTTATTACTTTCTGCTTTATTTGAAGGTCTTCTAGTGGTTTGCTGTAGATCCCAGTGTCGGCACCTGCAGCAAACCAATGGGACACTTGCCCTTTTCTGGAATCAGGTTTAAAGTTCCACAAATTAAAATCATAAAAGTGGTTATGATATGTAACCTTATACCCTCATTATGGGACATTTTGTGTGTGTTAAAATTTTATTACAGGTTACAGTTTTGGCTCTTGGCATCTAAAAACTTAAATAATTAAATAAAAATTTATTGATTTTTACCCCCTAGAAAATTTTCTACGGATGCCCATACTTCCATGCTTTAAAAGTACATGATATCTTTTCTAATGATTATTTAAGATTTTTCTGAGGTGTATGCTTAATGGGTTGAAAAGCATGAAAGTATAGAGAACTTTCATCATAATGAAACATAAGATAGCAAACAACCTTACAATCTTAGACAAAGAACATAAATAACGGATGCTTTTCATTTTCAGTGGTTTGGATGCAGCTGAAAGAAGGCGTCAGATGATTCAAGAATCTAAATTTTTGGGTGGTGACATGGAGCACACCCATTTGGTGAAGGGTTTGGATTATGCTTTGTTACAAAAGGTATGTTACATTTAAAATTCTAAGGAAAAATAATTTGTTTTTATCAACATTTAGTCTTAAAATTTTCAAACACTTTTAATTCTAGAGATTTTTGACAATTTAAACTGTTAAATGTGTTTTTAAACTATTTGAAAGAACATAAATTTTTACATATAAAGTGTTTCAAACAATTAGACACCTCTACAGACAACCACACAACAAATCCCAACACACAATATAGCAGAATGGCATATCAACAGAATATTTTTCTGTTGACATCAAACTATTGGTTTGCTCTTGCACACAGGCAAAGTAAATTGGATCAAAGAGGAAGAAGAAAACGGCATCAGACACCAATCATGCCATATTAAGATAAATATATACAACATTCAGCACTCAGTACAAAGAATACAGTTGGAAGTCACCTGATGAGGACAACATTCACAATTTCTGGTACAAAAAATTTACATTTCTGCTCCTGTTGTTGTTTGATGGCGAGTTAAGATAAATTTTATAAATATTTTGCTAAGTTTGGATTCATAAATCTTAATTTTTCCATTATTTACATTATTAAGAATCAGTAAGTAACCAAGCATTTTACGCACACAATCAAAAAGACCATATTTCCTCAATTCAAAGACATTCCATAAGTTTTGCATAGAATTTTAAGATTTTATACGGAGGAAAACATTTTTAAATAATTGATTTTATTAAGTTTATTTAAATAACAGAAGTTAAAAACAACACAAAAATTTTGGAAGAAATTATGTTTGGCAGATCTATTTTCTTGTTTTTCTGCATGTAAAGTAATTGCTCATTTTAATGCTGCATTACATTGTCATCTCAGAGGTGTTTTAAACATTACCAATAAAAAAAATTGATGTTTGCATTAAATGCTTGTTACCAGCAAAGTTTAACTGGTGTGACTAGAGTAAGATAATCAACAGCATCTGTTGTTGGTACAAATGTCACGTGTCCACTTACAATGTAAGAGGCACTCAGTTGTAAATAGTAAGATGCATTGGCATGTCTTAGAATTCAGAAAGTAGGATCTAATATGTTTTCATTTACAATTAATTTATTACTGTTATATTACTAAAGGTAAGAAGTGAAATTACAAGTAAAGAAAAAGAAGAAGAAGAATTAGAAAGAGTTCTCTTAAAACATCAGTAAGTAAATAAATAATTTCTGTAAGAAAATTTTTATTATTCCAAATGTTTATTCAATTAATGATTAAAGTCATGTAATTTCTTCTTTGTTTTTAATTGAAATATATTATTGCTCTCAAAACAGATGAATTGTCATCATTTTTTTTCAAATGATTTAGGCACAGAACAGGAATTAAATTATGTATCCATCCTATTTATCTAAATTAAAAGGCTATTAATTGTAATTACAGTAGAGCGTCGTTTATCCGAATCAATTGGGGACTGGGGTTGTTCGGATAACTTATTTTTCGGATAACTGATTATGTACGAAAAAATATATTAACCTATTTCATCCTGAAATTTTTCTCCGTTGCGTGTCGCTTTGCGTTGAATTTTCGTCGATGTTAAGCCTAACGTAAACTTTTTAAAATAATATTCGTGGCTATTGTATCGTTAAAAATTATTTTTTTATTTTGTACAAACAAAATAAATATATTGAAAAATATAAAAACCAAAAAACTATACTTTAGAAGTTGATCTAGTATCAAAAACGTTCGATTCAGCACCACACACGTCCTCAGAAAAACACCACACAAAAGTGCTAGTGCTGCCAGCTAAAACACACACACCAACAAAAAAAAATATTGGAGTAGCCCAAGATATAGCCAAAGATTGCAGCGCCACAGCACTAGCGAAAATTTAAATTTGCTGACTGGAATTCTTTCGGATAACCGACTTTCAGATAAACGACGCTCTACTGTATTGGTATATTATTTTAATGTTAGTCTGTAAATGCTATAAAACTAAAACTATTTGCCAAATTAAAAAAAAAATTTTTTTTTCAATTTCAAAACACACTAAAGTTAATTAAATACAAGACCTTAAAACACAAGTCCAATTCATTTTGTGCCAGTAATTAAATGCTATAAAACTAAAACTATTTGCCAAATTAAAAAAAAAAATTTTTTTTCAATTTCAAAACACACTAAAGTTAATTAAATACAAGACCTTAAAACACAAGTCCAATTCATTTTGTGCCAGTAATTAAAATTAATAACCTTATAATTGTAATTGTTAGTATATTACAATTAAAAATACAGTTCAGCTTATATTTTGATTATTGAGTAGAATTAAAAATTATGATTTCATGTGAAATTCGTAGATTTTGAATGAATTCATTTCAAGTAAAATATAAAATTATTATTATTTTTTAAAATAAAGCCTGAAGTAATCATTTGTTATATGCAATGTTATGTATGAATTCTTCAAAAAACTGAAAGTATATTGGCCCATGTGTAAACTGTTATAAAAACTGAATACTTATGAAAGAAAAATTGTTTTTATGAATAAAAAGAATAATGAAATGATTGTTAATTTGTGTTTGAAAACTAAAAAGAAATTTTGAAATTTGTTTATCGATTTGTTGATGTTTCATTAGAAATGGAAAAATTTATGATTGGAGAGGAAGGTAAAGCATGTGTTCTATGAATTAATGATGCAATAATTTGCAGTATGTATATTTTACCTTCTCTCCAGAACTTTAGAATTGAGGTGAGCTATTACAATAAAACTTCCATATAAGTGTTCTGTAAGTCTGGAATTATAGAAATTATATAGATCTTTGTTTATTATTTTATAGATGCCAAGAGAAATGAATTCAAGTTATTTTGATGGTAGGGTGCAAGAAGTTGTCATTCAGACTGCCATGTGTGATTTGTAGAAAGTTTGATTTGCAGACTGTTAAACTCTTTGGTGACTTCACTCTGACTGAGAGCTTCTGTCATCAAAATAACTTTATTCCTTCTTACTCAGCAATCTTCATTGTTTTGATTAAGCAAAGATCAACATAACTCCTCTGAATCCAGACTTGGACATCCTTTATAATTAATTTGGCCATTTATTATAGAATTTATCTTTGTTAAAAAACAATATTTATTGTCAGGAGTTGATAACTTCATCACCAAGCCATGATACCAATAAATAATTATTTTTTTTTAATTCTAAAAGTTAAATTAATTAAATGCTAATGTAGAGTGAAACAAGTTACTTCTACATTTTTTGATACATCTTTAATTTTATTCTCATATATTTCACACTTACAAAGGTTGCTCTCATTTAGTCACATAGTTTTAAGTGTCATAAACTAATTAAACATTGGAAATCTTAAACAATTCTGTCAATAAAAAATCTATAATAAAACATTATTATAAGTTTAGAAGTTTGATGTTTATCCTGCTTTTAATATCTTTAAACTTTAATAGCTGGAGGTAGATTGTTAACAGTTCATAAAAAAGATGAAATTAATAGATAATCTGAAGATTTTAAACAAAATAAACAGTTGAATTTGGTTAAAGATTACTGCTATTTTAAAGATGTGCATTTTTAAAATTAATAACAGCAAGTTCAACTCAACAGAACAGTTAAAATAAAATTAAATTTAATAATTATTATTAATTATTATTGCCATACTGTCCTTATTCAATTTATTATATATTTGTCAGCATGGACATTAATCATTAACAGGACAATTATACTGGTGTTAAGCATTTACACAAGAATGTGGAAATGTTTTTAGAGAAAACAGACTTTCTTTATTAAGCTGCTTTAAATTTAATAATTTCTCATGTATATTTATATTACTTTTAATTAATCAATATTCTGACTTTAGTCAACTAATATAATGTTAATTTTGATACATTTTAACTAAAGATATGTTGTTGATTATATAAGTTTCACATGAGTGTGCATTTGATTCTAATATCTGTGCTTTAAATATTCAGAGATAAAGAAGAAGAGGAAGAAATTATGTTCAGAACAAAAATGGGTAAGTAATAAATATATATTAATAAAATTATTTATAGTTTTACAAATTAACTAAGTAGAATTTTATTATGTTGTATTTAGGGAGAAATATATATCGCTGCTTGTTTAAAAGTAAGCATCCCGAGAAGAACGAATTGTTTTTACCGAGTCGCATGGCTTACATCATCGATTTAGAGGATGACTACACCGAAAGCGATATCCCGACCACTCTCATTCGTAGTAAAGCTGACTGTCCCAGTTTTGAGGTAACAAAAAATTTATAAGAAAACATTTTAGAATTTTAATGGCACAAGTATCCGAGCATAATAAAAAAAAATATATTTTTTATTTACTTAAATGCAGTCTCAGACAACTTTGACGACTAATGACATTGTCATCAACAAGTTGACACAAATTTTGTCCTATTTAAGACAAGGATTAGCTAATAAACGAGCTAAGAAGAAAGATAAGGGTAAAATGAAAGAAGAAGAAAAAGGAAAATCGAAGCCTGCTGATGACAGGTGAGTAAATTATTAAGAACATATATAAATATTAACAATAAAAGACTTAAAAGAACACTATTCAAAACAGTTATGGGATAATATAATAATGGGAGTATTTCACAAGAAAATAGGAATATTACATTGAATAAAATTTAAATAAAATAGAACTTATTAAACACATGCTGGTGGTTGCATTCATAAAAGAATAAAATGAAATTAAGATAAAATACAAAACAATATAACAGTGTTTAAATAAAGTATTGATACATATATAAGGTATAAGTATGAATAAAAATACAAATATAAAATCATAAATAAGATGTTAAGGCATGTCTTAATTTTTAGCAGTAAAATTTTAAAAGTAGAATAATAATTTTGAATTTAATATGAAGCTGTCTAATATATCTAGTTAATTTATTTGATTTTATTTAATTTGATGCGATAATTTATCTTTTAATATTGAAGCATCATGAAATGAGACATTAATTGATTAAAATATTAAATTCTTACAATTTTCACATAGTAATATGAACAGTTCTGAGTCTTTTATGAAATATTTGGATTATAATTTTGCAGATAAGTTTATTATTATTTGTATAATTGTCATTAAATGTATAATTTAAAATTTTACAGCATTTACGGAGAAATTGGCGATTACGTTCCTTCGACCGAAAGAAGGGAGAGGGATCGAGATAGAGAAAAAAATAGAGATAAGAAACGTTCTTATTTTGAAAAACCAAGTAATGAGGTTAGTAAGTTTTAAACTAAATAGGATAAATAATACTTTAATATGCATTATTATTATTATTATTAGTATTAATTAATTAATTATTTTATAACATTTTTATTAATTGTAATGATTGATTTATTTTGTTTATTTAATGAAAATTTATAAACCAAGAGCTTGAGTATTCATATAATTTTTTTTTTTAATCAAATTTATATATAATAAATCTTTATTGTTTTTAGACTTGAAAATCAGCTGAA
The DNA here is from genome assembly GCF_000671375.1 of Centruroides sculpturatus. NCBI lineage: Eukaryota > Metazoa > Arthropoda > Arachnida > Scorpiones > Buthidae > Centruroides > Centruroides sculpturatus. Next base: position 556,269 of record NW_019384299.1, on the reverse strand, counting down.
ATGAGCTATTTCCAGTTTTTATACCAATAAAAATCATTATTAAATAACTAAACAGTTTGCTATATTATCTTTCTTTCCCTTTTTTTGTTATTTGATTATTACTTTACCTATAATGATTATTTTGTACATTTTTAGCATCTATAATTCATAAATTTTTAAATATGATAGTCAAAGTGAAAATATTTGATAAACAATTATTCTGCTTCTTATTTGTGTTATGTTAGTTAAAGTAAATTATGAAAGAAGCAATAATTAGTTTATTCATTAAGCTTGGTTTATGCTGTTGTACGAACTGCCTGGATGAACGAGACAAACACTAATCAAGACATGTCTACATTATAATATGACACAAGTAAGCAAGAAGAAATGCTAGTTGTAAAAACTTGATTGGTATAACAAATTGAAGTTTGGCAAAAGTAGAAGTATTTTCAACTCTTAACAAACTGGTCAACCACTTGTAGAGAAGGGACAAACTGAGAATTCGTATCTACTTCATAGCAGTTCATATGACAATGTGAATCTAGCTTCACAGAAATATATTATACTTTTATTACATATAATTTTAAAATAATTTCAGGATGAAAGAGATAGAATCAGAGACAAAGAGAGAGATAAAGTAAGTAATTACTTTTTAAATTTGGAAAAATTCAAAGATTAAAAAGTTACCAAAACTGCACTAAACAAATAAATCACTAAAATCTGCTTATAAAGTTACAAAAGTATAATATAATTTGTTTATTCTGTTGAAGTTTAAATAGATTTGTTTAGCTAATGTGGAAGTAATTTTCAATAATCTTAATAGTGAGGTTGAGGTCAAAGTTTTAAATGTGAAAACATGTATGTTGGACGTTTTCGCATTTAAAAGTTCAGTCTCAACCTCACTAATAAATGACAGATGTGAACAGATATAAATAAAATAAACAAACATGGTTTTTCTTTACTGTTGAGGTTATCTCAGGTTAATTTTTGAGTTTTATTTACTTGGAAATTAATTTAAAATATCGTAAGCAGTGGGGAGAATTATGTTTGTTTGTAGTTAGTTACATTTTTTAACTCTGTCCTGTGGGCACTAAGGGGGTTCCTTCTAGTAAGTCCATTATGGGTTTGGCCAGGCACATAATGGAATGACCAGGTGGTGAGAGATGGGGCCTGACATATCCAAATAGATCATCTCCCCAAAAAATTCCTGGATATTTTTAACCTGTCTAGATTCAATCTTGTTTTCCCCAGAGCTTAATTTCTTGGCCATTATAGTAATTTATATGACTTGCATTCAACAAAAGGAAATTATGTAACTTGAAGGTGTTGAGCATCTGTAATAGTTCACATTGTTCTATTTATAGAATGTTTAGTGAAAATGTCCCGTTATTACTAACCTATATTCTTATAAAAATATAATTTATTATATATTAAAATATATAAAAATAATTCTAGCATTGAATTTAATGAATAATTTTATATTTTCAGGATTCAAGATTATCCGGGTGGGGATCATCAGATCTAAAGTATTTTTTATTATGTTTTTTTGCATTTATATTTTTATTTGTAAATACTTAATCTTCATTTACTTAATTTTTATAATTAAATTTTTTTTTATATATTTGAATCTTTAATGTTGATTTTTTTTGTATGTTTTAAAAATTTTTAATTGTTTTTACTACTAATTTATGTAATTTTTTTTGCCCCTTTTTTAATAATTAGATTAATTTAAAACAAAAAATTTTCATAAATTTATTGGATAAGGTAAGAAAAATGTTCCTTGTTTAAAGAAGAATATAGTCACAAATTCAAAAATTCTTAATTTAAAATTATACATTACACAGTTTATAATATAAACCTTTATGCTAAACCTTACTCAACTTTACTCTTATCTTATCTTTTACATAAATCTACAGTATAAACTCATCTAAAGGAGGATTGGAATATTTAAATTGAAACTGTAATAAGTAAATATAGTGTAGCCAAAAAGTCACTTGCAAAACAAGGAAAGAGGACATATTGCAAATTACAAACAAAAGACAAACTGTAAATGACTTTAACAATGTTTGATACAGTCAGTGTGACAGTCAAGTTGAGACTGGTGTGAGTACGGAATGTTGTATACTATAATACTTACAATTCTAGTGTTCAAAGAGTTATCCACACACTCAAATACAATGTTGTACACAATACAGAACTTCACATATCACTGCTGCATGAGGTGGTATGTGATGTCCTGCATCATGTCTGTGAAGAACGATACCAAGTCACTGTTGCCTCCAAAACAATAAGAACAACAATTGCTTAATTTGACAAGTGAATTTTTGGTCAAACTGTGAAGAAATATTACTGTACTGGACAAATTTGGAACATTCAAATTCCTTGGAAATGTGAATTTATACAAATTTTCTCATATTAATTCAGTTTTAATGCTAAATTTATTGGAAAGTTAATTATCAATATAAAATAATAACTAATTTGCTACTTTTTGATAAAATATTATTTGTTTCAAACAATTGGACTTAAAATCCAATCTGAACTTGTATATTTTATCATATTGTTTAGATTGGGCCTCAATTTCTATACATTATCTACACTGACCAACTGCACAAATTAAACAGACTCACATAACTGTGTAGCAACTACTTTCATTTTACACAAAGAACTCAAAAACAAATCAGTTATTAACTGTTTGTAAACATTTTAATAGAAAAACAATTTAGTCATTTTTGCTGTTGTACATCATACTTTCATTTTTATTAATGTTTATATTCCTAAATGTTATGAAAAGTGATAATTTGAATGTGTAAAATTCATAACAGCATAAAATCAAAAATGATTAATAATAATTATACTTACCCAGAATTTTAAAGATTCAAAATTAAATGAGAAAAAGTTTTCGAATTTGTGGCCATTTCTTCACTAAACATAACATGGTTAGTTAATTCCAAATGTTTTGCAGGTTAGAACATGATTCGGAAAGAGGCGAGAAAAGAAGGTAATATTTTTATAATTTTGCTTTTTTTCCCCCAATTAAATGTATATTGTTTTTAATCATACAATGAATTTTGTAGTTTGGGTTCAGCATTCAAAACAGACGATCGTCGGCTGAAAGCAAAATTAACCAGTAAATTGGAAAGAGATATGCCCGAGAGTTACGCCGAGTGCTATCCTGGGTAAGTGAATTGAAGATAAATATATACACACACATACACAGTCAACCCTCAATTAATTGGATTCCAGTTTAATAATGGAGCCCAAAACACACAAAGGTTAATGCCACATTGTTTAGGTTACTATTTTAACACTTGTTTTTTACATCAAGTTTTATACGCAGTAATTTTATTGTTTATCTACTAACTTTTTGATTTTTGTATTCATTATTATTTAGACACCTCTAGAAAAATAAGAGACAATCAAAAATTAAAGATGTTCTTGCATTATTATTCTAATATTATATATTATATATATAATCTATACTAATATTATAAAGAGGTAATGTTTGTAAGTATGTAAGTAAGTTTGTATGCAGCAGGTAATCTCCAAAACTACTCATCCGATTTCAAAAATTATTTTACCAATATTTAGAATGGAACCTCGGTGGACATAGGCTGTATATTATTCCGTTAAACATTTATATCAATTAAAAGATATCATCTAGGTTAAGGCTTTTATGTCCAACAGATGGCGCTACGAGTACGACGCCCTAAGTTTGCTTTTCTGTGAAAATGAACTAAAGCAGATCATCATCTATCTATCTATATAAATAAAAATGTAATGTTCGTTTGTTCATACTGATTCCTTTGAAATTTTGACACAACGCTGCATTCGAATATGCACGTGTTTTTATATAATATACATGTTGAAATTCAACCGAAGGGAGATGGTTAGGATTAAGGCTTACGGTAAAGAACTCTGCTTCTATTTATACTATTTTAGATGCGGGTTTTTGCGTTTTTGATTGCATTTTAATAGGGTACGTCAAGAGAATGTACACTAAGAAGAAATTTTTCAAAAAATCCCCCTCTGGGGGAAGTGTTATAAATTTATAATAGATACATTTTGAGCTACAACAATGCGTGGCAGGGTCTGCTAGTATAATATAAACATCTTAAAAATATAAATTTGCTACTCTGATATTTTTTGGAATAAGTTTTAATTAAAAGGTATTGCATACCGTGCATGATAAAGCATAACTTTATATATATAAATTAATGGAATTTTTATTAAATAATACTCAATCAATTCTATAAAGTCCAGACAGTTTGAGATGAAAATTTTTGAATCAAAGATTTTTTATTTGTTTTTAATTATGTAAATGTCTTGATTTTCAATGCTAGTAGATTAATAAAAAGAGCAGTTAATAAATTTAATAGTCAAAATAAATTTTCCTAGATGATTTTTTTCTATACAATAGACATACGAATTTTTTTCATATTCTTTTCTATTCAAACAATATAAATTGGGTCTTAAATTATCTGAGAAGAAGGCCAGAGTTTAATCAAATGAATTAATACAAGAGTTTTCTAGTAAAAGTGTATTTTACTTAGACATTGTTGCTTTAGTTTCAGTTTAACATTCTTTTTATATATATGTCAATCGGGAGGAGTTTAGAGGGTGTTGAATATGAATTTGAAACAATTCATGGTATCTCTGTGACAGTATATAGCAGTATTTTTCAACCTTTTTTCATCATGGCATACTTGAACCTGTAATTAAATTTCCGTGGCCAAAATTTCCTCAGAATAAATCACGTAATTTAAAGTTTTGTTTGTAAACATTCTATCATCACATTACTTTCCACTTAACCTAATTCTTTTTGTCTATATTTTTGAGAATTACATAAAACAGTATTGTTCATCCTTAAAAGAGCAGCAGGTTACAACAATAGTTATTTAAATTAATAATTTTCATTTACATAAGAGAAGCAATTAACATTAAGTCTTGATTTGCATTTAAAAGTGGCACGATAACTGTCTTTAGAAACCTTTCCAATGTCCCACTGTTTCTATGTTAAAATAATTTGAACTAAATATGGGCAATTATAGATACATTTTTGATTTCAAGAAAATTTCCATTTAAATGAAATAACCCAGTGTTATGCACATATAATTTTGCTTATGAATATATATTTTCTACTACATTACATATACGTTTATTTATTATAACAATGGAAAACTCGTGTAATTAATTTAAAGGGGTTATAATTTTGTACACTTATTGTTGTTTAAACTTCTTTCGAAAATAACTTGTTTCATAACCTTCAAAAATTTTCTTGGCACACCTATGATTCTCTTGTGGCACACCGATTGAAAATTACTGGTATATAGGGTGTTTAATAAAATCCTTATGCATTCACGTAACTGACAAATGCAAATACTTACAGTTATGAATGTGATATATAGTTATAGACTGTGTGCTACAAGATGAGACTCTTACAGTCCTCCTAGCAGGAAAATTTGGAAGTTAGTACGTCTGTCTTGAAAACAATGCATGTTACAGAAAGAAAGTCACTTATAAAGTTGTAGAGCATAGCTAATTTAGTACTGAAGGACACACTGAAGGATTTCTCAGTACTCAATTACTGTCAATGCCACATCACTAATCACATCACGGTACATGGGAAGTGAAACTGAGTGTTAGATATGGACATGGCAAATTATTGTAATGAATAACAAGAAACTTCGGTCCAGATGCAAATGTGTATTTCCTATTTTGTTTCTGTTTCTCGCAATTTGATGCTTTGTGATGTGATTCTTTAAATCTTTTGTTAAAAATTGAACAAATTAAATAATAATTGTTTTTGGACAATAAAATTTATTTCAATGAGCCAATACATTTAAACTTCTTAAATATTGTTAAAATTATGATTATTACTGGGAATTATATATTAATTTTTCATTATATTATTATTAAATTTTTAAAAACTAAAAAACTAAATTTTGTTTAGTGCACCAGAAAACGAAGATGCCGTTGCAGATAGTGATGATGAAGTCGATTATTCAAAAATGGACATGGTGAGAATGTTTTACATTTTAGATCTTTCGTATTAATAAATACTATTTTGTTGTTTTACTATAAAAAGTTTTATTTTTTTGATCGATTCTTAAACATTAATTTGTATACTGATAATTTATTTATAAATTAAAGAAGCTATATTTTATTGTAATTAACAGGGAAACAAGAAAGGACCCATTGGTAGATGGGATTTTGACACTCAGGAAGAATACAGTGAATATATGAGTAATAAAGAAGCTCTACCCAAGTAAGAATATTTTAATTTTTTGTTCACTTCACTATTGTAATACATTTTTTGATATTTATAAATACTTTTATTACATATGGGGTGTTTGGAAAGTCACTGTACACTTATATATTTATTAACAGACATGTTTCAATATAGCATACAGGAAGTAAATATGAATGACAACTATAAACAATGTTGAAAGTGTCACCCGTTAGCATCAATACAGGCTTGAATCCTTCTTATTTTGTTTGTAAACATCACTATTGATTGCTCGAATGAATGCCATTATCACCACTTTCGAGTCATCCGGCATGTGCAGACGATCTTGATACACTGCAGATTTTGCTGCTCCCCATAGATAAAAGTGTGGTGGCTTTAGATCTGGTGAGCTGCACGTCTTTTGAAATAATGCGAAAATATGATCAGAAAAGTGCATGTGACTTTCTGTACACCCCATTTTATAATATAAAATTTAATATAATTATTATTCCACTTTGAAATAATGTCTTTTATCTATATTTATCTTTATTATGCAATGAAGTGCATTCAATAGACACCAGGCTTTACTTTAAATCGTCTTAATTTTGCCGTTTGGGTGCCGATACACGTTTTGTGCACTCTCCCCTCTTCTGTTGGCTCTTTGTTATTCCATATTTAATATCGCATATAAAACACACGGCATTTTTGCCTCTTCAGATATCCACGATCCTTGCAATTCTTGGTGTCAAAATGACACTTTACATTCTCTGTTTTTGTTACACCTTTGTGAGCCAAAGGTGTAACAAAAACAGAGTGTAATTTACAAAGTATGATCAATACCATAACATAAAAATTGCCTAGTTTCAAATTAGTGCAGATACTTGACCCTGAAGATGCAGTATTTGTTTCCTGTGCTTTGTTTTAGTTAGTTTTGTGTTATCTAGGAGGGAGCAAGTGGATTAAAGATGTTCAGGTTAGTCAGGTAGCTGTGTTAATCTGTTAGCCTGGCACTATGGGGAACCAGATTCCAACCTAGTCCAAACCTCCATAATCTGTCGAGGACAATATAGATTGGGATGTCATTTCCCATTCTTCACACTTGCCAGTTATATTGCAAGAAGTTAGAACTATAGTGACAGTAAGCTAAGGTTGGCCTTATAGTTTTTAAGACGAGAATGCCTTCTGTTAAACAATTGAGGACGAGCAGCAGCTTGCAGTAGCTGTTGCCTGTCTAACAACTTAAAAACTGCCGAGTCATTATGTCAAGTGATTTGGCGAGGAAAGGAAAGATCTTTATCACCTGAAAATTCTGACCAAAAAATTTTTAAAATAACATGTTCAATTGCTATGTATTAATAATAGTTTCCAAAATCAGTTATTTAAGTTTTATGCTTAATTTTAATTAGTTATACCCTGTTTTAGTTTTGAAACGAAATTAATGTTAAATTACTTCTTTAAAAATTAGAGCCGCCTTTCAGTACGGCGTAAAAATGGCCGACGGCCGAAAAACCCGGAGAACAGGAACGGGTAAACGAGACGAGAAACAAAAATTGGATCGCGAATTACAGAAAATCAATCAGGTTGGTTAAAATTCCATTTTTATATTTCCACTTACAATTTCTAATTTCGATTATTTTGTCATACTTTGCAGATTATTGCCCGCAGGAAGGCGACAGAAGCGGAAGGACATTCGGCACCAGCTCTGTGAGTGTGGTTCGATTTCATTTTTTAAAATTTTTATTTAAATTAAAAGTTTTATTTATGATTCTGCAAATACAGTTTGTCATATCAAACATGTGTCTCGACAACATAGAAAAATGTTAAATTACAATGGTGTAGATTTTGTTTAGAAAAAGCTTGATTATAAAATTATCAGAAAGTTTGATTTTCAAAAAAAAAAAATGAATAAACCTTTACAAATAAAGGAAAATGTTAGGAAATTAAATCCTTTTTTGATTGGGTTAAGAGGGACAAAATGCAGCTAGGACATACTTTATATGATTACGGACGTTATCAATGTACAGAATTTGTCAAAATGCAGCAGGATAACTTGCAGTTGATGGCGAGAAAAAACCTTTGGGCTACCGTCTTTGTGGATAATCATAAAACAGAAAGTGAAAAATGTTTAATTACACTCACTGAGTAGAAATGGAAGAGCCTTTCTTAAAAAAGAAGAGAGAAGGTTAAAAATTAGAAGACAATAAATAACAGAAATTAATAAACATTTTTTAGACACTTTAGTTACATCATTTGATGTCGTTACACGCAAACTGATTTTAGATTTTTGGATATTAATTTCTTTAGAAATATCAAAGAATTCTACATTTCTCTTAATTAGAAAAGGGATTAAGTAAATTGTTAGATTCTACAAAGATTAATTTTGATTATTGAAATGAATTATTTTGTGAAAATTTTTTTTTTCTAGTTAATCCTATCCTAAATGAGGTAGCACTGATAATGCAACAAATATATCTTCTCTTTTCTTGTCTGTTTGCCACGGTAGCATTGTTTAGCCAGGATTGAGAATGTTAAAGAAGTAACAATGCTCTCTTCTATGCAATTCCTCTAATTCCTCTTTAATCTTGGGGCATTTATATAAATTATTTGATTAAAAAAAAAAAGTATAAAAAGATATGCTTCCATTGCGGCCAAACCCATAATGGGTGACATTAAAAAAAACCGTTTAGTGCCCAAAGGATGGAGTGAATTAAAAACTAAAAATTAAGACCATTTTATTACCTTAGTTTGGATGAGTTTTTTAAATGATTGGTTTTTCTCTTGGTGGAAAACATCATCTAAATGATAATAGTAAAGTGAGAGGTGTTTAGATTTATACTGAATCTCTAGATATACAGGGTAGCCCAAAAGTTGATTAACCGAGATTATATATTACTTTAAGAAATCCAAACTTGGCATGTTACTTAAAATTTCGTCAATTTGGTGCCCTAAATATATCTCAAGTGGCATTCTATACATATGAGAAATTAATGGAGGAGAGACTTATAACATTTGAATATTTTATTCTAATTGGATTAAAATATAAACATCTTTGAGACTTGTAACATTCTAATAATAATTATCTATTTTCAGGGGAGAGACAGAATACAAGAGACCTCGATACTAGAGTCACCATTGTCTGGACCTATTATGTGTATACATCTTTACGTAATGAATGCGTCATTTTGCAAATATATTTAACAGCATTATACTTAGGATTAGTAAGTAATTAAGATTTTAAAAAACAAAGAAAACCTTAACGAATAGTGAATTACACATTAATTAATTAAATACACACAATCAGTTTATAAATTTGCTTTTTTGTTTGATTTATTTTACTTATAAACTGTTCTATACTTGAAATCTTTAGTAATATTTATGATATACACAGAAAGAATTGCACAATGCAATTACCAAAAAGAACAGAAAGAATAGCTTAAATGGAGCATTTAAACTTGTAAATATCAATAGTACGATACACGGATAGTCGAGGCCATAAAAGTATTACACTACCACTACTGAGGACTCGAGTTCGAATCCATATTGGTAATTTTCAAAAGCAGCCGGGGCCCAACCCTCATCTTTTGATCGCTCACCCTCTCGAGGACTGGCGTTTAGAAAAGGCCTCTTGGTGCCCACGGTGCAGGAAGAATTAAGAAAGTAGATACAATATATAGACACATCTTAAAATTAGGTTTTTAGAAGGGAAAATAAAGTCGTTATATCGATATTTTAAGAAAGTAGTCATAAAAATTGAGTGACAAACAATACAAATTTAGATACAGAAACTCATGAGGATATAAATTTTAAAACACGAAAGAATGTGGAAAATACGTAAAAAAGTTAAGAGATTCAAAGACGAAACAGATAAATATTTATGCATGCAACTCTTCGGCATCATTAGATAAATGAATAGACAGACAATTTGCGGTTCCGGAAAAAAGTTTCAGACCATCCGAGTTTTCGAACTTCCTATTAAAATTAACCGATCTCCTGTAAATACGTTGTTTGGATATTAAAATAACCATAAACAAAATATGAAGTAAAAATACATATTTTTTTATATTTAAGAAATTCGTATACAACAAATCATTTGCTTGCAATTTGCCCGGAAAAAAGTTTGCAGCCAGGATCAAAAAAGCACCACAGAAAAAATGTTTAATACTTAATTTGTTTACCATTAACCCGAATAACATTAATTAGTCCATTGGTCGTGGATGGAGTAAGAGTTGCGCCAATTTCATCCCATGCAGTCACAATGGCCTTTTTAATATCAGAAACATTGTTAAATTGTTTTCCATGGACTTAAACCACTCTTACTAAATCACCCCAAAGTTTTCGAAGATCTTATTCGTTATTAGCATTTACAACAATTTACAAAATCTCTCTGTACTCAAAAATAAGCTTTTGTCATTCCATAATACTAATTAAAAATATACAAAAGTTTGTGATAAAATCTGGTAACAGATGGCGCCACATACAATTTTTGTAATTAAAAATAATATAAAAGTTATTTTTTAAATAAAATCTCATAACAGTCGGAAAAGTTACTCAACTCGTCGGATTTTTAAAAAAATTAAATTATTTAAGTAGAATTACAGTTTCGAATTAAAATTAAATAAGATTAAAGAACAGTTTCCCCTCGACATTAGGCCTGCACCAATGTTATTATTGAACAAAGTACAAGGACTGACTTAAATCCACGATAAGATTACCCGTAACATTTTTCCTGAATTCCTATTAAGTCCGGTATTAAAAATATGATTAAGTAATCGCTATGTTAATGTTTAAAATATGTTCAACGTATAATCTAGATTAAGATAAATACAATAAATATAAAAAATAATAAGCGCGGAAAGATTATCGAAAATGTTAAAAATAATATTGTAAAGACGAACGAAGAAACGATAAATACGTATCTTATTCAAATATTTAACTACAATTAACTGCAATAATAAATTGAATTGCTCTATTAAAGATAATAGACCGTATAGCAACTGTATTAAATATCAAGGCTCACGGCAGTCACTTCCTGCCAAGTAAAAATATCGACTGATTACGTATAGTTACGAAGGAATCAGAGTTGCCGATTTTCGGGGTTCTATTTCTCCGCCCCCAAACACCCGAAGTAATTCAGAAGTCCTCGTTCGAAAGAAAATTGTTTATTCGGGTAGTGTGCAAAATTTCGAGATTTTCTGTAATACGGTTGCCAAAATATAAGCAATTTGAAAAGTGCAAAAATTCAAAAAAAAAAAAAAAAACTATTTTCTTGTTTTTCACCCGGTAGAGAAGAAACTACCAGGTCCAGAAAGCTCAAATTTTAAACTTAGGTCTTCCTCGTTACCAGTGAGGTGCTGGACAAACTTCCGGATCGAAAGGTCAAAGTTCACGGGTGTTTGATAGAGAGCTAATTCAGTTTTACGGCTTAATTTTATGCTTGTAACGATAAAATTGCACGGAAACAAATGAATTTTATTCAGATTGTTACTCAGAATAACAAAAGGTCTTTCAATCTTAAGTCCTGTGCTTTTTGTCGAAAATTTCTGAAATTTTGTAGGGAGATTTGTTTATTAGAGGAATCGATGCTAATGCTATTAAATTTTGGTTGTTAAAGATCGAGGGAATGGTGTGTATGTGTATCAGTAGGGTCGGATTTAATGAAGATTTTACTAGTTATTAGCATTTACAATTTTTTTAATAAAACCCGTTCTTAACCTCAATATTAAGCGTTTTCCCATTTTATAATAGTTAAAAATATAAGAAGTTTTAAAAATAAAATATCGTAACAGATGGCACCACCACCAAACGTTTCCGGGAAAGTTAAGCAACTCATCGCTGGCTTTTTCGAAAAATTAATGCCGGTGCATGTATGGTAAGTGAACAAATTATTGTTTTCACCCAGCAACTGGCAATCTAACAATACTTTTTCGGTGTTATCTGCCGAAAAATAGCCCCGTTGCCCACGAGACAGGGACCGAACCAGCAGAACACACACCAAGGTAAGCATTACTGTATTTCTAAATTATGCAGATATGGCGAACAGCGCCAATCTCGGCAACCGGATTTGGATTTGTCTGTCAGAATTTCGTTAACGGTTGGAAAATGGAATGCAGTATATGCATAAAAAAGAAAGAATACTGCAATTATGTTATAATATGTTTAGAAAATAAACATTTAGAAATTGCAAAGTTGTACTTATTAAAGAAAAAATTCCGAGTATCCCCTAGCAAGCATTACGTCCCCTCCACCTATAATTGGCTGTGAGTGAGAGGAGTTTTAGTCTTGAACCCTGTGTTTTCTCTATCTATCCTAAGTATCCTTTCAAAAATAATACGCAACCGTCATATTGTCTGGATATTATGTCATGTGAGTAATGTTTTTAAGGCTTATTAGTATATTTATGCATATTACAGAACGTTAATTACTATTATCGTATCAAACTTTAAGTCCATGTTTTATTTTATTCGTAATTCCATCTCGTAATCTTACAATATTAATTTTTTATAGAATAATTCAATTTTAAGCGAGATGTCTATTCGTAAATTTATTTTCACTTTTAACTAATAATTTCGAACGAAGCATTTATAAATATGAACGGAAAACACTAGTATTGTACCGGTATATCACAGATCGTACTGTTTAAATTTTGTCTATGACTATATTTTAATATTTTACACCACACTCACCACACTCACCACATTCCATTTTATTTAACGTATAACGAGTTCGACAACGTAGACAGTACGATAAACAAATGACAAGGCTCGTAAATACGACCTGAAACACTCAAATCCAATTGTGTAGCGGCATAATTTACAACTAATGCTTACCGGGGAGCTAAACTATTGTCCCTGGAAGCGCCTGCATTATTTTCTTTGTTTTTGGCCAGTCGGTTTGTCTGCGTTGCATTTATTGCTGCTTGGTACCTGGTGAGTACGGAATCCAATTTTCGTCACCATTTTTTTTTTCTTTTTGCGAGATGTTTAGGCACCAGCCTCGAATAAAGCTTCGGTGTTACAGTTCTTCAGTTTGAAAGAATTCTACACTCGACTCCTGATATGGCGGATCTTTTGTTTTCGTTGAATTTTTTCGTATTATTATCTATTTGTTTTGCGATGTTTCTATTGTATTGTTATTTGTTTTTTTGTATTATTATTTAGATTTTGCAGAAGAACGATTATTATTTGCGAAATCCAAATATAACAACGGTTTCCGTGTTCGTTACGGTAACATTTTCCATCATCTGTTTATTTTTTTTTATCAGATGAAGAAGGAATTTATTGCTTTAATAAGGTTAACTTCTGTATGACGTGAGAAGATTCATTTTTATTTTGTTAATCGCGACACGACACATTATTATCCATAAAATCTGCTATTCGCGTCATAACGAATTGTAGCAGATTTATGGAAGCAAAGAGGATGATGTAACAAAAACAGAGTTATACATGTGACGTTACCAGGATGATAAATTAAAAATAATTTTCTCCTGTAGTTTACTGCGTGTATCTTTGCGAAAATGGCGGTTTTTTTTTTTTACTTGAAAAATTGGCAGGAGGAAAAAAAAAGGCAACTGTATCGTCCGATTTAAAACTTTACAACAAGAATTATAAATTTTATTAAGTTAAATCTGCAGAAAATATAAGATACACAAAAGACATTATACATGGAAGATCGATAAATCGAAAGGGAAGATCGAGTATAAGAGAGAAGGGGATCATTTTCTGTACAATAAACATTTATAAAATATCCATTCAAACATCTAAACGAGGTTTTGGTTTATGCCATAATACTGAACATCACAGATACGTGTTTTGGAAAGTTTCCCAAGCAACGTCACGAGGGCGAGAGCTTTTCGTTGATGCCGTCTCGTAGCGAATTCTCTTTGAAGGAACCTTTCGAAGAGCTCTGACGACGAGATCTGTTAACCAATCGGAAAGCCTCTAGAAACTCGTTAAAATCGATGAAACCGTCTTTGTTCAGATCCATGTTACGGGCCAGGTTATCTATGTTTTCCGAAGATATGGGGTTTCCCATGTACTGACTCAACAGGTGGCAAGCTTCTGTAAATTCCTCCATAGAAATGAGACCTAAAGCATTGGAAATGTGTCAAAAAAATCCCTCTGGCTCTGTGTACCAATTAACTGAACCTCTAACCCTGTAACGCCTTCTACATCAATTAGCTATACATCTTCTAATTGTAAAACTGTAATTATACCAATTAAAAATATAAGAATAAGTTTAACTTACCGGATCCATCTTTATCCATAACCCTAAATATCGTTTCCAGATTTTCCTTATTTCTGTATAAAGTTTCCATGATAGAAGGACCTTCCTGAGATCGAAATTTCATTCGAATTTCTTTATTAAATTAAGTAAAAAGTTAAAATAATTTATTAAAAATGAACTTACGGAAGGAATATTACTAAAACAAAAATCGTCGAAAGTCGTATTATAGTCGACGGTTCCCTGTTCCAAATCACACTGCGCCATTTTGTGACAGAGAAGTCTCCACGGTAAATTGAGTCCCACTTCTTTCTCCATAACCGAACACCAATCGCTAATTGATATTTTACCTTTATTTAAAATAATTTTAAAATTTTATTTTCTACAATTTTACCGGTTAATGTATACTTAAATCATTAGAAAAATAATTTATATTAGAATTTGCCTAAATATGTTGCCCCTTTCGAAATTATTTTATATTTTCGAATAATGAATAATTTCTCAAGATACTTGGCATTGTAAGGGCGTGATTCTATGCTACATCCAGTCAAATCAAAAGAGTAAATAAGTCATTAGAAGAATGATAACATCCCACGCAATTGGAGCGGCAGAAAATAGGATTATTCTGAAGAATTGGATAATGAATCTATGATATTAATACATATTAATTAATTATAATAGTATCTATAAGTGAAATTTCGTACGATTGTAAGTTTATTAATTTACTCGCAAAGGAACTATTGTAGTTTAAATAAAACATTACATTACATTTTTATTCTCGACAGAACGATGAACGTTTATAAACGAAACTTAGTAATCACGAAAATTGATAAATTGTTAAAGGAAAAGCTTCGTATAGAATAGAAAATATCACTTATACAATCATCACAACCCTGTAGAAATTAAATTGTTTACTAAAAGCTCGTGTTTTACTTTCCCTGTTGTTATGTATCGGAAAGTATTGGAACCGTGTCAAATTTGATCCTCTGAGTGGGGGTCTATTTCGCGTAATAACTCAGGATGGGGTAAAGATTAAGAAATGAAATTTGGTACGTTGGCTTGTATACGGGGGGCATTGATGCTATTAAATTTTGGTGGTGAAAGGTCGAGAGGGTGGAGAGATAAAGGGATTATGTGGATCTGGACTAGGGTCGGACTTAATGACAATTTCACTCGTTATTGGAATTTATAATTTTTTTTATAAAACCCATTCCTACCCTCAAAATTAAGCTTTTTGCCGTTTTATAGTAATTTTTAATAGCCACACAATTTTATTTTTTGCTCAATAATGTAAAGTTTTTTTTTAAAATAAACAATCGTAACAGCCGGGAAAGTTACGCAACTCGTTGCTAAAATGTTTTTTAGCTTACCGACGGGATATTTAACAATGAATATTTCCGAATATCGATAAAATCTCGTGAAAAATACACGACGGTGGCCAACGCATTAATACATTCGTTTCCCAATACTTTAATATCCATCGATTATCTTCACTATCAGAATCGAATATTGACGATATCCGTTTAAGAAGCTCGCTTAAGCATCGAATTATTTTTGTTAAACTCGTCAACGATTAACCAATAAAAAACTTAATAAATACGTCGTGTTTTTATATCACGCTTAAGTATAATTATATAGATTTTTGCATTAGTGAAAATGGCGAGAAATGCTATATAAAGGTTTCTAAATCGATTTATCGAATGAAAACGATTTCGGTATCTAAATTATTTACTCTGGCCTTACGTTTACATAACTATTCTTACAGGAAACGGATATTAATATTTTTTATGGCTGATTGGCGTGATATAAGTCCTACTTACGATGAATCGTGTCCTATCCACGTTTACCTATTATTAATATATTTTAAACGGGTTTAATTCGTATCCGATGTTTTCTCTCTGTCTCTTCGCATCGCCTTGTGATTGTATCGATTTTAAAATAGTTTCTACATCACAATATTTAAGTATGAATAATAAATAATTGTTCTATTTTCTAATTCGTATTCTTATATTATTTGTGATTGCTTAGTACACTTATTACTGATTTTTTTTTATTTATCAATATATGACATAATTAAAAATTTAACACAACAATATAATATTTAACGTAAAGTTCAGGGCAATGAATGATTTATGAAGTTCGGTGAGTAGATTAATCCTCTGTCGAATTTGTTTACGATACATTATTGAATCGTATGGGGGGATGAAACTGTGATTCCGTTGTATAATGTGAAAAGAATCCATAATATAGGATGATTTCAAAAGTTTCCATGCATGTCAAAGGGTTCACTTTATTACTCGGTCACTTAAATCGTAGAATACGACGTGTGAGCACCATTTAACTGAATGAAGTTTATTCGCATGGTAAACGCATGTTAACAGTCTGATGTCACTTATCACAATATCTCATTTCGGATGATCCGTTTTGTATAAATACACTCGAATCACCCTGTATAATGGCAGTATCATCGCACTTATCAATGGAAATAAAATAACTGGTATGTTAGAAACATAGTGTTGATGTTCGAGTAAAACTCGCAAAACTAGGAAAAATTTCTGGAGTGATTTGACTGGGATATGTCGAGCCCCTTTACGAATCTACCCAAACATGTGATGATCACGAATAAAGGTTTCATTAGGGCCGAGTGTTGAAAATTTGAACAGTGATGAAATAAAACGTTTCCATTATGCTAATCTTTTGCAATTAGATTTGAGTTTTCTGCGGTTAAGAGCACTACTACGAGTTGTGTACGTCAAATATGCACCCCCATTGACTGATCCTGTCATTTATTCATAAAATTATATTAAAACTACGATACGATAAATTTTGTACAGAATATCCAATTGAATCGAAGTACTGACTTCGGAAAACTTTTGATCTCTCTTTTTCTCGTACTAAAAATAGAATGATATTTCGATACCGCTTCGTCGAGCGAAGGAACACAATGATTTTCCCACAATACGGTTGGTTTTCACGCAAGAAAAGTTCGAATTTTTCGCTCCGCCTACCATATTTCACCTTTGTTCTTATTTCATTTTTAAGAAAAACGTCTTCGACCAAAAATACAATCTCACTTCGGAGGATGGGCGATCGATTCTTAAAATCCGAAAAGTTATCTGGAGGGCTTCCTATTTTGTCCCGTTGTAAATGGAAAACACGAAAATCGACACGTCTTTCTTGTTTTGCACTAAAAAAAATACTTTCCAGTTGCAACGAGCTTAACGAGGAAAACATTTTGTATGTCTCCAGGCGGCTATTTTATTATTGGAACAGAGTTCGAGCTTGCAAAGAAGAAAACAAAAGCTAATTCCCCCACACACATCTCGTCTAACACGCTACGTAAGGTTAACAAGCAGAACATTACCTGAATTGTCGACGTCTAATTTTTGAAAGTGCGGTCCGATGATGGTCTGCGAGGCGCAAATGCGCTTTTTCAATTCTTTCAGAGCGCACTCTTCCAAATAACTCTGTCTAAAATATAACGTGCGATAATAAATAGCGGTTATTAATGGGACGATTTCGAATTTTACACCCACCTTTGAGTTATGGTGGTGGTCTTGGTGTTGCTGATGCTCAGGTACATAACCAAATGCGTTTCCAACGTCTCCCCCATCAGTTTTACGTATGCTCCACGATTGCTTCCTATGTCGTAGTAGTTCGATGCGGAGAAAATAGTCATCACCTAAATATGTTAAACAATATATAGATAAATATTTTTTTTTTATTACGATTACAGTATATGGAATATTGGAAAAGGAATTCCTTATTAAAATTTTCTCGATATTGTTAAGGAAAACCCTTTCTAGTAAAATTCATTAATCGAAAAATTCTGGAAAAGAATAAATAGTCTAATTTAAAATTCAGAAATTTTCGCACCGTTTTACATTTTAATTTAGTTGGTTGATATAAAATTTAATTATTTCTATGAAAGAAGTCGAATGATTTCCAACACAAAAGATTCGATTTTAAAAAATGCAAACAATTAACCGCTTCTGAGGCATTGCGAAACATTTCTATAACACTCGAAATCCACATTTTCCTCTCTCTTCCTTAAAATGAATACCTTCTTTCTTAGGGATGTGGAAATATTCAGATTAATTCTTAATTTTTTTCTTTAATATAAACCTTTCCTTCTATAATAATTCGTCAATTTTGTACACTATTAAGTTACGCGTTAAACTTAATGTTATTTCTAGAATAAATTTCGGGAACAAATTAGTCTTTTATAAGCTAATAAAATGTAAATAGAAATAGTTTAAAATTTATATATATTAACAGATTGGACCAAAAGAGATTTTTCAAGAAATTCGATAATTTATAAAAGTGTAATTTGTGTATTGAACGAGAACATTTCACTTTCACGTTTACAAGTAATAAAGTATTTTAAATAAGGTAGCAATTTATTTTTACAACGGTTAAATGCACCCCTCTCTGGGCCAAACTGTATGCATAATATATACAAGTGTTTAAATTTAATTATAATTGTGTAACGCGTAGTATAATTTAATTGATGTAAAATTTATGTATTTAACTACATGAAAACATAATATAAATTTCAGAACAATTTTCCTGAGTTTTCATAATGTCTTACTTTAAAATAATGGAATGGAACCGGATATGGAATGATTAGGGGCTGAAAATATTTGAATTGAAATAACATGACTTCCGGTTTCAGAAATCATGTTATTTCAATTCAAAAATTTTCTCCTGAAAGGAGTTAGTTAGAACTGTTAGATGACCGGCGTGAATCTAATTGCTAACAGGAAAAGTGATGCACAGGAGCAAGACATTACTAATTTGAGGTGGAAAGCACATATTTTAAATTAAATAAATTTAAAAAATATGATTACAAATTGCAGCCCTGCATTGTGACGATGCCACAATAAATAATTGCTCGTTGTTATTATTTAGCCTATTAATAGAAATGACAGAAATGGAAGAGAACATTTATTAATTTTTTTTATTTGTGTGTAATTAATATGCTTTTAAACATATCAAATATTTATTTTGAATTTTAATTTTTCTTGCTNAGCAGTTTTAGACAAAAAAAAAAGGAGAGGATTGTCAATGATAATAATAGAAAACAGTTATTTCGGATAAACATACGTAAAGCTTACGTCGTTGGTATATTTGAGTATTTGCCTAAGAACATTGTTGTTGAGTAATCAAGTACTGTACGTGCATTTGCCTATTTATATTTGTCTATGTATATATGTATATTATATATATATATTGTATGTATAGGTTTCAGACATATAGCCACAATAAGTTTAAATTTAAAGCGTACATAAATCAGAATGTATAAAATACTTTAGTAGCTAAATGACAATTTTTAAATCATTTTATCTCAAATTAGACGTTTAGAAAGAAAATATATCATATAGGATGGCGTTTTAAATTATTTCTTAATGGGAAATACAATGCATTTGTATTATAGAAGTCAAATCAGCGATTGTATTGTATTTTTCCTTTTTACTTGACATAATAGAAAAATGTGGTATGATTCCTTATCCGAAAGTTAAATCAAAATACATTAAATCAACCTTTTAATTTCAGCAATTATATATTTAGAACAAGCGTTTTCGACCTATTCAAGGATATTTTCAGGTAACATTCCAAAAAAAAAAACACCAATATGAATTTCGAAATGTATCAACGAAAAATAAATATATATAATTGCTGAAGTTAAAAAGTTTGTTTGGTGTATTTTAATAGAAAAATAGATAAATGACAATTTTAAATAAGAAAATATATACGTGTGTGTGTTTGTCGTTTGGTTTTAAGATATTTTAGAATAAACGTGAAGCTCTCTTTGGCTTAAAAGCTCAGATATTCTAGAAAAATATTATATATAAAAACGAGGACATACCTTGTGTTGTTTGAAAGCCTCGACTACATTAGTAACGTCGGTGGCCGAAAGTGGAGATTTTAAATGAGGTCCTGGATACGATTCTTCCAATCTAACCGATTCCGGTTTCGTGGCTTCGTACAATTCTAAATCTTCTTGTTCGGCCAAAATTAATTGTTTCGGTTGTCCTAAAACAGAAAAATAAATCAATTATTTGTTTGTCGAACTTTTTTCTTTCAGTTTTGGAGAGAACTGCCGCGAGTCATATTAGAAATGTCCGACACAGATTTTGTCCTAGGGCCATTTCTAAATGTCAGTTTCTTGCTTAAACAAAAAACAGAGAATGTTTTCTGAGTTTGTTTTTAAAATAAATGATTGATGTCTTACCTCTAAGCGACTGCTGAAGACTCGTAGTTATAATAGGGCTTAATGTGTGCTTGGCTGCAGAAAAGTGGGTTAAGAGATCGTTGAAAAATTGCTGAAGCTAGGAAAAATATATGTATATAAAATCCTGTGTTAAAACCGTCTAAAAATGATGATGGATATTATAAACTAAAAATAAATTAGATCTTTTTTCTACGGACTTGCATTTGAATTGAAATTTTTATTTCAGTTTGAATGCAAGTTTATATTAATGTACTGAAACATTTTAGTTTTATTTTTGCAAGAGAAGATTTTATTTCACTTCTTTGTTAAACTTTAACAAATATAAAAATTCTTTACGTTAAATAATGTCGAGAAGAAAACTGGAGATTGCCTTTATAAATCCAACTAAGAAGTTTAATCTAATGAAGAACACTTAAATTTGCGTTACCACCCATTAAAATTAAATTGTAATTTAAATGATTTCCTTTTTTTTAAACTCAAGTCTTTATATTTTAAATTTAATTAAGAAAAGTTTTTCTAAGAAAACAATTAAATATTTTGTAACAAAATTATCATTCATTTATGTTTAATTATATTTTTGATGTTATTAATGTGGTTAAAATTAATTTTACTTCATTCAATAGAAGCAAAAAGTTTGCAGCATTTTCTAATGCTGCAAACTTTTTGCAAACATATTGATGTAATGCGGAACTTACTTTGAGTTGGTCCTGTTCGTTAGCATATTCCAAAGACTGAAAAATGGTCCAAGAGCATCTTCTTCTTACTTCTAACCGTGCTAAGTATCTCCGATACCATCTCTGTATCAGAAGAGCAGCCTTCATTGCTGAAACAATAATTAAAAGGATATTATCATTTGCTAAATTCCTTTTTATCGAAGCGGTAGCTAAGATGATAAAAATCGAATTTTTCTCTTGTAGAGTCTACTCCTAATTAACGAGTGAGTTATGTTACAGTGTTTATGTATTTATTAATATTCGAGTAAATAAGAGAATAGCAGAATCGTATAAGATGGCGCAGACTTACCTTATGTTAACGGCGAAATCTTCGTGGTTTCCACGATTGAGATAAACAGAATCTGGCCAGACAATCAAACACATGAGAAGAAGTATGAGGATTTCTATAGAGTGTGAACCGCGATCGACAAAGTCTCCATTGAACACGTAAGGGTTGTGTCGAGCCGGAAGTCCGTTCTGGAGGAAAGAAAGAAAAGAGATTGTTTCTAAAGATAACGAATGACTCGACAACGATTCATCGTTTCTAAAGGGAAACCTTATAAAAAATGGTCAAGAGATCCTCCAGGCTGCCGTGCAGATCTCCACAGACTGTAATCTGATGAGAGAGAGCCGTGGATGCCAAATTGATGTTGGGTTTACATCGCAGGACCTTCCTGGCTTCGTGGAGAACGGTCAACACGTATCTGGGATGAAGTAGCTGAAAATAATCACCTTTTTTAATCTCTTCACTATACGCAAATATAGATGTTACTAAGCAAATATGTCTTAGTGACTGCGGAGACATAAATTAGAGTTTTATTTGATATCGCGTGATTAACCATAATTAAATGCAATCTAGTATAAAAAATTAAAATAAAAAATAAAATAGATAACGAATGAAAGTTATTGTGTGCCTAAGTTATAAAATTAAGGAAATTTTTAATATTTTAAGCAGTTTTAGACAAAAAAAAAAGCACACACTAACATCTATACAGGCAGAAAAACACCCGAATTTTTTGTATTTCTCGACGTTTCAAGGTCCCCGAGTCCAAAAATATGGGGAAAGGGTCATTTGACCGATCGCCATACTTTCCCTCTGTTATGTATAACAGCAGGGAAANATCCATCGATTATCTTCACTATCAGAATCGAATATTGACGATATCCGTTTAAGAAGCTCGCTTAAGCATCGAATTATTTTTGTTAAACTCGTCAACGATTAACCAATAAAAAACTTAATAAATACGTCGTGTTTTTATATCACGCTTAAGTATAATTATATAGATTTTTGCATTAGTGAAAATGGCGAGAAATGCTATATAAAGGTTTCTAAATCGATTTATCGAATGAAAACGATTTCGGTATCTAAATTATTTACTCTGGCCTTACGTTTACATAACTATTCTTACAGGAAACGGATATTAATATTTTTTATGGCTGATTGGCGTGATATAAGTCCTACTTACGATGAATCGTGTCCTATCCACGTTTACCTATTATTAATATATTTTAAACGGGTTTAATTCGTATCCGATGTTTTCTCTCTGTCTCTTCGCATCGCCTTGTGATTGTATCGATTTTAAAATAGTTTCTACATCACAATATTTAAGTATGAATAATAAATAATTGTTCTATTTTCTAATTCGTATTCTTATATTATTTGTGATTGCTTAGTACACTTATTACTGATTTTTTTTTATTTATCAATATATGACATAATTAAAAATTTAACACAACAATATAATATTTAACGTAAAGTTCAGGGCAATGAATGATTTATGAAGTTCGGTGAGTAGATTAATCCTCTGTCGAATTTGTTTACGATACATTATTGAATCGTATGGGGGGATGAAACTGTGATTCCGTTGTATAATGTGAAAAGAATCCATAATATAGGATGATTTCAAAAGTTTCCATGCATGTCAAAGGGTTCACTTTATTGCTCGGTCACTTAAATCGTAGAATACGACGTGTGAGCACCATTTAACTGAATGAAGTTTATTCGCATGGTAAACGCATGTTAACAGTCTGATGTCACTTATCACAATATCTCATTTCGGATGATCCGTTTTGTATAAATACACTCGAATCACCCTGTATAATGGCAGTATCATCGCACTTATCAATGGAAATAAAATAACTGGTATGTTAGAAACATAGTGTTGATGTTCGAGTAAAACTCGCAAAACTAGGAAAAATTTCTGGAGTGATTTGACTGGGATATGTCGAGCCCCTTTACGAATCTACCCAAACATGTGATGATCACGAATAAAGGTTTCATTAGGGCCGAGTGTTGAAAATTTGAACAGTGATGAAATAAAACGTTTCCATTATGCTAATCTTTTGCAATTAGATTTGAGTTTTCTGCGGTTAAGAGCACTACTACGAGTTGTGTACGTCAAATATGCACCCCCATTGACTGATCCTGTCATTTATTCATAAAATTATATTAAAACTACGATACGATAAATTTTGTACAGAATATCCAATTGAATCGAAGTACTGACTTCGGAAAACTTTTGATCTCTCTTTTTCTCGTACTAAAAATAGAATGATATTTCGATACCGCTTCGTCGAGCGAAGGAACACGATGATTTTCCCACAATACGGTTGGTTTTCACGCAAGAAAAGTTCGAATTTTTCGCTCCGCCTACCATATTTCACCTTTGTTCTTATTTCATTTTTAAGAAAAACGTCTTCGACCAAAAATACAATCTCACTTCGGAGGATGGGCGATCGATTCTTAAAATCCGAAAAGTTATCTGGAGGGCTTCCTATTTTGTCCCGTTGTAAATGGAAAACACGAAAATCGACACGTCTTTCTTGTTTTGCACTAAAAAAAATACTTTCCAGTTGCAACGAGCTTAACGAGGAAAACATTTTGTATGTCTCCAGGCGGCTATTTTATTATTGGAACAGAGTTCGAGCTTGCAAAGAAGAAAACAAAAGCTAATTCCCCCACACACATCTCGTCTAACACGCTACGTAAGGTTAACAAGCAGAACATTACCTGAATTGTCGACGTCTAATTTTTGAAAGTGCGGTCCGATGATGGTCTGCGAGGCGCAAATGCGCTTTTTCAATTCTTTCAGAGCGCACTCTTCCAAATAACTCTGTCTAAAATATAACGTGCGATAATAAATAGCGGTTATTAATGGGACGATTTCGAATTTTACACCCACCTTTGAGTTATGGTGGTGGTCTTGGTGTTGCTGATGCTCAGGTACATAACCAAATGCGTTTCCAACGTCTCCCCCATCAGTTTTACGTATGCTCCACGATTGCTTCCTATGTCGTAGTAGTTCGATGCGGAGAAAATAGTCATCACCTAAATATGTTAAACAATATATAGATAAATATTTTTTTTTTATTACGATTACAGTATATGGAATATTGGAAAAGGAATTCCTTATTAAAATTTTCTCGATATTGTTAAGGAAAACCCTTTCTAGTAAAATTCATTAATCGAAAAATTCTGGAAAAGAATAAATAGTCTAATTTAAAATTCAGAAATTTTCGCACCGTTTTACATTTTAATTTAGTTGGTTGATATAAAATTTAATTATTTCTATGAAAGAAGTCGAATGATTTCCAACACAAAAGATTCGATTTTAAAAAATGCAAACAATTAACCGCTTCTGAGGCATTGCGAAACATTTCTATAACACTCGAAATCCACATTTTCCTCTCTCTTCCTTAAAATGAATACCTTCTTTCTTAGGGATGTGGAAATATTCAGATTAATTCTTAATTTTTTTCTTTAATATAAACCTTTCCTTCTATAATAATTTGTCAATTTTGTATACTATTAAGTTACGCGTTAAACTTAATGTTATTTCTAGAATAAATTTCGGGAACAAATTAGTCTTTTATAAGCTAATAAAATGTAAATAGAAATAGTTTAAAATTTATATATATTAACAGATTGGACCAAAAGAGATTTTTCAAGAAATTCGATAATTTATAAAAGTGTAATTTGTGTATTGAACGAGAACATTTCACTTTCACGTTTACAAGTAATAAAGTATTTTAAATAAGGTAGCAATTTATTTTTACAACGGTTAAATGCACCCCTCTCTGGGCCAAACTGTATGCATAATATATACAAGTGTTTAAATTTAATTATAATTGTGTAACGCGTAGTATAATTTAATTGATGTAAAATTTATGTATTTAACTACATGAAAACATAATATAAATTTCAGAACAATTTTCCTGAGTTTTCATAATGTCTTACTTTAAAATAATGGAATGGAACCGGATATGGAATGATTAGGGGCTGAAAATATTTGAATTGAAATAACATGACTTCCGGTTTCAGAAATCATGTTATTTCAATTCAAAAATTTTCTCCTGAAAGGAGTTAGTTAGAACTGTTAGATGACCGGCGTGAATCTAATTGCTAACAGGAAAAGTGATGCACAGGAGCAAGACATTACTAATTTGAGGTGGAAAGCACATATTTTAAATTAAATAAATTTAAAAAATATGATTACAAATTGCAGCCCTGCATTGTGACGATGCCACAATAAATAATTGCTCGTTGTTATTATTTAGCCTATTAATAGAAATGACAGAAATGGAAGAGAACATTTATTAATTTTTTTTATTTGTGTGTAATTAATATGCTTTTAAACATATCAAATATTTATTTTGAATTTTAATTTTTCTTGCTATTAATTGATGGAATTATTTCTTTTTTGCAATTTGTAGTAATTTAACGAATCGTTGAAAACTAAAAGAAACTTTCAACTTCGTCAATTAATGTATATAAACACTAAAATCTATCAAATAACTTTTATATCTTTAAGATTTTATTCCAACTTTGTATTATTAATTATTGTAAAATAGTAAAAAGCTTAATTTCGAGGGTAGTGACGAATGTGTATAAAAAAAATTGTAAATGCTAATAACGAGTAAAATCTTAAGCCCGACTTCACTGCAGGTATGACACAACCCCTCTATCTCCCCACCCCTTTGACCCTTAACTATTAAAATTTAATAGTCTACGCAAGCTACCGGTCCAAATTTTGTTTCTTAATCATCACCCCATCCTGAAAGAGAAAATTAATTCTATTTAAACTAAATATTTGAAAAAATTTATTCAGATTACGCGTGGTCTTCGCATCATAAGTATTCACGAAATTGTCAAATATTAAGAAAAAATATAAAATTACATCAGTTGTGAAGATTTGTAAAAGTCAATTATTAAAATAAAAAATTAAACGATAAACATTGATTCGGAATTTCCAATTTAATAAAATGTAAATATTAAACGATATTAAGTAATTATTAGTTTGATCGATCGTATTCGTTACTAAACGAGATTAGCAAAAGCAAAAGATGAAAAGAGTTGTTTACATCCTCCGTCTGCTATTAGCTTTTATAAATTAGCCGAAGGAGGAAGATACATAATGCGAACAGAATAAAAAAAAAACACCGAGAAAATCGAACGAAAAAAAAAATGTTTTTTTTCCATTTTTTAAATATAAATGAATGATTTAAGATCGGCCATTCGACCACACCAGTAAACATTCCCATTGTACGAAAGCTAAATTGAATTTCTTTCGAGAATTTCGTAATTCAAAATGTAAACAAAATTAGTATTGTCAGAGAAATCCTTTAAGGGAAAAAAACCCCACCAACGGGTTGCTTTACTTTCCCGGCAACGTTTATTGTGTATGTGGCGCCATCTGTTATCATATTTTATTAAAAACTTTTTATATTTTTAACTATTATAAAATGGAAAAAGGCTTAATTTTCAGGGTAGAGATGGATTTTATAAAAAAAANTCCGACCATACTGATGATAAACACGACCCCCTTTATCTCATCACCCTCTCGATCTTTAACCACCAAAATTTAATAGCATCGATTTCCCTAACAAACAAACTTGCCTGCAAGATTTCAGATATTTTCGACAAAAGGCACAGGAGTTATTAAGCTTCAAACAGGATGAACAAAATCGTGGCCCCCCCAAACACACACTAACATCTATACAGGCAGAAAAACACCCGAATTTTTTGTATTTCTCGACGTTTCAAGGTCCCCGAGTCCAAAAATATGGGGAAAGGGTCATTTGACCGATCGCCATACTTTCCCTCTGTTATGTATAACAGCAGGGAAAGTAAAAACCGCTCAAAACAGATAAAATTCTAAGTTTTAACCATACTTTATAGGGAAAAAATGTCTTAGTTTCTAAACATGTTTATGGCATTCGACTATAAAATAATATTTATAAACATATCAGCAGACTGGAGAAAATCGATTAGTTGTCATAAAGTAAATATTTGTCAGAGAGGAGGGAGAGATAGAGAGAAAGAGAGAGAATATTTGGCAACATTTCAAACGTTCCGTCCGATAAAAATTAAGATAAACGAGCACTCGAGTTTGGAGTTATTGACTTTTATCTTCGAAATTAAAATAATAAAAATAATAATAAAAAAACGGTCACCTTATTGTTGTGAGCGTATTCGTAACCGTCGATTTTACATTCGTGCGACCTGATGATTCTCTCCAACTTGTGTTTATGCAGAAAAGCGTCCGTCGTATCGGGTCCGAAGAAGCATCCTCCTCCTCTCATGGTGTTGGGACGACACCCAGATTGATGTCGAGGATCACTCCATAATAAATCCACCAACTAGGGGGTAAATTTAACCGTTGGTCGAACGCACGAAAACGTGGAGATGAGTGTAAAAGTGTTTCTCACCTGTTTCCATTCCTTAGCACCCGACGGCGTGTCGTTGAGGGAAGAGGCGCGAAGTATAGTCACGTACTGTAAAGTATGAGTGGGACCACCTCGTCAGAATCGAGCGTATACCATCGACTCGGATAAGGTTTCGTCTGAGGGAGATATAAACATGTTACCTTTTACCTGATGCCTGTCCAGCGACGTTATTACTTTGAGATCAGTGTCGCTACTGATGCCTCCGTGCACCACGAATACTTTGTTGTCGATGACCGTGCACAGGGGTAACCAACTGTAAACGTCCTCCGTCACCTGGGCTATCTTAGCCGCGTGTTTCTGCAAATAATATTTAAATTAACGACAATTTTTGGTTAGTTTTTGAGTGTTCCGCTAAGAGAGGAAGAAACTCCAGCAGGATAATGCTGTGGTAATTTAGTTCTTTTCTGTTTGCTAAATCTCATTTGCAGTTATCGACGCGATAAATTCTATCATTTACTTCCACTTGGGGATAAAAATATTGTTCTTTCAGAAACTAGGTCGACGATGAAGCGGATGTTTCCAGAAACGAGAAAATTCGCATTAGAGCTGTGACGCCCCACTTCTTTATTTTCGTAGAAATCCCTTTTCTCCTTTCCCTCCCTGTGACGAACATTAAGTTTGTGCAAAACGTGTTTTCGTATAATTATAACTTTTACGACCGTTTTCGCCTGATAATTAATGAGAAATCTTTCTCTAAATACCAAACTCGTGACAATTCCTAACAAAGGATATTAACTGAGTTAATTATTATTAGTCAATAGAGTTTCGTTGGTGATAAATTTTAGTTTAAGAAGTAGTAGTTAAATTATTTCTACGCTGCTATCGTTTGTTTTTAAAGTCGAATGAACAGGATAAAATTGTAAGTTAAACTCGTAAAAAAATAAATTATTTAAAAAGAAAAACTCACCATATATTTGTACATGATCTCTTTCACGAAACCGTACCTGAAATTAATAAAGTTAACTATTTTAAAAACAGTTTTTTATATATATTTTTAAACAGTTAAAATGCAAAAAAATCTTTTTTAAAATAATTTTCAGACGTATTGATTCGAAGCAGACTTTTCTCTCTAAAACAAACATCTTAATATTAAATATTTTCAATGTTTTTAATTTAGATTTTTAATTAAAAATATATTTTTTTTAATCGAAATAAAAAGAAATTCTTTTGTAAAACCTCCTACAACGCATTCCTTTTTATCGAAGCAGTAGCTAAGATAATAAAAATCGAATTTTTCTCTTGTAGAGTCTACTCCTAATTAACAAGTGAGTTATGTTACAGTGTTTATGTATTTATAAGATGGCGCAGACTTACCTTATGTTAACGGCGAAATCTTCGTGGTTTCCACGATTGAGATAAACAGAATCTGGCCAGACAATCAAACACATGAGAAGAAGTATGAGGATTTCTATAGAGTGTGAACCGCGATCGACAAAGTCTCCATTGAACACGTAAGGGTTGTGTCGAGCCGGAAGTCCGTTCTGGAGGAAAGAAAGAAAAGAGATTGTTTCTAAAGATAACGAATGACTCGACAACGATTCATCGTTTCTAAAGGGAAACCTTATAAAAAATGGTCAAGAGATCCTCCAGGCTGCCGTGCAGATCTCCACAGACTGTAATCTGATGAGAGAGAGCCGTGGATGCCAAATTGATGTTGGGTTTACATCGCAGGACCTTCCTGGCTTCGTGGAGAACGGTCAACACGTATCTGGGATGAAGTAGCTGAAAATAATCACCTTTTTTAATCTCTTCACTATACGCAAATATAGATGTTACTAAGCAAATATGTCTTAGTGACTGCGGAGACATAAATTAGAGTTTTATTTGATATCGCGTGATTAACCATAATTAAATGCAATCTAGTATAAAAAATTAAAATAAAAAATAAAATAGATAACGAATGAAAGTTATTGTGTGCCTAAGTTATAAAATTAAGGAAATTTTTAATATTTTAAGCAGTTTTAGACAAAAAAAAAAGGAGAGGATTGTCAATGATAATAATAGAAAACAGTTATTTCGGATAAACATACGTAAAGCTTACGTCGTTGGTATATTTGAGTATTTGCCTAAGAACATTGTTGTTGAGTAATCAAGTACTGTACGTGCATTTGCCTATTTATATTTTTGTATGTATAGGTTTCAGACATATAGCCACAATAAGTTTAAATTTAAAGCGTACATAAATCAGAATGTATAAAATACTTTAGTAGCTAAATGACAATTTTTAAATCATTTTATCTCAAATTAGACGTTTAGAAAGAAAATATATCATATAGGATGGCGTTTTAAATTATTTCTTAATGGGAAATACAATGCATTTGTATTATAGAAGTCAAATCAGCGATTGTATTGTATTTTTCCTTTTTACTTGACATAATAGAAAAATGTGGTATGATTCCTTATCCGAAAGTTAAATCAAAATACATTAAATCAACCTTTTAATTTCAGCAATTATATATTTAGAACAAGCGTTTTCGACCTATTCAAGGATATTTTCAGGTAACATTCCAAAAAAAAAAAAAACACCAATATGAATTTCGAAATGTATCAACGAAAAATAAATATATATAATTGCTGAAGTTAAAAAGTTTGTTTGGTGTATTTTAATAGAAAAATAGATAAATGACAATTTTAAATAAGAAAATATATACGTGTGTGTGTTTGTCGTTTGGTTTTAAGATATTTTAGAATAAACGTGAAGCTCTCTTTGGCTTAAAAGCTCAGATATTCTAGAAAAATATTATATATAAAAACGAGGACATACCTTGTGTTGTTTGAAAGCCTCGACTACATTAGTAACGTCGGTGGCCGAAAGTGGAGATTTTAAATGAGGTCCTGGATACGATTCTTCCAATCTAACCGATTCCGGTTTCGTGGCTTCGTACAATTCTAAATCTTCTTGTTCGGCCAAAATTAATTGTTTCGGTTGTCCTAAAACAGAAAAATAAATCAATTATTTGTTTGTCGAACTTTTTTCTTTCAGTTTTGGAGAGAACTGCCGCGAGTCATATTAGAAATGTCCGACACAGATTTTGTCCTAGGGCCATTTCTAAATGTCAGTTTCTTGCTTAAACAAAAAACAGAGAATGTTTTCTGAGTTTGTTTTTAAAATAAATGATTGATGTCTTACCTCTAAGCGACTGCTGAAGACTCGTAGTTATAATAGGGCTTAATGTGTGCTTGGCTGCAGAAAAGTGGGTTAAGAGATCGTTGAAAAATTGCTGAAGCTAGGAAAAATATATGTATATAAAATCCTGTGTTAAAACCGTCTAAAAATGATGATGGATATTATAAACTAAAAATAAATTAGATCTTTTTTCTACGGACTTGCATTTGAATTGAAATTTTTATTTCAGTTTGAATGCAAGTTTATATTAATGTACTGAAACATTTTAGTTTTATTTTTGCAAGAGAAGATTTTATTTCACTTCTTTGTTAAACTTTAACAAATATAAAAATTCTTTACGTTAAATAATGTCGAGAAGAAAACTGGAGATTGCCTTTATAAATCCAACTAAGAAGTTTAATCTAATGAAGAACACTTAAATTTGCGTTACCACCCATTAAAATTAAATTGTAATTTAAATGATTTCCTTTTTTTTTAAACTCAAGTCTTTATATTTTAAATTTAATTAAGAAAAGTTTTTCTAAGAAAACAATTAAATATTTTGTAACAAAATTATCATTCATTTATGTTTAATTATATTTTTGATGTTATTAATGTGGTTAAAATTAATTTTACTTCATTCAATAGAAGCAAAAAGTTTGCAGCATTTTCTAATGCTGCAAACTTTTTGCAAACATATTGATGTAATGCGGAACTTACTTTGAGTTGGTCCTGTTCGTTAGCATATTCCAAAGACTGAAAAATGGTCCAAGAGCATCTTCTTCTTACTTCTAACCGTGCTAAGTATCTCCGATACCATCTCTGTATCAGAAGAGCAGCCTTCATTGCTGAAACAATAATTAAAAGGATATTATCATTTGCTAATTGTTTAATTCGAGACAAACAGATTTTATTTAATTAATAATATGTTATAAATTGATATTATTTTCTTCCTCAACTCCATTAAAATTGAGAAGAAAGTACTTCCTTTCTTTTCTGTCTGACAATACAACAAAACAGTTCCTTTAATTCTGTTTCTAGTTCTCGATAAACATCTTTTAACCAAGTAACTAGTTAAACAAAAGAAACTGTCTGAGATGCACTTCAATTCTTTCTCTACTAATTACAGACAGTGTGACATCAGAGTCATCCGAAATGTCAGCCAAACAAGAGCGATCATCATCTTACCTTTATGTTCTTTTAAGTACACTCAATTCTATCGTTAGATAGATTAATTTGTTAAATTCGATTAAGGATATGAATTGTTTCGATTTAATATTCAAATTTATTCATGTAATTATGATTAGACAAGCTCTGGTAGTTCTAGAGATAAGCTATTTAGCAGACATAGAGAATTAGACACGCAATATATTAACGTAAGTTCTTATTTATGCGGTAGGTATAAGGCTGATAGATATATAATAATTTGCAATACAGTGATTATATATAATATAATTTATTATTAAGGCATATAGGTCTAATGCTTGTAAGCGTGCATAGTTATTTTGCAATATCATAACACTACATTATACCAAAAAAATAAAACTGATTGTAGTACAATGAACTATAATAAATAATGAGAACAGAAAGAATAATAAATTAATTATATAGAATAAGTTTATCTATATAATGCAAAATTAATCGTAAATATACGATAATATAGTGATTTGAAGGAGGTATATGAATGAGGTGACATAAGCCTAAAATAACTAATTTCTTTAATACACAACTTTATATATTTATATTAAAATTCTACAAAACTTCCAGAAAATTGTCTTAAAATGTAACTGGAAACTATTTTGAAACGCCTCAAAAACAATCAAATAAATACTTTAACACAAGCTATATAGAAAAATAAACTGTCCCAGATACCAGATACTTTGTAATTATCTCGTATCCAGGAAGACTGCTCCACGATTATCTTACAGAATCCGCTCAGATACCGATCCAAGTTGGACAGAGGTAGAGGGCATTTAAATGACGTCGACAGCAAAGTTTCAGTTTACGAAATACGCCTTTAAAGAGACTTATTCGGCAGGAGGATGATATGCCACCTGCTCTGCGGATCCCAGGGATTTTTCGGATAGTTTGGTCCCGTTCCTCATCACCTATTGTGAGCCTGCCGAATCCACGATGGATGAATATGATGCAAAAGGTCCCATTAATTTATTAATTTAGTTTCATTAATTACTCTACTTATTTCTTGATCAGAGTTTATCATCTCATCTTTGTATTCGATGCGAGTTTGTACTGTAATAAAATGAAACGAGATGAAAGAAATTAAATAAAGAAATTCAAAGAGAGAAAAAAAAACACGAATATAACTAGATTTATAAAATATAAAATGCAATTTATTTTCTTGGATACAAACTCACAATTAATTAATTTCTCGACTAACGCTGCATGGAACGAATTGAATTGCAAATGTCAATCGAGATGTGTGTGTTTTTACTAGTGCTGGCGAAAAACCACGTGGATAAAATATATAATTATACTGTTAACACTGGAAAAACAATTATTATTTATACTGTGACATTAGTGCTGGCAACAAAACCGGTTTTAGCAAAAATTGGATTCGAACAGGTCAGGAAATCTGCGGTATCATTGTGTTTTTTAGACTTACTTTTCACACACCCTATGCACAGATAATTTCAGTATAACGTTACAGTTCGTACACTGCAACAATTTACCATCCTTGGCTTTTTTTAAAAATAACGCCAAGCATCACCCGTGTTTTACATTTTAAAATTAAAATTAACGTGAAAATTAGCATCAATTGATTTTAAAACGATAGTTTTCAAATGCTATTTATTAAATACTTATGACTCTAAAGGTTAATAACATCGATGAAACACGGATTTCTTTTTTAATGTGAATACAGTACGTCATACTGATATTTTCGTTTAATATTTACTGTAGTGTTTTATCATTATTAATATCAAAATACTGTACTATTATTAATATTAATAAAATGCAATAACAAATCGGTTTTTGAAATTAATTTGACACGCGATATTTAAAAACCGATAAAAACGGTTTTTATCGATTAACCGGGTTTTCAAAAGACCCGGTTAATCGATTTCCGGTTTTTGCCAGCATTAATTGTAAAACTTTTAATTAAATCACTTCAGTTTTGCGACTTTCTTAAGCATTTGTTAATATAATTCCTGCCGTCTAGTTAGTGAAGGTTCCTAAAGTATAAACAATAGATATAATATCACTTTTTCCATTATAAATATTAAGAAAAGTGGTGACTTTATAAAAGTTTCAAAATAAGATGAAATTTAACATTTGCATTGATATGTTACGCTGAAAAACACGCTGTAATTTCAAAGAACTTAACGATATCGCGACAATATAAAAGTTATTGCATTCAATATTAAACAAGTATTACAACGTATAAAATACGCAGAAGGGTAGAAAGAAAATCGCAAGAAATAAGAGTAGAATTTCAGAAATTAAACATTCGAGTAACAGTGCCATCGGATAGAACATTTAAGATTCTATCTCGTTACGTTACTATGTTTCGGTGTGCGAATTGGTTTTTCTTCTTATTTCGGACCTAATACTTAATTCATGAAATCGAGTCGAATTTCTTATTTCTCGTTTTCTTCAATACATTTATGAGTCTGACAATATGTACTTTATTTCGCTTACGATTTAAACTAGAAATCGGTCATATATTATGAACAAAAACTTTATATTAGTATCAACTTTTTAAAGTGTGCGAGTGTGAAGTATATAAAAACAAACCTTTATAATTATGGAATTTTATTCCTTAACTGTGAAAGTAAATAAATAGAAATGTATTTGGTCTCATTTCTCCCCAGTTTTCGTATATGCAGTATATTTATCGGTATTTCGATAAAACTTCGTGGGGAAAAATTCCAGCAAGGAGTTGCATAACTTTCCCGGCAAAACAAGTTAAAGTTGTGTGTGGTGCTATCTGTTAAGAGATTTTATTTTACAAACTATTTATTATTATTATTATTTACTATTTTCAAATAGTAGCAAAAAAAATGCTTAATTTTGAGAGTAGAGATGAGCTTTATAAAAATAAATAAATAAAACGAAAATTGTAAATGCAAATAACAAGTAAAATCTTCCCGATTGCACTGGAGATACGACACGTGACACCTCTCTATTTCTCCACCCCCTCGACTTTTAACCACCGAAATATAATGGCATCAACCCCTAATACACAAACCTCCTTGCAAAATTTCAGAAATTTTAGACAGAAGGCATATGAGTTATGAAGCTTCAAAGGAGTGAAGAAAATCGTTCCATACCACACACGCTAACACCCATACAGAATATATATTGCTTTTCTCGACGTTTCAAGGACCCAAGTCCAAAAAATGTAAAAAGAATTGGGGGTCATGTTTTGGCCCATCGTCATATTTACCATCTATTATATATATAACAGCCGGAAAGGTAAAAATGAAGAAATAAAAAGGTGAAAAAGATTGGAATAAATGCATTTTAAAGAAAGATAAACATTATCTGTTTATGTTTAAGCGTTTATCTTCAAATTTAATATTCAAAATATAAGTGTCGAAGTGTACACAAGAATGTCAGCTCGTGTAATATTTGAAACTTTAATATGTGAGTTCATATATAATTTAATACTTTATCACTCCTTTAAGTGATTGGATCGTTGGGTTTTCTAATATTCTCTTTAATAAAACTAAAAATAATAATATCAGTGAGGTATTTTTTTAAGTAATTCGATTGAAAAATGAGTAAATGTATACATGAAAATGAAAGAAGAGCAGATCCCAAAATGCATCCTCTTCCTTCAATACAAATACCCATAAAATATTTATAGTTTAAGAAATAAGCTTTTTTAACAACTTTTCACACGAAGTCATTCGATTAAATTATTCTATTTTTTATACCAAACAGTCTGAAATATCCCTTAGATCTTATATATATATATAGCCTACAGTATATATTTTAAATCGTGCCCAAAAAAATCGTTTTCTAAAGGATATATATATTACAATAAAGAATAATAAAAATTATACATGTCTTTTAAAAAACAGGATAGAATGGAATTTTTTACATTAAAAAATTATACTGAGTAAACAAATAACTATTTATAATATTTTATTATTTTATTAGAAAAATTAAATATTTGTTAGGCGAGTAAATTAAGAAAATAGTATATATAAATAGGAATTTTATAAAATCAACAATAATTGTAAACACTTTAATATTAATTAAAGAAAATCGTTTACGTAAATATTTAAACTACACAATATAAACTAATAAAAACGTAACTCATTACATAATTTTCGTGTATTTCGAGCGATCTCATTTGTATGAAACAATTCGTGCGTGTAACTTTGAGGGCATTAACATGAGGACAAGTTAAAATTAACTCGTTTCACTCTTAAACATTCTAAAATGGATAAAATCGGTAAAAAAATGGCAGCATGTTTTTCACATATTTGATTTTATTTACTTACAAGTAAAACTTGTCTAAAAGGGAACCTTATAAATACACTATAAACAGAAAAATTACAGGCTGTAAAGCGAGAAGATCACTTTATAATAGTTTAATCTCGATCCATTTCTGAATAATGGACTTATTTTTGAGTCAGGAAAGATACGGATTTAATGAATTACTCAAGAATAAAGGTTACTATTTACCGTTTGTTCGTATTTCTTTGTGTACAATTAATAAAATAAATAAGCAAATATATAATGCGAAAGTTATAAAGTTTCGTAACGCGGGCTTAAACAAACGTTTACTTATGTGTCGTGTAGTAAAGAATATAGATTATATCTCTTCTCACCTGGTTATACTTCATTAGTTATCCTCGAACGATCTTTTATCTCTTGGCATCCATTATAAATTACATTCATTTATTGATTGTTAGATTAAATATGACAATATGAATGAAATGTGATCGATGACGTTTAAAAAAACTCGACATTTTTTCCCTCCGTCTTTCGATATAGGCGTAAAAATATTGGCCTATTTTAGTTTTTCCGTTTTACTCTTATCGATTCTGCCGTGTCGAGAAGGTAATTATTGTTTGTAATAAGGACGGAAATTAGTGAATTATATATTGCAGCGCCTTATTAATTTAAAACAAAATAAAGAAAAAAATCTAATCGGAAAACCTAATTAATGTCGTTTAAATGGCGGAAATGCGAGTCGAGAGAGTAACAATTTGTTCGAATATCTGATTTACTAAATATGTATTTTTGCTAAATATTGTTATATGTAAGTTTTTCGAAGATTTTTCAGGTTTGTTCTCCCTTCTTTTTTGAGCTGTATAGCTATAAACATTTATATATAGGCTATGGATTTTCTCACGGGTAGATGAATACAGTATTGCATCAAAGCGCGAGGGTATAAGGTTACGTATCTCAATCACTTTTACGGTTATTTTACGGAATTTTTTACTCCATTCCTGGAAGGGGAAAGTATCCCCCCGCGGACACCATGCTGTAGACATAGCCATGCATATTTTTGGTTCACCGTATGCGCTTATACAGATCTATGATACTCACTTTAAATAAGTATACAGTACGTGTGCCCCATTTGTCTGTCAGTGTTTATAGCAAACATTTTAAACGTGTAACTAATACATATTCTACTCTGAATGAAATTTTCCTAAAAGTTACTCCATTATTATTTCAAATTCAATAAGAATGCGATTGTAAATCTCCAACTTTTATGTAAATCTAGTTATGGAATAATAAAGAAAAACTTATTTTAAAATACAATTCGCAATCCTTTTACAAATATAAATTTTATAAAGATTTATTTAAGTAAAATATATATATATATAAACGTTGCTGGAAGTAAAATGCGGATTGAAACATTTATAACGTTACAAAGAAATGTGCAGTTTCCGTATTCCAGAACTAAATTGTATCTATACATTTGCCGTTAAGATTAAACATTTAACAGCTTATCATTTTTAATAGAAAATAGTGGAGTTGAATTATATATTTGCTTTTTTATCTTATAGATGTAGTCGTATTATATTAACAGTCGACGTTAAGAAAATAAAGCAAATTTTACGTGAAGAGCATCATAGAAAATCACTATATGCATTATTAAAGTATGCAAATCAGCAGAATCTTCACGAAAAAAAAAATTATTACACGAAAATTTTAATATCCGTCGACTTAAATTATTTATAAATTTTAATAATTTAATTTAAAATAATAATATAGATACGGAGGAGAAAAAAATCTACATTTTCTTTCTGTTGAGACGAGATTATCATCATCCCTTTCCTTCAATCGATTCTCTTGTATTAATTATTAGGAAGGAAATGGCCTGTTGGCAGCAATGTGCCGTCTAGGAAGACCACACCCGAAACCAGAAAACTAAAGTCTGTAATTTGTATTTTAACTACTTCAGAAATGGCGAATCGTTCTTTATGTTATCCAACTTCTGTCGTTCTTTATATATGGAAAGTTATCCTCTGCATCTTATATAGAAGCGTGAAAATAGAAGCAAATGGTAGGACGTCACACACGAAAATCTTTGTCGTGTATCATTAGGCAAATGTACAGAAGATAAATTATTGTGAATACTCGTGGCTCAATTAAACTCGCAGAGAATTTATTTTCCCAGTCTAACGGGAGACTTTACTCGAAATTAAAGTTCAGAAATATCTAATCTTGGAATTATCAAAATTTGCACATTTCCAATTATGTTGATTGAAAGTGGAAGACCTCCGACGACGAAGATTCTCTGCAGGATTACTATTATTTTTTTCTTTTAAGTTTAATAATAAATCACGTATAAACCGAGTTTTAAAATACGTGTAAAAATTCGTTTCGATATTTTGATTCTTCTCGAGTCACGAATCGTCAATATTAACATTTCATAAAAATTCTAGAAGTCGCAGTAAATTTAATCGCATTTTTTTTCCTCCCGAGATTTTAGAAAAATAAATTTATAGAGAGAATCGGCAACATTATTCATAAAGATTTAACAGATTCAAAATACAGAATCACTTGGAAACGAGTGTCAGAAACATTCCTGGTGGAAGGAAACTAACGAAAATGCACAAAATATGAATAACAATTTATTCTCATAATTTTTTTTACACGAATGACCTATAAAATGTAATTTATATTCTAACAGGAAGTAGGCTCTGTAACTGTTTAGAAGCGGAAGTTATAAAACTGTTAGGAAATATGAAGGATGGGTTTTACGACTGCTGGAATAAGCGTGGATCTAGAACGTCTAGACCACATCTGGAAAAGATAATAGCCTATCTAATAGGAAGAAAAATAATATTTTCTAATATATAAACCAAGAAATAATTTGTGGAACTTTTTACTCCATCCTAAAGGGGAAGTGTACGCGTGAAATATGTGTAAATTACTTTAAAAAAAGGATGATCATTCGGAAGAACGGTGATTTATAACAGTATAGAATCATCATCATCAATATATTCTATTTACGGGATTAAGCTATACTCAATTTATCTTAAGGCTAAGCAAGAATTTAAAATATTGATAACTTGAAGATCGTCTAACATCGTTTTCCATCTTCTTCGTTGTAGCATGTGTTAAATTTCAATGAATTATTCAATGTAATACGAAAGTCGATTCGAAGCGAGCGAGTAAAGAGTAACTGGTAGGAATAAAGACTCGAGAATTGACAGATTTAATTTGGAATAGTTTGTGTAAAATTCTTACGTAAGTTCGATTAAATCGTTAACTGTTTCTCATTATATTACTCTAATAGAAAAACAAATACTCGAGAATTAAGCAAGGTAAAATAAATATTTAAATATCAATCAAATGAAACCTTTGATTTCTTTCTAATTTATAGAATTTCAAGTTCTATTTACAGTCTAAAATAGTTTATGTAGTGAACGAAATGTAGTCTAATCTATTGTGTTGTTTTGTGTATACGTACTGTGTACGTATTTATTTTATATGTATTGTTGTAAGCAGTCTAAGTGTAGAAGCTTAAAGCTTGTTGAGGCCTTAAGCTGTAATTCTGTAGTGCGAGGCCTTAAAATAAGCTACAGTTTAGGATATATTTTACCGTAAGGATTATGTAAATAAATAAAAAAAATTACTTGGAAATCATCACGAAATTCTCAAGAGAATATCATCTATTATGTACTACAAAAGTTTGACAATCAAATTAAAAAATACAAACGAATATATTTTTAAATATCCCTTAATATATAATTTATTTAGGAATTGACTGAAGGAAAGATCAAATTTTGACACACCTTTGTCATATGAATAATATATAATTCTAGTCACGGAACGATTATTATTCGATCTAAACTTTGCATATCAAAGAGAACGTCTTCGTTACGGTTTAATTATTGAGTTGCAATTTTCAAATTGAATACCTATAGATTCCCACTGTCGTCGGTCTGTTTGTCTGTCCTTTCTTATTCTCGAGAATTGAGTTAGATGAAAATTGAGACTACATATAGAAAGCTTAGGATTAACCATATACGAAATTCCGGTATGGACCAGTAAAATTAATTGTTCGTTGTTATTAAATCCTTTTACATAGACGAATTTGATAAACAATTATGTTTAATGTAAACATTTTAGATTTTGGCTTAATTAATTAGTCATAATATATAAATATAATCGCAAAATGATAGTAAATTAATTAAATATGACGATAAAAAAAAGAAACTAAACAATTTACTGATTTATATAGTAAATTATAGCATATATTAAAACTCCTCAGATAATTATATTTTTAATAAATTAAATTTGAGTAATCTCACGTCGTTAATTTTCAAGAAATTATAAAAACGAACCCCGAAAAAATACTGATAAAAAATTAATTTGCATACGAAACACGATAACGATACTTAAATTTGAAAAAAAAATTACACAAAACATACGAAAAAAGTTAAATTTCGTAATATCTACCGAACAGTATCTTATTTAATGAGAAAAAATTCAAATTTATATCGAAACTTTTAACGCTTTTATTTGAAATTATAAAATTCCATCACTAAAAAACGGTCTAAATTATTTTTCTTGCTGTTGTATAGACTATAAGAAAAAGAAAGTATGGCGATTAATGAAAAAAAAAAATGGAGGTGTACGACTTTATTCACCCTCTTTGAAGCTTAATAACTCCTGTGTCCTTGTCTAAAATTTCCAAAATTTTGCAAGGATGTTTGTGTATTAGGGACATTGATGCTATTAAATTTTGGGGGTGGTGGAGAAAGGAGTCGAGTTGTATCTCGAGTGGGATCGGAATTAACGAAGACTTTATCCGTTATTAGCGTTTAAGCTTTTGTCATTTTATAATAATTATTAATATTAAAATTTCCTAACAGATGGTGCCACACACAATTTTAACTATTTTGCCGGGAATGTTAAGCAACACTTTTTTTTTTTTTAAATTAGGGATAAATAGTTTTTCGTGCGGACTTAAACAAGAGACTGATACAAAATTCACGATAACTTAATAATTTTTCGAGATAATTTCGAAATTTCGGATAAAAAATTTTTATTGCACTCGAGAATAATGCAATTTACAAATCTTTGTCAAGTCACGGAGAAATTAAATTATAAAATAAAATTTTATGACTGGCTGACAGTTCGTAGAAGGGTCTAGAGAAGAGATTCTTCTGGATTTATTTTATAAAAATATAGCGAATTTCTGGTGTCTTATCAATATTTAAGTACTCTAACAATCGAGTAAGGATCGTTTTTAAGCTATGCAAGTAGAGTATATCTGAATAAAACATCTCGAGCGTAAGAAAAACGTGCCAATTTAAGAGTAAAACTCCACGCAGAAGACACTTATCCGAATTTAATCCATCTGTCTCAGCAATAATTTACTTTATTAATTACTTGACGCTAGCAATTTTCAGATATTTTCATTTTTTTAAAATCGTGACTTTATTAGATAGTTTCTAATTAAAGGACGTCCTTTTTATTTTTTAACGAGTGCTTTCGCCAAGCAATTAATAAAATTATTTATTGCCAAGTACACCAATTACATTCGGATATAATTTTCGGGTCGAACTCGTGTTATTTTTTCTATAAATAGTTAATTTTTTCGTAAAATATTCGATAGAAATTAAAAGAAAACAAGTGATTTTTATATTGTTTATACTGTATTTATTCTGGAACGTATTTCTTACGAGTGACGAAACGAGATGCAAGCTTTCGTCACAATTTATTAAATAAAATATTCAGACTAATATAATTCGCCTTCGAATAGCGAATAACATTCATTGATACATTCGAAATAGTCCTAGAAAGAATACATTAAATGAGAAAATCTTTAAAGTGTTTCTCATGCCCATCACAGATTCCTCATTA
The DNA here is from genome assembly GCF_000671375.1 of Centruroides sculpturatus. NCBI lineage: Eukaryota > Metazoa > Arthropoda > Arachnida > Scorpiones > Buthidae > Centruroides > Centruroides sculpturatus. Next base: position 513,760 of record NW_019384299.1, on the reverse strand, counting down.
CCAATCGATACTATCGTCAACCAGGCCCATAATTATGACAGAACCTGACATCCAAGTCACACATTTGAAAATTACTGAACCGAATTCGAACCCGAATCCTTCAGAGCGTGGGATAAGCTGTGGTATTTACAACGTTCAAAATAAAAGGTGGCAGAAATTATAATATCCTTCGATGAATGAACGAAACGTCACTACTTTAACTCTCGATACGGAAAAATACTACTTTATCATGTTTATTAATTTGAAGTTAAACTACTGTTACTAAAACAAAATATCTATTTTCTATCACAAATGCTAGATATATAAATAATTAGTAAAGATAATAATTTATCTTGTATCGTCTCCACGATGAAATATTTAAATAACATTGTGAATAATCTAGCTATTCAGAGACACGTTTCCTTTATAAAAGCAGAATATCCTAGTAGGTAGGATCATCTGTTTTTGAAGGACGAATTGCAGCTGTAGACGGAACGAATAAGGATGGTTTCCTCCTTATTTATATTGATGAACGTCGAACAAAACGGCGGAAGTAAGAGAGAAATTTTATATAAAGCTCTGAAGTTATATAAGTGACGTTATTTTAAATTTGACGTACGAAAAGATATATTTCATCAAATTCAATCGATGCGCCATTTAAAATGGCAAAAGTAAATTAATCAATCAATCTGTAACGGAAAAGATACAGGTAATAACACGATTCTTAAGAAATTATTATAATTATCGTTTTATAATGTGTTTTCAGGTAGAATATCGGATAAATTCTTCCCTTCTGTCACTACCAGATTTGTAGTTACATATAATTTGAGAAAATATATTATATGTTTGAAAGTATAATGTAAATTGTGCGTTGAGTAGTACTGTAGGAACACACTAAAATGTGAAGGGTAGTGTTCTATATCATATTTTCCCTCTGTTATATCAGAACCGAGAGAGTAAAAATTCGCTTGAATTCTAAATTGTAAAATTTCCCACAATAACCTGTTTAATCCTCATACATTTTCATGAATTATGGCATATTATATTTTAATAGCGGTGCGTAAAAACGATTCGACATCCACATATAACTTTTACTTGCAAAAATCAAGTTATAATGAAGAAAAGTGTGGTGACAATGGCAATGATTATCAGTCGTCACTGATCAAAGGGGAAGTCATATTACAGGAAGCAACAAAAAAACTGACAATCACCAGATGCCAAGTGCGCGAGAATTTATCTCCCGCGCGATAATGTCAGACAGGAGTTGTGTTTCCTTGCCAAATTCAGCGATGCGAAACCATTCCGTAACAATTTTATTCAAATCTGTTATCGTAGCGATTTTATTATTCGAAGTTCAAATGAAATATTCATACAAAGTGCATATTCGTTACGTCGATTCTAAGATTCGTTTAAGACGATTTTTATTGTTACCGAGCGTTACATTTACTTCTCTGTTAATCGTTTCGAGTTATATTAATACACAGAACACCTTACACCTCGCCTCGTTTAATATAGAATTATAAACGTTAGTAACTTCGCTGTATTAAATTGTAATTTTCTATCGCATCCCATTCGTTAATTTGAACGAAGTCACGAAATGATCGAGCGTGTTAAAGACTGAATCATTTGGAAAATTCGAATGGGAATAAGAAATTATTGTTTAATTTTTATTAAGAATTTTACGCGTACAAAAACAAAGATTGGAAAACGCTTATCGGATTTTAAATCCTACAAATGCTTGTGTTAGTTTTGGCTAACAAATGCAGTTTTCGTATCGACATTCGTACACATTTTCAGATGATTTCGATAATACAAAACTACGTTTCGAGTTTGTACGACGTTAAATCGTACAATAACGCACGCCAAGATTCCCTTTTAGAAAGTAATATGCCTACTTGTTTGTATCCTTGCAACAGGCAAATCCAGAAATTGCAGTAATTTAAATAATAATTTATTTAGCCGATACGCCAAATCAATAAAATCCTTGAACAACTTAAATAATCACAAAAACCACACTCGAGTAGTCTTCAACTGATTATGGCAATTGAACACGGCTGAAAACGCTTCAGAACCTTATTAAATTAAAACTGCCGATGATAGGTTATAGTATGACTTTTGTGTTCAATAAAATTATTAAAAAGTAAATTTGATTATTATCTGCTAATACTTATTGGATGATGTTTACGAGAGAAAAATCGATGCCGAGTTTTCTCCACGAAAACTTTCATATACGTGATTTACGCTACACGAATACTGTCTGTGTTTGGATGCGTGTATTCGTCAGATTACGTGCCTCTGTAAATAGCAACGTGCATGTCTTTATATTTATGGATAAGTGTATGTATTTTTGTTCGTCTGTATACAAGTACAAATATCTGTAATCAATTAAACATGTCTGGCGTTCTGAAGAAAATTAGGCAATTTAAATAAATGATTTCGGCATTATTGTATGACCTGTGTGCCGATAATGTTCGTGTCAATTCGTGTTAAAAACTATTAAAAGTAACATTTTTTTTTTTTTAGTTGCTTATGTTCAACAAAAGATTGAAAGATAGGAGTCGACGTGAGAGAAGATCGCCTGACGATCGTACCATGTTTCTTATGTATTCGTGAGAGCGTGCGAGCATATGTATGTGTGCGCGTGCGACGTATTTATACACACACCATAGCCAACTACATATTTCATAATAAACTTCATATTCTTCTTACTTTTATATATAACAGAGGGAAAATATGGCGATCGGTCAAAAATGACCCCCAAGATTTTTACATTTTTGGACTCAGAATACCTCGGAACCATCGAAAGATGCAAATAATTTCGGGCTAATTTCTGTATGTATGTATATTAGTGAGTGTTTGTGTGGGGGAGCACGATTTTGTTCACTCTCTTTGAAACTTAATAACTCCTGTGCTTTTTATTGAAAATTTCTGAAATTTTGCAGGGTGGTTTGTGTATTAAGGGATTGACGCTATTAAATTTTGGCAATTAAAGGTCGAGGGGGTGTGGTGATAAAGGGGGTCGTGTGTATCTCCAGTAGGATAGAACTTAATGACGATTATACTGGTTATTAACATTTAGAATTTTTTTACCTATCACTACCCTCAAAATTAAGTTCCTTTTTTGCCATTTTGTAATAGTTAAAAATATAAAAAGTTTTTTAAGATAAAATATAATAGATGGCACCACCAAAATTTTAAATGTTGCCTGGAAAGTTGAGCAACTCGTTGCTGCTTTATTTGAACTTGTAATTTTATAAAATTTGTTAGATTCCAAGCATACAAATTATCCAAACTTCCACCCTAAAATATTTGCTTTTAACTACAATTTTACTATTGATAAAATTAATAATTAACTTTAAAAAATTCGATTATTTTCAATATAATATAATTCAGTACAGGTATAATTTTCTATCACAAAAACGCAACTCATTAATTAGAGTTCTGCTGTATCCAAAACAAAATTTTCTTTTTATATTTTTATTTATTTATAATCTTTTAATAAGGTGCACAAAACGACAGGAATTGAGCACTTAAAATTTTTTATAAAAACCATCATAAAACCTAACCTAACCTTCAAAATTAAGCATTTTTCCCATTTTATAATAATTAAAAATATAAAAAGTTTTTAAAATAAAATCTCGTAAGAGATGGCACCACAAACAATCCTACCTCTTGTCGGGAAAGTTACGAAACTCGTTTCTGGATTCTTTGCATTAGTCATATTAAATACCTGATTTTAAAGCCACTATCCCAAAGCAATTACAACTTTTATACTTTAATACAGAGAAAAACGTAAGGGAAATCGAAGTATAAAACTACACGGTAAATAGAGGAAAAGGTAAGGAGAAAAATTAATTTTTTTTAATTATTTCGTGTACACGAAAACGAGAAAAAATAGGTGCACTTTCATTTACACTCATTCGTTTAAAAGTAACGGTAAATTAAGGTATAAATAGAAACATTCATTACTGTTTACGTTTTCATACGTGAAATTAATGAATTGCAATTTTAACAAAGTGTAATTTAGGAAATAATCTTTCGCATTTTCAGTTAAGAAGAAAATTCATTCTACAGCGTGTAATGTGAGATAACGGGATTTCAGGAAGTAGAACGATTCTTCGGATCGTTTTGTTTGCAAAGTTAAAGGTATGCAGATACAAAATTGCTACTTTCTATGGTCGGAAACGTGGCATAAAAATCCCAACAAATCGTTCTTGTTTGCAGATGTCGCGCGAACAGAATAATGAAAAGGAGCGGCAGTTTTATCTCCCTGTGGTATACGTCTACCTTACGAAATTCGCGTATTCTTTTATCTCGGGCGAATTTTCACCCCGTGACCGCATCGTTTCCTATCGATCTCTCTCTGTGAAATATTTCAATTTTCCATTTACAGTAAAACCTGCGTAAACCGGACGGTAACGAATATTTCTTCCGAGGGAGGGTCATTTTTCTACCGATCGCCTTACTTTCCCTTTTATATATAACAGACCCGGAAAAGTAAAATGATAATAATAATAATGTTTTCTTTTCCGTAGGGATTGAATTAATTCTGGAAAGTTTAACGACATTTCGAATGGAAAAAAGTAAAAAAAAAAAAAAAATCGATGATACAACGGCACCTAACTGAGAAATAAAAATCTTACTTGGAATTACACGAGTGATTTCCGGAAACAATAACAGAATAGCATTTTAAGCGCCTGTCTTGTAGAAAAATTTGGCAATTTTTTCTTTTAAATTAATGAAATTTTATGGAGCGAATGGGAAATTCTTCGAGTGCGTGATCGACTCAGCCATTTTTACTTTATTTTTATAAGCGAGCAAAGTACGTAGACCCTCTTGAAAGGTCGTTATAATCCTCTCTGCATAGATTACGTGTAGCTTTATCGCATTGTAAATGGTAATTTTACAAAATATACGTTTTATCTATTGATACTTGGAACGACATCTTGTAAGGTCGAGAGGGGATGAGCTGTTATAATTAAATGTCAAATAATTTTATGAGGAGATCAAACGAGTTACACAGGCGCAAATATGTTGTATAAAAATAATGTATTGGATGAAGACGTCAGCGATGTATTATAATTAATCGAGAGTACGTGAGGTGAGGGATGGGGTGGTTTCTATGCGTGACCGATTCGAATTTGTAAACGAAACCGTCTCGAATGTGTTCTAACTGCAATTAAGTAATTAATTTTTAATTATCGTTCTTCGAAAGATCGCATTTATTGTAATTAGTCTATTCGTTAGCCTTAATTAAATATTTAATATATATTCCTGTAACATCGTCCGACGTATTTATTGGCTACGTCCACTTTCTTCGGAACATAAAGTGAATTGTGACGAATCATTTTTCATTTCGTTTCTCCCCGGGGAAATCGAATATGATGAAACGTTAAAATTCACTAATGACTAAATTTCACTTGAAAAATCAACAAATTCTCTTGTTTTTAAGTTTTTCATGCACTTATTTCTAGAAAAAAAAAAATAATAATCGAATGTATTGATATATCATTGCTACATCAAATGCAGGGCTGCAATTTTCAATCATAATTTAATTTTAAAAGTTCGAATATAGTTAACATAGTCTCATGTCACAAAAGTTTCCATACCCAGTCTTAATTTTCATCTATCTAACTCCGTTCTTAAGATTAACAAAGGACAGACAGACAAACGACTGTAGGAATGTAACTTTTATTCATTTAGTGTATTTACGAGTAACGTAAATATGCGTAAATTCCTCGAAGAATAAGCGAATGTATAATACTTATTTGCAGAAATAAGACTGTTGAGAACATCAAATAAGTCTAAATTTCTAAGCAAACTATTTCGTGACAGGCAAGTGCGTATATTTTATTATAAATGAAGCAAAATTAGGTAATAAATTACACGAGGCATCACAAGTAATAATTAAAATAAACAATTTTTTTCATATTTTTTCATTCAAATTTACATTTTCTCGCTTTCAAAACACCAACTTCCTTATTTCATACAGGGCTAATGACAAATGGAGAGAGAGAGGGTCGAAGAATGATTTCTAGAATGATAAATTAACTTATTTATTTCGTATTTAATTTAAATACAAGAAAATAATATAAGATATTTACTTATTCACGCGAGTACCTCGTGTAGAATTAATATAAGATGCCCTTTTAATAGTTAGAATGCTAATTAAAACCAAAGTAGCCGCAAACAGAGCGCGGTAATTTATATTATACTAGAGAAAATCTATTAAAAAAAAAACACACATTTGATTTACGAAGCTCGCGAAGACGGAATTTTGTAAAGTCTTTATAAACCCTATCCCCATTGTGCACGAAAGAATTGATAGAAGAGCAGAAACAAGCTTAATGCACCGAGGAATATGAAAGGAAGTCCTCGTTTCAACGAGGTTAACGACTGATATAACGAGGGATAACATTTTTCTAGAAAAAAAAAAAGAATTCTAGTATGCTTTCTGGAGTGAATAAATTAAAATTAATAGAAAAGGATAATAATATATACGTGTTATTTATGTCTCGGTCCGAATGAATTACAATTTTTGTATCGATAGAGTTTGGGAGGAAGGAAACAAGCGGAGGCAACACATTCATTAGACGAGTTGACATCAGTTGAGACGGTCACTCCCTTTGTTACCATGGAAACGGGACGTATAATCGGGGCTGTTTCGATTTACAAAAATCCCGTCCTCTTCCTATTAGAGATTAAGTAGAGCGAATCAACGTTCCCCTCACGAATTATTTTCTCTTTCTTTTCAGTCGAGTTTCTAAACGATCTTGTTTTGTTCGGCGAATTTTCTTAATAAAATTCAACAGCAAACAATACTTTAAACTTCTGTTTACACGAGTTTTTCTTGTTTTTAAATACACGTCGATTTAGTTTAATTAATTATCATCGCCCTCGAGTCAAACGATATTGCAGAAACGACTATTTAAAAGGATAAGTTACAGAAAGTCAATCCATTTAATAACTTTTGAAAGGTTTCTCTGGTCTTTCTCGTTTTATCTTTTGTCTGTCTTTTTCTATTTTCTAGCTAAAGGCTTTTTAAAGATTACTCTTTTAGTTAGTAATTGCTTCAACTTATTTATTGTACAAAAACTTTACTAATATGTAACTTATGAAATTATAACGTTTATTTTCTGAAAATATAAAATATTAACTTCGAAAACATCGCGATTTCCGTAAACAGGATGGCCTAAAAGTCAGTTAATCGAGAGATATTGTTTATATATTTTTAAGATTTTAAGAACGGTTAAAACTATATTATTTATGATGTAGTCGCTTCGTCTATTTGTTCTTAAAGTAATCGTAAAGATAATATATCTCGGTTAACTGACTTTTAGCCACCCGATGTTAAAAATGCAAGCGATAGACGGTTAAAAACTCCACTTTTAAAAGAGATGATTATTTTTTCGTAATTTATTTTATTGATTTTTTTACAGTATAGTTAGATCCGCGGTTCCCAAAGCGTAAGAAGCGATTCCCAGCATTATAAAAATCATAATTGTTGGGCTGCAAATTGAAAAAAATTGTAGACAAATAAATTCCCACTGTCTGTCTGTCTGTCTCTTTCCTTAATCTCAAAAATAGTTGGACAGATGAAATTCAAGAGCAGATATGGAAACCTTAAGTGTAGAAGGCCCCGATTAACTATATAAAAACTTCCAATGCAAACCCTAACTCATATTATTTCAATTCAAAAATTCCTCCTCCGAAAGGTACTAGATGACCGGCACGACTCTATTGTTAAAGGAAAAGTATGATGTACAGGAGCAAGACACTACTAATTTGCGTATAGTTTAAATTAAACAAATTAAAAAATATGATTAAAAATTGCAGCCCGGCATTGTGACGATATCACAATAAATAATTGCTCGTTTGTGACGCAAAATCGTACATACATTTAATAATTCACAAGATATCGGAGTGTTTAATATATTNATAAATTGGATTTTTGAAAATTAGAACTGAAAAATAAACTATGAGATGAATTTAAATTTGTTCTTATTTAAATTAAACTTTTCTACGTATGTAGTGTATAAGGTGCTACTAATTTTATGTATTTCTAAGACAGAAAATTTAAAAAATTCTTTTGAGTGTAGGTAACGTATATTACATTAAGTGTGAAAGATATTAAGTCTATAGATGTAGTTATAATTTGTCAATGATGATTAGAGATTAAGAATATATAATGGAAATGTGAATAATTCTCACATATTTAATATCTCTAACTGAATACTTCTTGAACCAATTTCCATTAAGAACTTTTATGACTAATATCTTGTAAGAAGAAATAAAACTCCTGTATTTTCAGTGTTTTGAGTTAAAATATCGTAAATGTCAGTAAATATTTCAGAATATTTTACCAACTGTTTAATCAAACGATTGTTGAGGCAGGACTTAATTGGAACAATTCTGTCAATGACAAAAAAATTAATTTTCTCTAATTTGCTTATTGTTTTATAATAGATACAAATTGAATTGTAGATGTACTGTCTTTGAGAAATAACAGAGGAATTTTTAATAGTGTTGCACAGGAGATTTATTTTCTTTTACAAGATATTAGTCATAAAAGATCTTAATGGAAATTGATTCAAGAAGTATTCAGTTAGAGATATCGAATATGTGAAATTATTCTTATTTCTATTATATATTCTTAATCTAATCATCGTTGACAAATTATAACTGCATCTGTAGACTAAATATATCTTTCACACTTAATGTAATATACGTTACCTACACTCAAAAGAATTTTTTAATTTTCTCTCTTAGAAATACATAAAATTAGTAGCACCATATTTGTTTGTATTCTNGAATATTTTCGTTTTTTTTAAAGTTTAGATTTTAATTTTAGCACGTACACTTGCCAATCTTTATGCATCTAATTACATAAGCGACTAACAATTTTCTTTATTCTTATGTAATTGGATTCATAATCTAACAAAGTTATATCCTTGATAAAACTTCATAATTATACGAATAACTAAAATTCCGTGATTGATATAAACTTTTTTTATAAATGTAATGTTGCCTATTAACTGTGTATATATTTTAATTATTTTTAAATAGAAGCGGTCATAAACTTTAGTGTAAAACTTCTGAATATTTCAGTTATGTTTAGTAATTAATTGAATTTAATACATTTATTCAATTAAAGGATGAATACAGAATGAGGATAAATTTAGTCATTTTTCAATATTTATTACATCAAAATTTAAGCATGCTTTTACGGACTTGTATTCTAATTTTAGATACAATTTTAAAATATTTAAAATCCAAGCTTAATTTGCCGTAAATATTGGTAAGTTTCGTTTAGATGTAAATTGCCGTTAACGTTTGAAAATAAGTATTATTTTTCCCCTGTTTTTTGTTTTAATAAAATCGCTTGTATGCATCGAGAAAACTCGTTAATATATGTTAATCGAAGGAGAATTTATGACAATATAGCCAAAAACTACATTGTGCTGACAAAGTATAAGCTTTAGTGAGTGCAAAGGCACGTAATTCGCTAGTGAAAGAATCGATATTGGTAGGCTTTTTGCATTTGATTCCTTACAGAACAATATTTTTGTTTAATAAGAGGGAGAAGATTGACCGGAAGAAGTTGACAGAAAGAAATTCGGCACACAAACATATATTCAAATAAAATAGATGATGGAAGAGGAGAAGTAAAACGGGAAGAGAAGAAGTAAAACTTGAATCGATTCCAAGTTGAATGTCATCCAAGGCCATCTTATTGTCTGCCGCGCGGTCGCATACGAAACGGTAAAAGATGACTAACGACAATTGTCCACGACTCGGTTAATTATGCAGATTCTCTGCTCTTCGTAAGGAAGATTCACTCGCATGACCACGTTTATACGAGTTAATAACATTCTCCGACTTTTAACAACTGATTGCGCGTATAACAATTCGAACGTAGCTTATTTAAGCAATAACTTGAAAACTATCGAGGCGAGACAAAATATAGGCTGTATGAAGTGTCGACAAATGCGTAACAATTTATTATAGTTGGGTAATAATAATTTTTATGTTTCGTAAGTGTTTCGATTTTTAAACTAAAACGAGTAAATGATATTGATAAACAAATTGAATTCGTAGTACTTAAAAATTGTTATGACTACTCTAACTGTTTCTATTATTTACCTACCTAGATTATACTTATTTTTATTGTTTTATTGTTAAAGTAATTATGTTTTTTGGCACTAAATACGAATACTTTATAAAACTTTTCCCTATTATAATGTGTCTATTTACATAGTCTAGTAGGCTATATAAGTATTGTGTATATATATTAGAATGCTTATGTCTAGTTTAAAATAAAATCATTGTAAATATTTGCAAAACTGTCATGCTAAAAAACGACATATTTTGTAATTATTTACAGAAATTTCTTATAAATTTCACTTTTTATTCTTCTAAATGAGAATTTTTCTAAACAAACAATATTATTTTTATTCTTGTATAAACAAGAATTATTTGAATTATATACTTCTTTGTATTAAATTCTGTATGTTAAAAAGGATCATCATTCATAAATACGCCTCTGTAATAGAATAGGTAATTTATTAAATGTTGTTGTGTAAGCAAAAATTATTATTGTAATTGAAATTAGTTAAGTAACTTGCGGTTACGTCACTCGTAAAGTTGTCTTCGTAAACTTCTACAGACAACAAACAGGTGACGACCACCGTGTCTTATCGATTGGAATGACAGATAGAATCATCACAAAAGACGATATAAGGCACGCCAGTTTATTTGACGAGCGATATTAGCCATTAACAAAAGACATATAATGCCTCTTTAAACATCATTAACTGACAAATCTGGATTTGGCTTACAATTATGGCGTAAATAATTCTATCAGACATTCCTAACACACAAAGCCATTTTACAAACAGATGTGTACAATGATTTTCGTATATTTATATAACTCGAAGAATTGTTTAACTTTACTTAATTAACTCAGTAATGGCGAGATGAAGATGTCAAATTCGATTTCGTGTTGAAAAAAAGGAAATATTTCGTCTCCTTCGCTGAAATTATTCAATCCGCTGTTTTATAAACGGAATAAAGAGTAGTATTTACCGGCTGAATAAAGCTTTAAGATCGCGAAATAGAAGTTTTTTCTTCAATTTTTCGTTTATCAAACTCGTCAAATCAAAACCACTTTAACCTATATACTAAGAGTGGTTTCTAAGCAACATGGAAACTGCTTGAAAGGAAAGACCCGGATATTATAATTTCCTTAGACGTGGAGAGGAGAAAAGTGTGCAAGTAATTTTATGGGAAGAGAGAAAAAACCGTCGAGAATAAAAAATATATGCGAGAAAAAAAAATGAGGCATCGATTGAGTCAACAAATATTTACTATTCGAATCGAAAATCTCTCCAGCAAGAGCCACAACAAGAAAAAAAAAATATTGAAATTCTCGTTTCTTAGAATACCAAAGCCTTGAAATTTTTCTTTCAGAATCAAAATATATGATTGACGGAATGGACTAAATCCTGTCGAATCGACAAAATCTAACAAGATGGAATAACAAAAAGTGAATTCCTGCCTAAAAGAGAAATGTCGCCATCATAAATAACTTCTTCTTTTGTATTAATAAACTGTATTTTTTTGAAAAAAAAAATGTAATCATATTGACAAAAGACGTTCACGAAAAGTGATAGATCCATATGGAAAACTTTTGCTTACACGACAAAGCTGTTAGCTAAGAGTCACACAACTGTCATACTTCATAATAAGATGACAATAAAACCATTTCTTCCGGAAGAAGTGACTAAGAACACACACGAAACTTATTTTTGAAGGATTTAATTTTCTACGCCGGCAATTGCAGTTAAATTGGGAGAAATAAAATAATAAACAGGATACGAATAAAATTAATTAAGTTATCTGTGTTGAAATACAGCACAATTATCTTAACTTATGGCCTTAGTGTGATAAGATTACTTATCTTATCGGCTTATATTTTTAATATAAAATTCTTATTTACGCGAAAACTCTCGTTTGATGAATAAGAAAACAAAATATATTTATTTGAATTTTCGAATAACTAATGAAGAGTTTTGATTGATTTTGAGTGTAATTAAATATTCTTATCGTAAATATATTACTTTCTCTATGTACAGTATGTATATATTTAAATTAATGTTTAACAAGCGCAAGTTTGACATTAAACATTAATATTTTACTTTCTTCGAACGAGTGTTTTCCATTTTACTTTCTTTTTTACTTGCTTAACACCTTTTTTTTTCTAAAAGCGGTGATGCGAATTAATTTAAGAAACATCTTAACTGGAAAGGTCACGAAGGAAGTTCAATGCTATTTCCTACTCTGTTCTTTTTTTCTAGACTTAAAATAGTTGTTTCTATCAATATAAACTAACTAATCTTTTTTCCTGTAAGGTAGAAGAAGAGTTAGCTATTTAGAGTGTACGAAAAGTTATTTTATGTTTTTTTTTAAGGAACGAAAAATATTTTAACTATTGGACTGTGCCGTACTGTAGAGAACAGTGTAGAGAATGCGTATCGAGAACATTGTTCTCATTGAATTTTAGCTTGAATGAGTCGTTATCTCGACAGTCGAGGTGTCTGTGGGTATCGCACCTCGCCAAAACTAACTAAATCACCGCGACACTAACTAAGTTATTTTAAGGAATAGAATTTTGGTCGAAGAAATTCGTTCTTTCCAACAGGCAAAGTTAAAATCAAGTAACGAAATAAATTTAAATTATAACTCACATTTTTCGGCATTGCTCATGGCATCCTGGCTCTTATTTTTTCCTTCCGTTTTGCTCATAGACGAACCGGCGCAACCCATGTTTTTTTTGTTTGTTTTTTTTAAATTTATTTTTGATAGTTCTCGACGTTTATTTAAAATCGAAACTGCAAATCTGAAACGACATTTAAAAAAAAAAATTAATTAAATTGAAGAGAAGGTAAAAGTAAACCGGGTGAATTGGTAAAATTAGCGACACACCATGGTGAGGAGGGAAAGATGCTCGGATACGTCAGCTCCGTTAGAGTACGCGCGCTGCTCTGAGACCTGGAGAGAATCTACGATATAATTTGTCGTTGCTGACGTCACGCCGTGATGTAATCTAGCGCTTCGTCCTTTTGGCGCCACGTTTCGAACAATTTTCTGACATTTAAAGAGAACCGAAAAATGAAAAAAAAAATCCCAACAAAACTCTAATTGAGAGCCACTTTAACACTTTACGAAAGCCACTGCGTTCTTAAAAACTTGTAGAAACAAAAATAATAATATCTATAAAAATGTGTTTGTATTTCTAATAGACAATATCTAGAAAAAATTTAGTAATGTAATTTAATGTGTTTATCTATTTATATAGCCTATACAATATTGCATACTACGACAATGTCTGGGGTTCTTGTTACTTTAGTCAATACCAGTCTGTGGCGAGTGATAACCCCACCAGTCACACTATAGACTGTGGCTTCCAGCTTTGAATTATATATTTTTACAGTGTATAGAATGGAGCAAAATTCAATTTATGTATATTTACATATGTGTTAAACAAATTATATTAAGTAAAGTATATTATTCTAGTGAAAAATTACTTAATATACAATAAATTGAATTTTGCCCCACTTTATATACTGTCTGTAAACACACTACATATCGGCTATATGTAGAGCCTATATGTATATACGTACAGTACATACATGTAGAGTACAATACTACAAAAGCTAGTTTGCATATGCATGGAAAAATTGCTTAAGTACCCTGTCTTTATTGATTATTATTTAATAATATTATTGTCTATTTGTTGTTTGTTGTATAATAACAATTATATTGTTTATTTGTTGTTTGTTTATGTTTAGTTGTATATTGATTTTGTGCTTTTTTTTATTATTTATACGTTTTGCTCCACATTGTTTACTGTTTTTAGTTTTCGTTTAATTCTAGTTTGAAAAATAAATTGGAAAATTAAAATTGGAAATGGAGAAAGATATGAAAGTATTATTACGTTAATTATTCTTAATAAAATATTACAATTATGCTTCCGTTTAATTGACTTTTGTTACAACCTGATATTCTTGAACGTGTCGATTTTAAATTAATTAAACATTAATTAAGCTTTGTTAATTCAGATTAAAGCAATCTTTTAAATAATATGAATTTCTATTGAATCGAAAAACTATTTTTTTCGATCAAATAGAGTAATTTCGTTAAAATTTTTTTATAATATTCATGAATTCGTTCAAAGAAAAACCATTAATACAATGATTTTATAAATTAAAATATATGGTTTATCATAATTACTGTATTTACATCTTGTATCCTATTAGCTTGCAATTTGGCTTAGCTGACTCCGGAGACAATATGCTGCTAAGGGTACAATGAGTTCACAGGGGCTTTGTATAATATACAGTATATGTAATTATAAAATACACAATATATAATATGTACTGTACATGTATATAAATACATGTAAGAATTTGTCTCTAGTGTGTGTTGCTATAAACAGTTTTTTTATAATTATATATATATACTGTTGGAAAAATTCTTTCTTCTGTAAATAAGAACAAAAGAAATAAATGTCGAGAAATGTATTTCTTTTTATCGAACAATTAGTCTGTAGTTTTTCACTTCAAAGAAAATTATCTGAACAATTCTTTTGTTATGTAATTAAAAGAAAGTTAACTGCCTCAATCCATCGTTTATATATAGGCCTATATTAAAAAAATATTTGAGTAAAATTATAAACAAACAAAGACCTATTCAAAATAAGAATCAATTGAATAAGTAATATTATTATCAATACTAGACGCAGAAGAGCTATATGACCCACATACATTAGCTCTAGTTTAAACCGTAAAAAAATCCAGCAACGAGTTGCGTAACTTTCCCGGCAAGAAAGTTAAAATCGTGTGTTATGCCATCTGTTATGAGATATTATTTTAAAACTTTTTATATTTTTGACTATTATAAAATGTCAAAAAGCTTAATTTTAAGGGTATAGACGAGTTTTATAAAACAAAAAAAAATTGTAAATGTTGATAATGAATTAAATTTTCACGAGCAATTATTTATTGTGATATCACAATGCTGGCTGCAATATTTAATCATATTTTTAATTTATTTAATTTAAAATATATGTTCTCTACTTCAAATTAGTAGTGGCTTGTCCTTGTATATCAAACTTTTTTGTTAGAATAGAATCATGCCGGTTATCTAACTCCTTTCAAGGAAAATTTTTGAATTGGAATAACGTGACTTCCAATTTGCATCAGAAGTTCTTATGTAGTTAATAGGGGCCACCTGCTCCTAACTTTTCACATTTGGTCTCGGCTTTCATCTATTTAACTCCGTTTGCGAGATTAAGAAAAGACTGACAGATAGAGACGACAGTGGTAATTTCTAGGTCTACAACAATTTTTTTTTTCAAATTGCAGCCCAATTAAGTCCGACCCACTCCAGTTATAACACACGACCCCTTCTATTTCCCCACTCTCTTGATCTTTAATCATCAAAATTTAATAAAATCAATGCTCCCAACCCTGCAAAATTTCAAAAATTTTCGAGAAAAGGCACAGGCGTTATTAAGATTTAAAGTGAGTGAACATAATCCTGCTCACCATACATACAAGCATTCATACATATCCACACACAGAAAATAACTGCATTTTTTTCCATTTCTCGACGTTACAAAGTTCCCAGAGTCCAAAAATGTAAAGTCATTTTTTGAACTTTCTCCTTGTTATATATATAACAGCCGGGAAAGTAAAATATTATCATCCTAGCTGTAAATATGTAGTAGAAACTTACTAAAATAAGCTTCTGTTTTAGTTTAGATAGACCTCATTCATTTACATCCTCACAAAATAAATAACACATAAAGTATTAAATCGAAAAAGTTTTAAATATTAATTTATCTACGTTATACGCAGCATTTCGCCCTTATTACAAAGTAATGTCAGTTGGGAAATGTTTCCTTTTTTTTCATTTTATATTTAATGACGGCTTAACTAGAAATAGATCATCATCAGAGGGAAATTTTGCTTATTTATATCAATATAAATGTCGCTTGCAATTCACTAATTATTTAAATAATTTCTTTTCTGTTTACATCGTTAATAATCGATAAGAGTTGTCTCGATCGTCTACTAATTAATTAAATGAATTACAATTCTGTTCAAAAGAATTTTAAATATCGTTCACCTCTAAGCCGATTTTTGTTTTAAGATTTATGATTCGTCGATGGAATTAATTTTGAAGCAGTAAATATTTTAAAATTTATAAATATTTTTTTTTAATTTAACAAAAGGGATTTCGTAAAATGTCAATAGAACAATACAAAAAATTATTGTAAAATTTTACTCGATAATTATAAACTGTAAAAGTTTTTAATTCAAAATACATTTCTAAATAATAAGTTATTTAAAAAAAAATCCAGTAACGAGTTGCTTAACTTTCCTGGCAACATTTGATGGTGCCATCTGTTATGATATTTAATTTAAAAACTTTTCATATTTTTAACTATTAAAAAATGGCAAAAAGCATAATTTTAAGGGTATGGATGGGTTTTATTAAAAATTTTAAATGCTAATAACCAGTAAAATCGTCATTAAGTCTGACCCTACTCGAGATACGACACACGACTCCATTATCTCCCCACCCCTCGACCTTTAATTAACCACTAAAATTTAATTGCATCGATCCCCTAATAAACAAATTTCCCTGAAAAAATTTCAGAAAATTTCACCAATAAGCGCAGGAGTTATTAACCTTCGAAGTGGGTGAAACAAAATCGTGCCCCCGGCAATCCATACACAGCAAAAACCCCGAATTCTTTTGCATTTCTCGACATTTTAAGGTGCTCTGAGTCAAAAAATGTAAAAATCTTGGGGAGTCATTTTTGACCGATTGCCATATTTTCCGTTTTGTATATCAGAGCCGGAAAGTACAAAGCAAAACGGTAGTAATTGGTAATTGGAAGGACACTGAATTTTCCGTTTCACGTCACCAAATTCTTTAAGGCTCCTGTTCGCTTTTAAATATTTTTAATACTTTCTTATTATCTATACCTAATCGTTAAGGAAGATATATAGGCCTAATACAGTATTTACTTTGAGCAATATGATCTTTCAACATATACTATGATCTTTATTCATAATATAATTTATTTTGCAAAGATTGATCCTTCCACATCAGGTATCAAAGTTCCTGTATTCATGTTTTACACATTGTGTATATTGTCGTATAAGTAATATTAATTTATATCAATGTAAATTTAATCAAATAGTATAAATTTCTTGCGTCTTCTTAGAGAAACTTTTAAACATCTCAATGAAATGGTACTAATTAGATGCACGGTATAGGTATTACAGAATATGACGATAGCAACAGGATCAAGCAATAACGTGTCATTAATTGTCATTGTGTCATGTGTGCCGGTTGGTTATTGGATACTGAATATTAGTTATTCCCCGTTACTTTATTAACTTAATTTACTAGCTCTCAGGTATTTGTGATATTAGTAATGTATCATTAATTCCTTGAAAATTCCTGATCCATCATATATTAATTGCCATAGTTTAACAATACTGTAGAATAAACTAAAATTGAAATGACAGATGGTGAGGAGGATAATCAAAGAACGAATCCTATCAATAAAATTATAATTTTTGAAACGGAGTGTTAGTGAAGCTTCGTCTATGAAGCTTACAGAATTATGTTCGTTCTCAAAATCCGTTTGATAGATTTTGATTAAACTTTGCCATTTTTCATTAATTACAATGCGGAATCAAAACTGTAATAAAAAGTGGGGGTCCGTGACTTCGTTTTCGATATATAAGGTCGTTTTTCCAGCGCGCGTGACAAAACGATATCGCACGAATCGGTCGATATTTACGGTCTCTAGCAATTCTTGTATGGACTTATAGAATCGAGTTCGATAAATTTTGCCATTTTCCATTAATTGAGACGAGGAAACTAGAAATGCAATGTGGTTCATTTAAATGTAAAAACATCCAGCAACCAATCGCTTAAATTTCCAGGCAGCATTTAAAATTCTGGTGGCGCTCTGTTACGATATTTCATTTTTAAAAAACTGTTTACATTTTTAACTATTATAAAATGGCAAAAAGTTTAATTTTGACGGTAGAGATGGTTTTATAAAAACTCGTAAATGCTAATAACGAGTAAAATCATCATTAAGTCCAACCCTACTCGAGATATGACATACGACTACCCCTTATCTCTCCACCACGTCTACCTTAAACCACCAAAATTTAATAGCATGAATCTTTCTAATACACAAACCTTCCTGAAAAATTTCAGAAATTTTCAAGAGCACATGAGTTATTAAGCTTCAAAGAGGGTGAACAAAATCATTCCTTCCACAAACACTAACATCCATAAATACAGGGGAAAACCCTAATTTTTGCATTTCTCGACGTTTTAAGGTGCCCTGAGTCAAAAATATAAAAATCTGGGAGGTCATTTTTTTACCGATTTTTACTTTTCCTCTGTTAAATATGACAGAGCCAGGAAAGTAAAAATAGGAGTCCATGACTTCGTTTTCGATATACAATGGTATTACAGTGACGGAATGCGACGAACCCACATAACGGAATTTAGGCCTAGGGGTCATAAATAAAAACAACATTACTTGCACCTAACGGAAAATAGGCACAAAACACAAGAACAAAGCAATCGCCATTGATTGCTTTGTTCTTGGATTGTCTCTCCGTACAAGGATCGTGTCTCTCGTTGCGTGCAGGTACGAGGATAGCCTCTTTTGTAGTGGCAAGTGCAAAGTTCAAAGTTCACCCGTCCGCGTTCTTCAGGTACCTCTTCTGTGCCTAGTGCAGGATTCACTTCTTTCCTTCCGTTCCGCTTCAATTCTATCGCGATACGACAAAGTCTCGCGATGTCATAGTTAATACCATCACATAAATAATAAATCATATAAATTTAGCTACTGAAAAACATTCACTACATAATTTTGAAATTTTTAATATGCTTAGTATGTTTTCGCTAAGGATATTTACAAAAAAAAATTGGACTTTAAAAAATAATTATTATATAGGAGTAAAGTAAATAAAAGAAAATGATAAATTTTTTTAAATAAAATTTTCTAAATCCTCTCGAAAGATGTTAAAAAAAATATTCTTTTGTTTTCGTTTTTAAGAACTAAATAATTGAATTTTCTACTAAAGAATAATCTAATAATCGCTACTAAGTCGTAATTTTCTTTCTCTTTTCTATACCAATATGCGAGCGAATCTTTCTTCAAAAAATTATAATCTCAAGAAATATTAAAGAAGGGAAACTTCCGATAAAACGCACTTAGAATGTAGGCCATCCAAGGACAAATTTAAGAAAGATGCATTAAAGAATATTGTATTTTAAATAAAGATTAACCACGTATATAGTTGTTTACCTTGCTTTAATACTAGTTACTGAAAGAAATGAAAACAATTTATACAGTTTATATAATCACTTTTATTCACCAATCAATCTTTCTTCTAATTAGAATTTGATTGATTAGATAACTTATTATAGTCTGATCAACTTAAAAACCACTGTTAAATTCTTGAAGAATGCATTAGAAAATGCTTTCCTCCTAATTTGTTTAGAAATCATTTACGTCTATGACTTTGACAACTCTAATTCAATTACACGCTTGTTTTAAATCTATTAAATGTACGGAATATATGATTAATAAAGGCATTTACTAATAGGATATCTTCTTGTCTAATAAATAAACTTAAAATGCCATTTACTAAATAGTATACAATGAACAACTACACATAACGAATCTTAATGAGATAAATAAATTAATATGTTTAGACGATGACTCATATATTAATAATTAATTATTCTAATTATAACACTCAAACATAATGCATCTTTATATAAAAAGCTATGAGCTAATTTGCATAATTCTATAATGGCAATTTAATTCTAATGAATTTTAATATATTTAATGTATTTTAATGTAGTTCATTATTAAATTAATACTAAATGACTACGTAGATAAATTAGAGGAATAATTTATGTAATTATTTATTTCTATAAATATGCATTAATAAATTATAAATTATTCAAATTATACCACTCATGTATATAATGATTTTTTTCTACATAGAAAAACAAAACCACATATAAAAATAATAATAAAATAGTATTATTCTGGTTTATTTAACACATTATATATATATATATAAACTATTAAATAAACCATTGATTCATCCTCCTATATATATATATATATATGTTCGTGTGTGTGTCTGTAGGGTGACTCAAAAGTCAGTTAACGAAGATATATTTTATGTTAAACATTTTTAAAACGTTTAAAACCTGTTTGGAAGAATAATAACCTTAAATTATATCTTGTCTGACGTTTGGACTATCCATATATACAATTTAAAGAAATTATAACTAATAATAATACAGTGCTTTTGGTCCTTTCTACTACGTGTTATACCATATACACTGTATGAATCTATCTACTTTAAATCTTAATCACAAGATTTACATCATGGTATAGAAAGCAGCAATATTAAATACTACTGTAGTTAAATAGTGAAGAATTTTTTAAACATAGATAGGTACTGTACACTAATATAATTTCAAATAAATACGAAGCAGTAGCTATGCTTTGAATTTAGTCCAATTATTGTGTTTGAATAACTACTATAACAATAAAATCGCCTTTCAGATTAATTATAAAATTGCAAAAATAAAAAAATACAAAAAGCAGAATTATAAAAAATGTTTCTGAATAAATAATTTAAAAGAAACAAAACAAAATCATTTTTCATTAAAAGAAAAAGAAACTGACTGGATCTCGAAGTAAAAAAAATTATATTAAATTATATTAATGGAAATATTGAAATTAAAAACCAAAAAATTAATTAGAAATTTTTATTTGAAGAAAAAAATCATTTGAAGTTTTCCATCAGAAAAACAGAATTATTATTACGAAAATAAACGTTCGGAAAATATTTTTTAAAAAAAGATTTTAAATTACCGATAGCCTTACAACGTTTCCTTGATCAATAAGTTAATAATAAGAAATTATTAGAAAAATACATGACATCATTTGTTAAAAAAAGACAAATGAATACGTGAGTGCTTTATAAAGAGATGATTATTGTTCTTTTGGAAGACATTTTAGAAAGTATCTTGGAATCAATGATGGGAATAAAAATGCTGTGTAATTAAATTAACCCTATTCGATTATTCAATAGTGTCTAGAAAGATATTTAAGCAGTCCAAATGAAAAAGATTTGGTATTGAGACATTTCCGTAAAACTTATTACCAAAATTCACCACTACAGCACTTTTGGCGCCTTGAATCTTAAGTTTGTGATTTTTGGTTGTAAGGACACCTAAAAAGTATGGTAGCCTTTGAAGGCTATCATATGCAGTGTTATAGCCTTCAAAGACAGTTATCACACTGCATCACAGAGCCGTTGAACACACTTCCTCGCCTTTAGGTTTCATATTTATACCTTCAGAATGAGGACCACATTCTTAAGATCTCTGAAGCATTAGTGTTTTGTATAAAATTAAAATTTTTGTTGTTTGCAGTGCCAAAGTGTCTTAGTGATGAGTTCAGTATTAATTTTTTTTTATGGAAAGGTCCTGATAAGTCTCTATGTCAGATTTCGTGGCATTTGGACTGTTAAATAACTCTCTAATTACAGTTGCTGTAATTACGATTACTCAGTAATACATCTTAAAATTAAAATTTTTATTCTTTATTGTGGAAATGCAGTTATACTTTAAATCCATGATGAACAAGTGAGGTCCTATTATGTGGTCTCGGCAACGTAATTTTATTTTCCTAAATTAAGCTGATATTCTGGTCAACAACTTAACCAATGAAAAGAAGAGAATAAACTATATATTATTATTTTGTATGTCATTACATATATTATTTTAGTACCTAGTGTACTGCAGGTTGTGGAATATGTTGCTATTCAGCAAGCTTAAAGCCTGCAACATCGTAAGAAAAAATACATGCGGCCAGCTGGATGATTAGAAGTTCACTTATGGCCCGCATCCAGGAAAGGTTATTCATCACTGCTTGAAATTTGTTTATTAATACGGAAAATTGTATGAAAATTAAATGGAAACTAAAAAAACATGTCTTTTATGTTTTCCTTAATAAAAATTACAGTTCTTAATGTAAAGACAGCTCGGCATTTCTACACGGCAACAGGTTTCTTAGGACGAAAAAGTATTGGGAAACACACTAGCCAGAAATATAAAAACCGTAATACTATCAGATGATAGATAATCGCTATATACAGTATATAATAAACAAGGAAATAAAAATTTTAAATATTATGACTAAATACTACATATGAAGTGTATTATTTTTTTTAATTTGTTGGTAGGTCATTAGAAAAGCATTAATTTTAAAATCCTTTGAGGCTATTTCTAAGAAAAACTTGAGAAACATTGTGAAGATGATGATAAGTTTTTATAAATACTGTATAAAATATAATCGATTTAATCTATACATGTGAGATAGAATACAAACAAATATGGTGCTACTAATTTTATGTATTTCTANTACTCCCAAAAAATTATACGTGTTTTGGAAATGTTGAGTGGAATTAGTCTAGAATCGGTTAATTTTATAGAAGAAAACCTTTCGAACAGCCTTAGTCCGTAAAGTTCCCACCTATCGGGCTGCGATTGGCTCACTCCTACAACGTAATTTTCGGTTAGCGTGGAACGTATCTAAGCGTTATAGGGGGGTCTACTGTATATAATGGAAATGTGAATAATTCTCACATATTTAATATCTCTAACTGAATACTTCTTGAACCAATTTCCATTAAGAACTTTTATGACTAATATCTTGTAAGAAGAAATAAAACTCCTGTATTTTCAGTGTTTTGAGTTAAAATATCGTAAATGTCAGTAAATATTTCAGAATATTTTACCAACTGTTTAATCAAACGATTGTTGAGGCAGGACTTAATTGGAACAATTCTGTCAATGACAAAAAAATTAATTTTCTCTAATTTGCTTATTGTTTTATAATAGATACAAATTGAATTGTAGATGTACTGTCTTTGAGAAATAACAGAGGAATTTTTAATAGTGTTGCACAGGAGATTTATTTTCTTTTACAAGATATTAGTCATAAAAGATCTTAATGGAAATTGATTCAAGAAGTATTCAGTTAGAGATATCGAATATGTGAAATTATTCTTATTTCTATTATATATTCTTAATCTAATCATCGTTGACAAATTATAACTGCATCTGTAGACTAAATATATCTTTCACACTTAATGTAATATACGTTACCTACACTCAAAAGAATTTTTTAATTTTCTCTCTTAGAAATACATAAAATTAGTAGCACCATATTTGTTTGTATTCTATCTCGCATGTATAGATTAAATCGATTATATTTTTGAAAATATTATACAATATTTGTAAAACATATCATCATCTTCACAATGTTTCTCAAGTTTTTCTTAGAAATTACCTCAAAGGATTTTAAAATTAATGTTTTTCTACTAAACTACCAACAAATTTAAAAAAAATAATACACTTCATATGTAGTATTTAGTCATAATATTTTAAATTTTATTTCCTTGTTTTTTTATATATTGTATATAGCGATTATCTATCGTCTGATAGTATTATAGTACGAAATCAATTTCTTTAGTGCTATAATTTTATAAAGAGTGATTGAAAAGTCTTCATAGAAACACAGACCATTCGAAGGAACATAATTAAGATACGTCTGTACACACTACACGAAACATATTCGCCAAGAAAAGAAAAAACTGATTTAAAAAAGCGAGAAAAAACTGTATTCCATCATGAGATTGTGGAAAATATTCAAATGTGCATTCAATTAAATTGCACTCGTTTATATTATATTGTATGACTTTAAAAAGTGAGTTGCATGATTAGATTAATCTTTAACCTATATATGAGATTTTTGAAACAGCCTGTAGGCTCATACACTATAGCAGTGTATTAGTGAATTTACATATGGTGTATCAGTAAATAGGTTATTCTAATGGTCGTCTAACCAATTTTCGAATATATTGAAATTACATGATAGAATAGAGGCTTTGTATCTTATATGACATTTTTAAAACATGCCCTATATATATATAAACATATTATTTTAATGAATTTACGATTGATTTGATCTATTTCATATGTTTTCATATTTCGACGATAATATGACGAGAAAACATTAGATAACTGCTAACTTTGACAAGAAATTGGATAGAAGAAAACGTAGTTAAAACTGTTTTTATATTTAACGAGTAGGAAAAAATTGATTTTAATATTGCATTAAATATGTTTCACACTTTTCCAAGAATACTAAACACAGGAATAGAAAAATATAAATATGAATAAATTGGATTTTTGAAAATTAGAACTGAAAAATAAACTATGAGATGAATTTAAATTTGTTCTTATTTAAATTAAACTTTTCTACGTATGTAGTGTATAAAAACAAAAAAAATAAGAGTAATTTCTCACATTTAAAAATCCGAAGCAAATGAGATCTGGCAAAAAATAAAAATAAAATTAAATTACGATGTTAATAAATTAGAAATATGCTAATAAGGAGAAATACAGAGAATATTTACAGTTTAAATATTTTTCTAAGTATAGGCCTAAATCTTAGTAATATCTTTGAGAAAAGAAAGAATACTTTTGTCTACAATCAGAGCATATCAATTGAAATAAAACATACTTTATTCTCTTATTATATACATTAATAACGAGCTAATTATTAGAAAAATCAGCACAAACTTTTAATACGAAAAAAATTTTATTCAGTATAAATAATATTTCTGAAAAATCACAGCTAAGAAAGGTGATAAACATGCTTGTATTTTGGTACCTTCAGAGAAACGATTATGTTCATCTGGTAAGTCATCTATCAACATTTGACTTATCTGACAGAAATATCTGGGATAGAAGTATACAATACTTTTGGTAATAACAAAATAAGAAAACTAAAGACAAAACAACAGAAATTTATCGATTGTCTAATATCGAGCTTTGACATTTACAATTAAGACTTTATACGTTCCTTTTCACTTGTTTAGGAATTCGCTTAACCTACAGTACCATATCGTGAAACTCCAGAATGAGGACACCCCAACCAAGTGCCTAAAGTTAAGCTTGAAGTCATTAAAAAAATTCTAATACAAAATATAACAATGTAATACAACTACATTGTGATGCGGATGAATCTTTACTCTTAGAATCCTTGTGACTTAATAAATTATATTAAGCTATTTTGTTTTAAAGTGTGTTTTGGAGCATTAACAAAATGCCTAGTAGGACAAAATTCATATAAAGTAAAGGTCATCCACATTTCTAATCACTGTTAAGCGTAGGCTATCTTATATTTTCCTTAAATTTAAATTTTTTAACAATACACTATTTTGTTTCGAATAAGCAATTGCTTCAGACAATCTATATGGATAAATTGTAGATTATAAAAAAAATTATAATAATAACGTTACACGTGGTCTACATATAACATAAAAGCTAAGATGGCTGCTAATGAAGATTGAAATCAATACCAGAATTGAAACCGAAAACACGAAGCGAAAACAAAGATGCTAGAAATGTAATATGGAAAGGGGAAAGGCAATTTCCGATGTTATTGGTCGGGTAGCCAACTCCTGAATTTTAAAATTAACGCCACGCTGTTACCAATAAAAATATTCCATTTTTATGTGAAGTAACGCCAGAGTGAAGAAAAAAGTCCACAGATGGGAAGAGAATTCATTAAAATGTATACAGACAGTAATTTTTACTCCCCAAATGAAGATGTGTCCGCATAAATGACGACGTGTTAACCTTGTTTTAACCATAATTTATTGTCATAAAACGTATTAAAAATGTTTCTAGTCATCTATACTAATATTATAAAGAGGTAACGTTTGTAAGTAAGTTTGTATGTAGCGGGTAATCTCCGAAACCACTCATCCGATTTCAAAAATTCTTTCACCAATATTTAGAATTGAACTTTCACGGTGGACATAGGCTGTATATTACTCCGTTAAACATTCATATAAATTAAAAGATATCATCTAGGTTAAGGCTTTTATGTCCAACAGATGGTATTGGTACAGATTGTATATTATTCTGTTAAACATTCATATAAATTAAAAGATATCATCTAGGTTAAGGCTTTTATGTCCAACAGATGGCGCTACGAGTACGACGCCCTAAGTTCGCTTTTCTGTGAGGATAAACTAAAGCAGATCATTTTCTATCTATCTACATAAATAAAAATGTAATGTTCGTTTGTTCCTACCGATTCCTTTGAAATTTTGACACAACGCTGCATTCGAATACGCACGTGTTTTTATATAATATACATGTCGAAATTCCCCCCACTGGGGAGATAGACAGGATTAAGGCTTACCGTAAAGAACTCTGCTTCTATTATACTATTTTAGATGCGGTTTTTTGAGTTTTTGATTGCGTTTTAATAGGGTACATCAACAGAATGTACACTAAGAAGGGATTTTTCGAAAAATTCCCACCACCAGGGGGGAAGTGTTATACATTTATAATAGATACATTTTGAGCCACAACAACGCGTGGCGGGGTCTGCTAGTCTTTAATAGAAAATTAAACTAGAATGCTCTTGGAACGTTAGAATTCCAGACTGGTATGCATCATTTTCATAATATACATTATCCCCAAGAGTTACAAGATATTTTTCATTCATAGAAAACATTTTTCAAGAAACGTTAATATTTGGATATACAGTAATGTATGTTCAAAGCAGCTACAATTGAAAATGGTTGAATTCAAAAGAACCTGACAGCTTCTGTTTCCAGAAATTAGTTATTTCTTTACTATAAAAGACATAGCATGAGAAACGATCTCATCAAAAAAAAATTCGTGTTTGTTTACTATAATAGATTCCTTCTAACTTTTCTATCGAATATATCAAATGTAAATGCTCGAAATTCAATCAGAAAACATCCAATCTGTCCGTAATGGAAATTGTTTTTATACTAGAAGCAGAACCTTAAATGAAATCTATATTCTTAATGAAATCCCGGATCATTTCAATAACAAAAGAAAAAAAGAGAAAATATTGATTGAAATCTGCCTAATAGCTCGAAATAGCTTTCGCACGTTGAAGTAATCGATCAATGAATGAAAAATGGTTAGAGTTTGAATTATAAACTATCAACTGCTGCTGCTACTAATGATGATGACAGTATTTACACAAAATGCACCAAAAATTGGCTTTTATATGTTATTAATCATGATAAAACAAGGAATGTAACCATTTTGACTGCATAAATCATGAATATAAGTTTCTCTGCGATAATAGTAGCGTTAAAGAAAAGAAAATAAGTAGAAAAATATTTGTTGTATTTGTTTACTGAGTTACAGAAAAGCAACTTTTGGGCGATCTACCCAGAGGGAATGCCTTCCGGGAGGTCTTTTTAAGGGTAATTGCCCTTATTCAGGCGTTACATTCGTGGAGAAAACCCGGAAAACTTTCACGTGGCCAGTCTATCCTGCCTGACCACGTGAAGTTTTCCGGATTTTCTCCAGCCCTGGCGAGGCGCGAACCCATGACCGATCCTCCCAGTGTTTAGGAAACGGAATCGCGTGGCCAATATTTATTGTGAAATCGTCACAATGCAATTTTTAATCAAATTTGTAATATATTTAATTTAAAATATATGCTCTCCATCTCAAATTAGTAGTGTCTTGCTACTGTATGTCATACTTTTCCTGTTAGCAATAGTCGTATGGATCATCTATCTAACTCCTGTCAGGTGAAAATTTTGAATCGAAGTAACAGTACTGTACTTCGGTTTCAAACCGGACGTTCATATACTGTATCATATACTCGGATGTTCATATTCTCGGGGCCTCCTGTCCCTAAGCTTTCCATATCTGTTATCGTCTTTCATCTAACTAACTCCATTCTCGAGATTAAGGAAAGACAGACAGACAGCCGACAGTGGGAATTTATAGGTCTACAATTTTTTCAAATTGCAGTCCAGTAAATAAATATTGAATATAAGTTTGAACAAAATAATTAAAAATTTCAGAAAGTAAATATTTGTTTTTCTCTTGTTAAAGTGATAATAACAACAAATAAAATAAGATAAATATACGCATTATATATTTGTCTTGTTTATTGTCTTATAGACTATATTAAAATTCTATTGAAATGTTTGTAGACAGATAGACAATGGGAACATTCTTTTACAAATTCACTTAGAGCTAGTATAACTTACTGTGTCAATAAACCGGGGTTGTTTTGTGAAACTTTTCATGTTTTTTTAATACCAGGGTTTAAGCTGTTTCTAGTTTTTTCGCTAAAATACTGCAAGAATTCAGATTTAGATTTAAAACTTCCTTGACACATTTTGCTAAAAATCTAACGTTTTTCCAAGTGGTTAAGAAGATTTACTCATAGCGTTCTTAATTGGTAATTTACTTTTTAAACAATATTGTCAAAAATATTTTTCAAAACTTTATCCCATCATTTGGAGTAATTTTGTAACAGCCTATTTTGTGCATAAATCTATAGTGAATTCCATGTCACAATGTTACCTTGAGATTGCTAGTAGGAAAGGAAAAGGTGGAAACAAAAATAATTCGTTAGAAATACTAATTTTTATTAATTAACACAAAACAAATTATTTTAGTCTTCAATAAACACTAAATCTTATTTTTTCTTATTAATATCAGAAAAATAAAACTAAAACTTGTTTACTATATGTACTGTATGTACAATGCAGTATGCAAATATTGAGAAACTGTAAAGTAATACCAGGAATAAATTAAATAAAATGATTCACTTTAAGAAACAAAAAACGCTGTTATAAGGTATTTTAAATATTATTTTTAATTACTCGTTGAATATTTAATATATTACATCTCTGTGGATTTGTTCGTATTTTTATTTTTATTTCAGAGTTTTACGATAAATTATGTATTTAAAATTAGGTTAATACGTGGAAAATGTCCATTTAATTTATTTTAACTTCTATCCTGTACTGTACACACAACAGTAACGTCAACAAACAAAATGGCAGACGGATGATTTAATTAAGTTGCTTCAAAGATGGCTGCTAGGTAAGTACTCAATTTCTACTGTATCTCGTTGAATAAAATAATTAAACAGAATGTACGAAACAGTTACATTCCATTTTCCATTAGTACGCTTTCATTAACGAAATAAAGTTTACAAAATAAATGAAGGACAATTACAGTTTAATTCATATAATTAACCACACTATCTATTATCATTTTGACACAATTATCCACACTATTTGTTACCTGACAAATAAAAAAATAAGTTATTAAAATAAAATATAGAAAATGAATTAATTTGTAATTTATTGACAAATTAATTTTTAATTATGAATCGTAGAATCAAATACTTTAAAATATTAGACAAAGGTTTCATGTAATATGGTAAAACCTCATTCCTTAATAGCACCATCCTCGTAAAGCATTAATAAATACTCACGAACGGATCTTCCCCATAATATACCAGTGAATTATTAAATTTTACATTGCAAACATTTGTTTGCAATGTAAAATTTAATAATTCACTGGTATATACATTGCAAACATTTGTTTGCAATGTAAAATTTGTAACATTACTGTAACATTACTGTAAATTTGTAACATTACTGTACACTGTACTGTTACTGTAATTAACTTTCATATTGAAATTAGAACGTTACTGTCTCGTATAATTCTAATCGTTTGAGATACGTACTTCGGTTTAGCGCCAATTTCGGCGTACAAATGATGTCACTAAGTCGAAGTTTTCACTATATTTCTTTTAATACTAGAAGTACTAAAAGCTGTTTTGTAAAAGATGAAGCATTGCTATAAATACTTAATATTATATATNATACTTTTGTCTACAATCAGAGCATATCAATTGAAATAAAACATACTTTATTCTCTTATTATATACATTAATAACGAGCTAATTATTAGAAAAATACATGACATCATTTGTTAAAAAAAGACAAATGAATACGTGAGTGCTTTATAAAGAGATGATTATTGTTCTTTTGGAAGACATTTTAGAAAGTATCTTGGAATCAATGATGGGAATAAAAATGCTGTGTAATTAAATTAACCCTATTCGATTATTCAATAGTGTCTAGAAAGATATTTAAGCAGTCCAAATGAAAAAGATTTGGTATTGAGACATTTCCGTAAAACTTATTACCAAAATTCACCACTACAGCACTTTTGGCGCCTTGAATCTTAAGTTTGTGATTTTTGGTTGTAAGGACACCTAAAAAGTATGGTAGCCTTTGAAGGCTATCATATGCAGTGTTATAGCCTTCAAAGACAGTTATCACACTGCATCACAGAGCCGTTGAACACACTTCCTCGCCTTTAGGTTTCATATTTATACCTTCAGAATGAGGACCACATTCTTAAGATCTCTGAAGCATTAGTGTTTTGTATAAAATTAAAATTTTTGTTGTTTGCAGTGCCAAAGTGTCTTAGTGATGAGTTCAGTATTAATTTTTTTTTATGGAAAGGTCCTGATAAGTCTCTATGTCAGATTTCGTGGCATTTGGACTGTTAAATAACTCTCTAATTACAGTTGCTGTAATTACGATTACTCAGTAATACATCTTAAAATTAAAATTTTTATTCTTTATTGTGGAAATGCAGTTATACTTTAAATCCATGATGAACAAGTGAGGTCCTATTATGTGGTCTCGGCAACGTAATTTTATTTTCCTAAATTAAGCTGATATTCTGGTCAACAACTTAACCAATGAAAAGAAGAGAATAAACTATATATTATTATTTTGTATGTCATTACATATATTATTTTAGTACCTAGTGTACTGCAGGTTGTGGAATATGTTGCTATTCAGCAAGCTTAAAGCCTGCAACATCGTAAGAAAAAATACATGCGGCCAGCTGGATGATTAGAAGTTCACTTATGGCCCGCATCCAGGAAAGGTTATTCATCACTGCTTGAAATTTGTTTATTAATACGGAAAATTGTATGAAAATTAAATGGAAACTAAAAAAACATGTCTTTTATGTTTTCCTTAATAAAAATTACAGTTCTTAATGTAAAGACAGCTCGGCATTTCTACACGGCAACAGGTTTCTTAGGACGAAAAAGTATTGGGAAACACACTAGCCAGAAATATAAAAACCGTAATACTATCAGATGATAGATAATCGCTATATACAGTATATAATAAACAAGGAAATAAAAATTTTAAATATTATGACTAAATACTACATATGAAGTGTATTATTTTTTTTTAATTTGTTGGTAGGTCATTAGAAAAGCATTAATTTTAAAATCCTTTGAGGCTATTTCTAAGAAAAACTTGAGAAACATTGTGAAGATGATGATAAGTTTTTATAAATACTGTATAAAATATAATCGATTTAATCTATACATGTGAGATAGAATACAAACAAATATGGTGCTACTAATTTTATGTATTTCTAAGACAGAAAATTTAAAAAATTCTTTTGAGTGTAGGTAACGTATATTACATTAAGTGTGAAAGATATTAAGTCTATAGATGTAGTTATAATTTGTCAATGATGATTAGAGATTAAGAATATATAATGGAAATGTGAATAATTCTCACATATTTAATATCTCTAACTGAATACTTCTTGAACCAATTTCCATTAAGAACTTTTATGACTAATATCTTGTAAGAAGAAATAAAACTCCTGTATTTTCAGTGTTTTGAGTTAAAATATCGTAAATGTCAGTAAATATTTCAGAATATTTTACCAACTGTTTAATCAAACGATTGTTGAGGCAGGACTTAATTGGAACAATTCTGTCAATGACAGAAAAATTAATTTTCTCTAATTTGCTTATTGTTTTATAATAGATACAAATTGAATTGTAGATGTACTGTCTTTGAGAAATAACAGAGGAATTTTTAATAGTGTTGCACAGGAGATTTATTTTCTTTTACAAGATATTAGTCATAAAAGATCTTAATGGAAATTGATTCAAGAAGTATTCAGTTAGAGATATCGAATATGTGAAATTATTCTTATTTCTATTATATATTCTTAATCTAATCATCGTTGACAAATTATAACTGCATCTGTAGACTAAATATATCTTTCACACTTAATGTAATATACGTTACCTACACTCAAAAGAATTTTTTAATTTTCTCTCTTAGAAATACATAAAATTAGTAGCACCATATTTGTTTGTATTCTATCTCGCATGTATAGATTAAATCGATTATATTTTTGAAAATATTATACAATATTTGTAAAACATATCATCATCTTCACAATGTTTCTCAAGTTTTTCTTAGAAATTACCTCAAAGGATTTTAAAATTAATGTTTTTCTACTAAACTACCAACAAATTTAAAAAAAATAATACACTTCATATGTAGTATTTAGTCATAATATTTTAAATTTTATTTCCTTGTTTTTTTATATATTGTATATAGCGATTATCTATCGTCTGATAGTATTATAGTACGAAATCAATTTCTTTAGTGCTATAATTTTATAAAGAGTGATTGAAAAGTCTTCATAGAAACACAGACCATTCGAAGGAACATAATTAAGATACGTCTGTACACACTACACGAAACATATTCGCCAAGAAAAGAAAAAACTGATTTAAAAAAGCGAGAAAAAACTGTATTCCATCATGAGATTGTGGAAAATATTCAAATGTGCATTCAATTAAATTGCACTCGTTTATATTATATTGTATGACTTTAAAAAGTGAGTTGCATGATTAGATTAATCTTTAACCTATATATGAGATTTTTGAAACAGCCTGTAGGCTCATGCACTATAGCAGTGTATTAGTGAATTTACATATGGTGTATCAGTAAATAGGTTATTCTAATGGTCGTCTAACCAATTTTCGAATATATTGAAATTACATGATAGAATAGAGGCTTTGTATCTTATATGACATTTTTAAAACATGCCCTATATATATATAAACATATTATTTTAATGAATTTACGATTGATTTGATCTATTTCATATGTTTTCATATTTCGACGATAATATGACGAGAAAACATTAGATAACTGCTAACTTTGACAAGAAATTGGATAGAAGAAAACGTAGTTAAAACTGTTTTTATATTTAACGAGTAGGAAAAAATTGATTTTAATATTGCATTAAATATGTTTCACACTTTTCCAAGAATACTAAACACAGGAATAGAAAAATATAAATATGAATAAATTGGATTTTTGAAAATTAGAACTGAAAAATAAACTATGAGATGAATTTAAATTTGTTCTTATTTAAATTAAACTTTTCTACGTATGTAGTGTATAAAAACAAAAAAAATAAGAGTAATTTCTCACATTTAAAAATCCGAAGCAAATGAGATCTGGCAAAAAATAAAAATAAAATTAAATTACGATGTTAATAAATTAGAAATATGCTAATAAGGAGAAATACAGAGAATATTTACAGTTTAAATATTTTTCTAAGTATAGGCCTAAATCTTAGTAATATCTTTGAGAAAAGAAAGAATACTTTTGTCTACAATCAGAGCATATCAATTGAAATAAAACATACTTTATTCTCTTATTATATACATTAACTAGCTGTTACCCGCGACTTCGTCAGCGGAGGTTTTGCAAGCAAACCCCATTTACATCCAATATTTCAATAACCATAGTAATTGTTATATAACACCTACCGCTGAAGAGAATTGCCGAAAATCAAACGAACTATTTTCAATTTGATCAATTTTCTGAAACGTTTACAATCGTTCTATAATCGAACCAATACGCAATAACAAATTCGAATTTAAAACNTTATTGGTCGGGTAGCCAACTCCTGAATTTTAAAATTAACGCCACGCTGTTACCAATAAAAATATTCCATTTTTATGTGAAGTAACGCCAGAGTGAAGAAAAAAGTCCACAGATGGGAAGAGAATTCATTAAAATGTATACAGACAGTAATTTTTACTCCCCAAATGAAGATGTGTCCGCATAAATGACGACGTGTTAACCTTGTTTTAACCATAATTTATTGTCATAAAACGTATTAAAAATGTTTCTAGTCATCTATACTAATATTATAAAGAGGTAACGTTTGTAAGTAAGTTTGTATGTAGCGGGTAATCTCCGAAACCACTCATCCGATTTCAAAAATTCTTTCACCAATATTTAGAATTGAACTTTCACGGTGGACATAGGCTGTATATTACTCCGTTAAACATTCATATAAATTAAAAGATATCATCTAGGTTAAGGCTTTTATGTCCAACAGATGGCGCTACGAGTACGACGCCCTAAGTTCGCTTTTCTGTGAGGATAAACTAAAGCAGATCATTTTCTATCTATCTACATAAATAAAAATGTAATGTTCGTTTGTTCCTACCGATTCCTTTGAAATTTTGACACAACGCTGCATTCGAATACGCACGTGTTTTTATATAATATACATGTCGAAATTCCCCCCACTGGGGAGATAGACAGGATTAAGGCTTACCGTAAAGAACTCTGCTTCTATTATACTATTTTAGATGCGGTTTTTTGAGTTTTTGATTGCGTTTTAATAGGGTACGTCAACAGAATGTACACTAAGAAGGGATTTTTCGAAAAATTCCCACCACCAGGGGGGAAGTGTTATACATTTATAATAGATACATTTTGAGCCACAACAACGCGTGGCGGGGTCTGCTAGTCTTTAATAGAAAATTAAACTAGAATGCTCTTGGAACGTTAGAATTCCAGACTGGTATGCATCATTTTCATAATATACATTATCCCCAAGAGTTACAAGATATTTTTCATTCATAGAAAACATTTTTCAAGAAACGTTAATATTTGGATATACAGTAATGTATGTTCAAAGCAGCTACAATTGAAAATGGTTGAATTCAAAAGAACCTGACAGCTTCTGTTTCCAGAAATTAGTTATTTCTTTACTATAAAAGACATAGCATGAGAAACGATCTCATCAAAAAAAAATTCGTGTTTGTTTACTATAATAGATTCCTTCTAACTTTTCTATCGAATATATCAAATGTAAATGCTCGAAATTCAATCAGAAAACATCCAATCTGTCCGTAATGGAAATTGTTTTTATACTAGAAGCAGAACCTTAAATGAAATCTATATTCTTAATGAAATCCCGGATCATTTCAATAACAAAAGAAAAAAAGAGAAAATATTGATTGAAATCTGCCTAATAGCTCGAAATAGCTTTCGCACGTTGAAGTAATCGATCAATGAATGAAAAATGGTTAGAGTTTGAATTATAAACTATCAACTGCTGCTGCTACTAATGATGATGACAGTATTTACACAAAATGCACCAAAAATTGGCTTTTATATGTTATTAATCATGATAAAACAAGGAATGTAACCATTTTGACTGCATAAATCATGAATATAAGTTTCTCTGCGATAATAGTAGCGTTAAAGAAAAGAAAATAAGTAGAAAAATATTTGTTGTATTTGTTTACTGAGTTACAGAAAAGCAACTTTTGGGCGATCTACCCAGAGGGAATGCCTTCCGGGAGGTCTTTTTAAGGGTAATTGCCCTTATTCAGGCGTTACATTCGTGGAGAAAACCCGGAAAACTTTCACGTGGCCAGTCTATCCTGCCTGACCACGTGAAGTTTTCCGGATTTTCTCCAGCCCTGGCGAGGCGCGAACCCATGACCGATCCTCCCAGTGTTTAGGAAACGGAATCGCGTGGCCAATATTTATTGTGAAATCGTCACAATGCAATTTTTAATCAAATTTGTAATATATTTAATTTAAAATATATGCTCTCCATCTCAAATTAGTAGTGTCTTGCTACTGTATGTCATACTTTTCCTGTTAGCAATAGTCGTATGGATCATCTATCTAACTCCTGTCAGGTGAAAATTTTGAATCGAAGTAACAGTACTGTACTTCGGTTTCAAACCGGACGTTCATATACTGTATCATATACTCGGATGTTCATATTCTCGGGGCCTCCTGTCCCTAAGCTTTCCATATCTGTTCTCGTCTTTCATCTAACTAACTCCATTCTCGAGATTAAGGAAAGACAGACAGACAGCCGACAGTGGGAATTTATAGGTCTACAATTTTTTCAAATTGCAGTCCAGTAAATAAATATTGAATATAAGTTTGAACAAAATAATTAAAAATTTCAGAAAGTAAATATTTGTTTTTCTCTTGTTAAAGTGATAATAACAACAAATAAAATAAGATAACTATATGCATTATATATTTGTCTTGTTTATTGTCTTATAGACTATATTAAAATTCTATTGAAATGTTTGTAGACAGATAGACAATGGGAACATTCTTTTACAAATTCACTTAGAGCTAGTATAACTTACTGTGTCAATAAACCGGGGTTGTTTTGTGAAACTTTTCATGTTTTTTTAATACCAGGGTTTAAGCTGTTTCTAGTTTTTTCGCTAAAATACTGCAAGAATTCAGATTTAGATTTAAAACTTCCTTGACACATTTCGCTAAAAATCTAACGTTTTTCCAAGTGGTTAAGAAGATTTACTCATAGCGTTCTTAATTGGTAATTTACTTTTTAAACAATATTGTCAAAAATATTTTTCAAAACTTTATCCCATCATTTGGAGTAATTTTGTAACAGCCTATTTTGTGCATAAATCTATAGTGAATTCCATGTCACAATGTTACCTTGAGATTGCTAGTAGGAAAGGAAAAGGTGGAAACAAAAATAATTCGTTAGAAATACTAATTTTTATTAATTAACACAAAACAAATTATTTTAGTCTTCAATAAACACTAAATCTTATTTTTTCTTATTAATATCAGAAAAATAAAACTAAAACTTGTTTACTATATGTACTGTATGTACAATGCAGTATGCAAATATTGAGAAACTGTAAAGTAATACCAGGAATAAATTAAATAAAATGATTCACTTTAAGAAACAAAAAACGCTGTTATAAGGTATTTTAAATATTATTTTTAATTACTCGTTGAATATTTAATATATTACATCTCTGTGGATTTGTTCGTATTTTTATTTTTATTTCAGAGTTTTACGATAAATTATGTATTTAAAATTAGGTTAATACGTGGAAAATGTCCATTTAATTTATTTTAACTTCTATCCTGTACTGTACACACAACAGTAACGTCAACAAACAAAATGGCAGACGGATGATTTAATTAAGTTGCTTCAAAGATGGCTGCTAGGTAAGTACTCAATTTCTACTGTATCTCGTTGAATAAAATAATTAAACAGAATGTACGAAACAGTTACATTCCATTTTCCATTAGTACGCTTTCATTAACGAAATAAAGTTTACAAAATAAATGAAGGACAATTACAGTTTAATTCATATAATTAACCACACTATCTATTATCATTTTGACACAATTATCCACACTATTTGTTACCTGACAAATAAAAAAATAAGTTATTAAAATAAAATATAGAAAATGAATTAATTTGTAATTTATTGACAAATTAATTTTTAATTATGAATCGTAGAATCAAATACTTTAAAATATTAGACAAAGGTTTCATGTAATATGGTAAAACCTCATTCCTTAATAGCACCATCCTCGTAAAGCATTAATAAATACTCACGAACGGATCTTCCCCATAATATACCAGTGAATTATTAAATTTTACATTGCAAACATTTGTTTGCAATGTAAAATTTAATAATTCACTGGTATATACATTGCAAACATTTGTTTGCAATGTAAAATTTGTAACATTACTGTAACATTACTGTAAATTTGTAACATTACTGTACACTGTACTGTTACTGTAATTAACTTTCATATTGAAATTAGAACGTTACTGTCTCGTATAATTCTAATCGTTTGAGATACGTACTTCGGTTTAGCGCCAATTTCGGCGTACAAATGATGTCACTAAGTCGAAGTTTTCACTATATTTCTTTTAATACTAGAAGTACTAAAAGCTGTTTTGTAAAAGATGAAGCATTGCTATAAATACTTAATATTATATATACATTTATATTTTAAAAAACAGTATAAACTGTTTTAAAAATAGTTAATAAAATATTTTTGATTAATTACTAATGAATTTATCAAAAACACTTTAGAACTGACAACATTTTCGAATAAAGTATTCAAAAAAAAGCATTTAGTTGGTCTCTAGAAATTGCAATTTAACCACATATTATTCATACGGCAATATTTATGATTAAAACCAAATCATAAAAAAATATTTTAAAAATCTTACAGGAATTTTATACTTTAATTATATGTAACTTTTTTACTGGATGGAGGATGATAGATTAAGATTTATAAGTAACTTCCTATAAATTGATTAAAGAATCCAAAAAATTCAAAGAAGTTTAACTAGGAAAAAAATAACAAAACTTTGAAAAATTAATTATGCCATCCAATCGATTTAATGCGAACAAAAATAATATTTAAAATATATATAGGCCTATATATTTATTTATTTATTAATAATTTACATTATATTGTTATAATTAATATTTTATTTTTGTGTAAACTATATCAATAACTATAATGCAAATTAATTTATTTGAATAAGTAACTACATGGTGTCGTGATGACAAGATTCTTTGCAACCTATTGTAATACTAAGTCGAAATGTAAAAAAAAATTATCAATTTCGGCACGTATTTACATCTTTTACTTTTATTTATTTATAAAATATATACTATAAGGAAAGTTGTCTTCCGAAAAAACAAACAGAATTAGCGAATACAGGGATTCTAATACAAGGATAGCACGTGTGCCCACATTGGAAGAATTCACGTGGCATGCAACCAATAGCATAAACAACAAATTAATCAAGGGATCAGTGCCCCATCTTATCTTTTTTAGATAAATAAACGTCAAAGCCAAAGTATAGGAAAAAATTTTTATGTGAAAAGCATACTATGCCCGTATACATAACGTGTATATAGCGTAATGGCTACATCCATATTTGTACTTGGGTGATTGAAGATCTTTCACAATAGTAGCAACTCGAATTACGAATTTTCCTCTCATTATTCAGGTATAACAGTAGACAAAATATAGTCAACTTATTTTTAAAAAAACTACTATATAAGTTTTATTCAGTATAGATATACTGTTATTGCACTGTTATTTTAACTTGTTAAAAATATAATTAGTTTGACTTCGTACACAAAATTAAGTTAGTAGATAGCCTTCTGCAAGTGAAACATATATAAAAGATCATATGTAGAGGTCAGAAAAATTTCGATAAGACTGAACTTAACTTCGTGATTTCAGAAATTATCAACGTTTTAAATATTTATTTTTTATGTTTTCAAGAAAAAGTTACGTAATACACTCATTGACAAAAATGTTACGTATCTATTTTAAGACATGTGTACACAAAAGCTTGTCATCCGTACTCTAGTATCATCAGAATTTTTTTTTAAATATTTGAAAGTGTGAATACAAATGGCAACATTCATAAGGTACCGTATTCAATTTATACAAGTGATTGATGAACCATTACCATTACGAAAATGTAGCCAGAGAAATAAGAAACATACTAGTATAGTACTAAATAATCTGTAAGAGAAATATTGACTATTCAGTATTATTAATAATTTCTTTCAGTATATTCTTAAATAAATAATGTTTTTATAATATCATTTTATTGTAATTTGTTGTCCATTTCGAATATATTTCGATATTAAATTTAAAATTTAAATCTCTCAACGAAATGAACTACACGCGAATATATTAACAGAACACTATCGTCTTCTTCAGACTTCCCTATTTGCAGCTCATTCCATCAATCATCATTATTCTCCCCTTTATTCTCTTTCTGTCGATCATCATTTCCTCTAAAGAGTTCATGAGTAGGCTCTTTTCTCTGAATCAACCCAGTTAGCTTTTCTTCTATTTAACATTGTCTATTAATTTCCTGTTTTTACATGAAATAATAAACACGGGATTCTATTTCTATTGATATTCATTTTGTTGAATCTTAATAAATAAAATTATTGATGTTTATTTTTAAATTTTATTGCATTATTATATTAACTATACAGCATTATACAATTTTCGATTATATTAAAATAGTAGATAGTGTCTTTTATGGAGGAACAAGGAGAGATTTTATGATCCTGGCATATGATTATGCTAAAATAAATGTAATGAATGTAGATTGCACTAAAATGGAAATAAATGAAGATTTTTAGATATTCTTCCATACGAAAACTACTATTTAATGTTTGAATGAGTAACTATATGAATATCCAATTTGAATTGGTCAGACAAAGTAAATATACTGTATTCTGATTTTTCAATTATTCCATTAATTGTCATTAATTTCAATTTTGTAACAAGAATACAATGCATGGATGAAATTCTACCAGTGGATCTGCAGTGAAATTTGCAATTATAAAAATTATAAGTACTATACTCAAATTTAACGTACAGTCGACCCCCCTATAACGACAATTCCTATAACGTAGCGAAAAAATTGTAGAAACTTTCGTATAACGTACCTCCTACAACGTCGTTTCGCGAGAAGATTGATAGAGTCTGGACCAATAGTGGATGAGCAGCCGAACTACTTTCCTCCGACCCTGCGCCACGCTACGGAGCGGCTAAATTGAGTTTGCTATCGTCTGTTTAGTATTATATATAAATTATATATAAATTAGGTACTGTACATATAATTATATATTAATTATATATAAATTAGGTACTGTATATATAATTATATATTAACTTAATTTATTGTAACTTTATTATAATTATATATATGCTTTCTGCCGCCTGGCAACACGCTACGGAGATTTTAGGCTAGTAAGTTGAGTTTATTATCGTCTGCACAGTATGTAAATTAGGTACCGTAAGTCTAATACAGCACTAATTTTATACATTTCTTGTGAAAGAAACACTTCTTATTCAACGGCCATAAAAATTATTTATATTAATGATGTCTCCAAAGGTCAAGTTATCTTTCTGCGATAAATTATTTATCAGATATCGCGGCCGCCGTTTCGTGTGCTGTTCCGCGACGAAGACAAGCTTTGAACAACGGGCGTAGTCGAACGGTACACACTCGGTAAGTAATCCTATAATTTTTTGTTTATAGCATAGTTTATACGGATTACTCCCAAAAAATTATACGTGTTTTGGAAATGTTGAGTGGAATTAGTCTAGAATCTGTTAATTTTATAGAAGAAAACCTTTCGAACAGCCTTAGTCCGTAAAGTTCCCACCTATCGGGCTGCGATTGGCTCATGTATTTAATCGTTCCTACAACGTAATTTTCGGTTAGCGTGGAACGTATCTAAGCGTTATAGGGGGGTCTACTGTATTCAGTAAGCTTTCGATTTTCTCCTAGAAGCGCTTAGAAATAAAATTAAATTAAGAAACAGTACATCTTCTTATTGTTAAATTCTCTGACAAATATAATGTAAAGAATAAAAAAAATTCCGGTTATTGCTTAGGTAGACAAAGTGACTCAAAAATCAGTTAACCTGTATATTTCTCTTAATCGTTATTGTACATTCTTCATTACAGATTTCAAGAATTTCAAATTCTTTTCTAAAAATATTTAATCTTATCAAGAAAACAATTCGCATTATTACCAAGAATTAGCAAGAATTAAATCGAACTTAATAAAAGCTATCTTGAGTTTAATTGATTAATAGAAATTATTATTCAATTTTTCTCATTATAAAAAAAAGGCATGTAGCATTCATTTAAATCATTTATGTACAATCGAAAATGCGTTCATCAAGTTTGTCCGACAACAAAATCTGCAGTTTTCAGATAGATTGAAGACAAGTTAAACGACCCAGAGACAATATTTAGCACACACCGCAATTTTTTCCCTTCAAAAATGCTTCGGAAAATTTGAAAAATATCGATTAATTGATAATTAATTACGAGAGAGAAAATTGTATAAACGAATAATTTATAATATCGACAAATTCGAACAATTAATCTCTATTACCAATTAAGAAAACAGTGCAGCATACAAATATATCATCAATAAAATATAATTCATATATTTTATAATCTGAATTAAATTAGGAAAACTGGAAACGACTGAAACGTTTATTGATGGAACGAAAGTTTGCGTATAAAGTGTTTCATAATATTAACCCTTGAAAAAGTTATAAAACATCAAACATAAATAAATAATAAATTAAGAAGTTATTAATAAATTCAATTTATTAAATAATGCAACTCTAACAAGGATTCGGATGAATTTCGATAAATTTATAACTAAAAATTAAGTCTATTGATTTTATAAAGAAAATAAATCAATGAATAACGGATATGATTCTGCACTATAAAATATATAATTTATAACAATGAACAATAAAATTTAATTTGAATATTCTGATACATTTTTGCACATTTATAATAAATAAGTTTGTATTTTATTGGTGATTTTCTTGCATAATATTACTATAGTCAAACATTAATAGTTTGATTTTTCACTTTCTTCTTACAAATTCATTAGTTTTTTTGCAGTATTTTTTTTCCTACATACAAATAAGATCGAACATTTGAAGATGTTATTCTGAAAGTATTTATGGTTTATTATATAGCTGTATTAGAAAGAAAAACAGTTATTTGTATTATGCTTAATTTGCTGATCATTAATTCTGTTAACGATTCATTAAACGTGTTTCTGTTTAAAATCAAATTCGGAGAAACCCATGAAAATATTGTTTGATATGGCTGCAGCAAGAAGAGCCAATTAAACAATCTCTTACAGATCGCTTTAAAAATTCCGAACGTTTACATTAGGATGATTTAAATTACCTGTAAATAAAATAAAATATTTGTAATATCATCGTTTTTTAAAATATTTTGAAGAATGTTATATTTTTTGCAGATAAGAAATTACATAATTCCGTAAACTTGTAAGTTTAAGTGTTGAAACATTTCAACATAGACTCATTAAATATTATAACACATACACCTTATATTGCTGAGAACCTACTTTACAGTCGACCCCCCTATTACACTGTTGATAATTCCGTTTTATATGAATTCCATGTTGAACGAGTCACTTAGATTTTACAAATACGTGAGCAGTTCACAGCCCTGCACATGTATTTGTAAAATCTAAGTGACTCGTACAACATGGAATTCATATAAAACGGAATAATCAACAGTGTTATAGGGGGGTCGACTGTACTGTTTTAAAATTAATTAAACGAACGTTTTCATCCTGCTGTTCAAACACTATGTAGTGTAATTAATCGATCACTTGGCATTTTTTATTTTATTATTATTTTTAATTTTTGTTCAGTTGATCAAACAATCTATATTAGATGTCTGCGTAACAGGTGTATAACTTACACTTTTGCAATAATTTTTAATTGTATATTTGATTTTTCGCGGAACACTTGAAGTGATTTCACGGAGCACCCGTGTTCCGCTGACAACGGATTGAGAACCACGGCATTAAAGGCCTGTGTGAAGAAATCAATAGAGAAACAAGGAAAATTGACGTTAAGCTCGAACCGAAATATGAAAAAATATCTGTTAGATTAAAAAATCTATTGATAAAACTCCCCAAAAAAGGGAAACAAATACCAACAGAAACTAAAAACATAGTATACAAATTCCTTATATCTGTAGTAATACCAAACATTACGTAGGAGAAACAAAACGAAAGATGAAAGTAAGACTAAAAGAACACATTGCAGATCTAAAATATCATAGAATCAACTCAGTTTTTTATGACCATTGAATGATTACAATATAGATCAGAATAATATAAAAATTCTGCACAGAGAAAAAGAAGCATATAATAGAAAAAATTTAAAGAAAGTACGGAAATCCATAAAAATATAAAAGTGTATAAATAAAAATCTAAGTGTAAAAATAAACGAAAACTGGTTGGAAATATTATAAAAGAGAAATTTAAATTGAAAGTAAAATCGAACTTAAAATTGAAGAAATAAAAATAAANATCAATGAAT
Source organism: Centruroides sculpturatus (assembly GCF_000671375.1). Classification (NCBI taxonomy): domain Eukaryota; kingdom Metazoa; phylum Arthropoda; class Arachnida; order Scorpiones; family Buthidae; genus Centruroides; species Centruroides sculpturatus. The sequence goes on along the minus strand of NW_019384299.1, from coordinate 469,842 downwards.
AACGGATATGATTCTGCACTATAAAATATATAATTTATAACAATGAACAATAAAATTTAATTTGAATATTCTGATACATTTTTGCACATTTATAATAAATAAGTTTGTATTTTATTGGTGATTTTCTTGCATAATATTACTATAGTCAAACATTAATAGTTTGATTTTTCACTTTCTTCTTACAAATTCATTAGTTTTTTTGCAGTATTTTTTTTCCTACATACAAATAAGATCGAACATTTGAAGATGTTATTCTGAAAGTATTTATGGTTTATTATATAGCTGTATTAGAAAGAAAAACAGTTATTTGTATTATGCTTAATTTGCTGATCATTAATTCTGTTAACGATTCATTAAACGTGTTTCTGTTTAAAATCAAATTCGGAGAAACCCATGAAAATATTGTTTGATATGGCTGCAGCAAGAAGAGCCAATTAAACAATCTCTTACAGATCGCTTTAAAAATTCCGAACGTTTACATTAGGATGATTTAAATTACCTGTAAATAAAATAAAATATTTGTAATATCATCGTTTTTTAAAATATTTTGAAGAATGTTATATTTTTTGCAGATAAGAAATTACATAATTCCGTAAACTTGTAAGTTTAAGTGTTGAAACATTTCAACATAGACTCATTAAATATTATAACACATACACCTTATATTGCTGAGAACCTACTTTACAGTCGACCCCCCTATTACACTGTTGATAATTCCGTTTTATATGAATTCCATGTTGAACGAGTCACTTAGATTTTACAAATACGTGAGCAGTTCACAGCCCTGCACATGTATTTGTAAAATCTAAGTGACTCGTACAACATGGAATTCATATAAAACGGAATAATCAACAGTGTTATAGGGGGGTCGACTGGTATTTCGTATTTTAGTTCTTCCCCTCTGTTGCCAACAGCAACGTCAATTCACGGTATGGGGGTACGGTTCAACCGACGCCATACTCATTCCTCTATACAATCTTAGGTTAACTGATTTGCGGGCCACCCATTACGTAGTGAAGCCAGTCTTAAAATACTATGAAAATAATGTGTATCTTTATTAATAATATATCAAAAGTTGTACAGAATAACAGTATATCTATTTATAAAGTTTAAAATCACCTNTTCAGGTATATTAGAAGATCATGTGATGTCTTCTTGTTTCAAAAAAACACCTGCTAACAGTTCAAAGTTCACTGTGCAGTTCAAAATGATATAAGGTGTCTTCTTCCTGTATGTTGACACACTTCTTTTCTTCCTAATTTACTTCAGCATAACCACAAAAGTTCAGGTGGTTGAGTTCATTAAATGTTGTATGACGCCAGGGTCATTTAAATCCATTTTAGGTAAAGTTCGCTTTCACCAAAGTATGGTTCAATTTCAAAGGTAATATGTTTAACAAATATATATCTCTAATAAAGTCTCTCTCTCTCTTAATACTACACTAAGTCTTATATCTAGACTATTCTATTCAATATTATATCTATTCTAATCAATATTGTCTCTATTCTAATTCAATCACTTTAGTTTATCAATTTAAGTGGGGTGTACATTCCTTTAAATAAGCTTTTGTTATTATTAGGAAAGGTACTTACAAACTAAAGATATATGTATCTAAAATCGCTCATTATATAATCAAAAATTTTCAATCAAGAATGAAATTATCATCTCAAAAAGCAAATTTGAATCAAAGTCAATACGGTCGAACTAAAGTCGATATGTTTGAACAAAGTGCTTCTTTGTCTGTGCTGAGCTTGAAGCTTGTTTAGTTGAGTTTCCGGCAGGTTCGACTATTCCCGGTTCTTCTTCTTCTTTATTATTTCCTTGAGGAAATTCATGAAGTGGAATGTCTTGTGACAATTCCTTGATCCTCTTCTCAAATCTTCGTTTCCAACAAATATGCTTGACTATATAATATGCGCAGATAAGTAGAATTAATATTCCTATACTTCCAAGGATAATCCATATGTATGTGATTGGAATGGTTGGAGTGTTTGATATAAAAAGATCTTCATTTTCTTTCAATAATCTATCCAAATCTTTCTTCATTTGCTCGGATGATTTTTCTGCTACCTTAATATCGTCGTCTTCTTGCTTCTTAGGATTCTCCTTATTCGTCTCAGGATTCTCTGTAGTATTTAAATTTTCTTACAATTCCTCTAATTCCATCTTGGAAAATATTGTTTCAATTGGAGGTATAATAAACTTAGGACTGCTTCTTGTGTGAACAGTTGATCTCATGTGAAAATGCGAAGTGAGGATAATTCCAGGTAAGTATCCTATACATGTATTTGGCAATCTTATGATTCCAACATTATTCAATTTACTTATATTGGAAGGTAATGAATGCAAGTTATTTTGTTTAGCAGAACATTTCACTACTAATACTAATGTAGAGGGTGTAGAAAATACCCATGTTCCTTGCTTGTCTATTCTTCTAAAAATTGGATAAAATTCCTTTATAAATTCTTTGGAACAAAGTTCTGTTACCTTCTGAACATTTCCGATGTATAAAGAATATTCGCAGCTCTGGTGTGGAGCTCGAAATATCGGAACATCCGGTGAACAAACAGCAAACTGTGATATTTGGCAAACAGCCAATTCATGATGACGTAGCAACATGTACGATTGACGATCCATTGACAATGCTAAAATGGGATATTCTGTCTTAAAATATGCATAAGCTTTCAATACAGGAATATATGTAGGTAATCCCAAAATTTCATAAGCATCGAAATATCCACTAGGCGTTTTCAATGGCATTTTTGCGAAAATTCTTACTTTTCCTGGGAGTGCGATAGCAACTGTAGTAATCCACTGGTAAAATTTAAAGAGAGTGTCAGCTTTGACTTGCTCTATCAATGAATAACCTTCCGGAAGTTGTGTTTGTATTTCTCGTAACGTACGATACATCACTTCCTTTGAGATAAAATACGAGCTTAATTTTCCTTGCTCTAAAACGTCAATAGCTTCTCTTAATTCAATTATTTGTGTATGAAATTCTTGCATCGCAAATTCTGTTCCTTGTAATACTTTTGTAAGAAATTATATTAATACATTTAATAAGTTCTCGAAGGGATCCTGTCTTCTATTGGGGATAACTCCCTTATCTTCAAACGTTTATACATCCAGTAAGAGACTTTTAATTTCCCTTCTCTTATATAATTCACGAAATAACTCTATCTTTTAATTACTTAATTACCTCACTTAGAACTATTTAACCTTATTTTGAATTCAACTTCACGAGTCCCCAACATTTTCGATATTTCTTTGGGAAGAACTGGATCTACTAATGTGGGAATTAATATTTCTCTAATTCTCTAGGGATGCGATTTTCGAGTGTTAATATAATATTCTACTTCCTATATATATTTCTCTGTATGTATACGAATTAAATCCTTATCCTTATCTCTATATGAAATTACCGAATCCTTGGTTCTATTTCCGACCATCAATTCGAGGTATCGAAAACCGATCTAAATTTAATCTTTGTATTATTCAAAAGATGAAGCATTTCTTTGAAGATATTATCCTGCGTCTTTTCATTTTCTATCCTTTCAACCGTATTTGAGTAACAGGTATCTTCTTTACTACTGCTATTGCATATCTTTCTCTCACGAGTATCATAGGTCTTCGGCAGGGAATTTCGTAGAATTTTCTTTTCCTTCTTATCTCCCTTAAATGCCCTTCGCGTATATTTATTTGCATGTCCAATTTCTTTAACCGGTGGTTGTCTAGTAGCTTCTCCCTTATATGCTCTTCGCTTAGATTTATTTGCATTTCCCATTTCGTTAACCTGTAGTTGTCTAGTAGCTTCACTACCTTTTATTTTGATAGGAATTGATCCACGTATGCTTGTCTCAGCTTTTCTATTATTTTTAACATAAGTATTTTCCGAATAGCGTTTCCTCTCGGAATATGCTTGTATGCTTCTTATATAGTTCTTTCTATCGTATTTCCCTCTGTGATTCGTATTATTTCTCTTAGGTTCTCGCTTATAGTGTGACACTGGAACGGCTGTGCAGAAATGTACACTTTTTCCCCCATGTACAACCAATCTATTTCCCTTATTATCTATCTTGATATTTTCTTTCTCTAAAATATCTTTACCAATGGTCCCATCACATGGGTAAGCGTCATTTGCAGCTATTATTCTACAGGAGGCCTCGAATTTATGTCCTCGCATCTTAAATTTTGGTTTAGCTATTCCTCTTGTTAATACCGTTTGTCCAGGAGAATTTTCCTCCACTAGAGGCGCCCGATTATACACAGGAGCTATATGCTCTATTTTATCTGTTATGCGCTTTGATATTAACGAAATTTCTGATTCTTCGTCGATGTGAAATTTTGCCGGTATGTTGTTTATGTAGACCAACACTATAGGTCTGTCATCCGTCCTAACGTTTGACAATGTACCTTCCCACATGTCTACCTTTCTATGATTACGCGGTTTCGAATGCTTATCTCTATCTCGATCTCGCCCCCTCATGTCTGCGTCCCGACGGAAGTGCGCTTCTCTTTCTGAATTATAATAATTTTCCCTATCTTTTCTTTTTAAAATTTTTAACTGTTCCACTAAGTTATCTATTTGCTTTTGAATTTCTTGTATTTCTAATTTATCTTCCTTCACTACTCGAACTGTATCACTATGATTGCGTCCTTTTGTAAGGGCTTCAATCTCCTCTTCTTTAATTGCTATCTCTAATGCGTGATCGAATGTTTCAGGCTCTCGGGACATAACTCTCTGTCTTATGTGGATATTTATGCCTACTAAAAATTGAACTTTTAATCGCTCATCTAATTCTTTGGCCTTTATCTTCTTTATTAGAGCTACTTCTGTAGCATTCTTTCCTTCTATTTCTATTTCTAATTCTTCGGCCAAAGTTTGCAACCGGACCGCGTATGTTTGTACATCTTCGTCGCGATTCTGAATACAAGCATAGAATCGTTGTAATCTAATGGAAGTAGGGATGCGCTCAAATCTATCAATTAATATTTGCTTAAAATGATCGTATTTATCAACGTCTTTAATTCGTCTATCTCTTCTACAAAATTGTTGTGCTAATCCCATTAATTTTAATCTAGCCACTGTTAATAACTGACTCTTGGTCCATGAGGCCAGTCTTCCCACGTCCTCTACTGATTCAAAAAAATCCTTAATGTTTTGCCCCGTTTTTCCCTCAAACGTGGGTATTAAGGGGATCAACCCACTCATATTTCCTAGAGTGGCACCTCTGGGATTTTCTTCTGCCATTTTTAATTTTACTTATTTCTAACTTATCGACTAGTTGTCTCTCAATCCGACTCAGATTCGCTTGTGAGAGGTTACTAAGGAGTTACACCACTTGTGAGATTACACTGGGGATTTTTAAGTTCAAAAACTCACTCTTGAAAACCACTGTGAGAGTCTATTAGGGGATTGTTTTAGTTCTACACCCCACTCCTGACACCACATGTGAGATCAGCCGGGGGTACAACACCGTTTGGGATCGTTCGTACCACTTAATCGGCACTATTCCGCGAGAATAGATCTCCAAGGTTTCGAATCGTAAGATCCGATCCNATGCTAATAGGCACGGTACTGCGCATTGAAAGTAAAGAGACGACATAAGGAATAATACGAAATGGTAAACCTGTTTGTGCGATATGGTTTTACTGGATTTTATCAACGGGGAGAATAACCAAGTATGTCGTCTTAATCCTATGAGGCTTGTTATACTGGTTTAATTCATTGTGAAAAATTTTCTTAAAAAATGGCAGAACTGAAATTTTAAAATTACCTCCACGCCTTACTGCCTTAAGAAAGGAGTGAGAACACTGGTAACATCAGTGTGGAAGTACTACAAGTACTGTACAAATTGATAGAATGTTATGTATGGGCGGTACACCTAACCTTCAAGTGTGTGAACGATAGTAATCTTAAAGGAGGAACAATCGAAGGTATGTTTGAAATGTGTTCATACTGATTTTGTCAATTAACGCGAGTAATAAATTAAATAATTGTTTATTAGATAAACGGGAATGATTATCACTGTAAGTTATACACCTGTTACGCAGACATCTAGTATAAATTGTTTCAAACGATTGCGATCTCGAGACCGTTTCTATATGTATATTGCATTTTTGTGATTTGTGTGTATGTTGAAACATTATAAGCATTGTTAGTATTGATATATAAAGCTTCCGCGAGGAATAAACTTCCTGGATTTCTAGAAGTAAACAATAATTTCTCCTCATCCGATCTTGGTAAGATGACTAAAGCTACAGTTCTTCTCCGGTACTTTACATCTCTTTCGTGTTATGCAAGATGTTTGTTTAAATTTCTTTAGGTTACATCGGTATCTACTACAGTTTTGTTTCCTTTTTTTTCTAATGGAATATAATACAATCCTGGTCTCTCTCTCTCTATTTACCTACCTGCCCCTATTATTACTAAACGTTCGAATTTGTTCGTCTTGAATGATACCAACAAAAATAGTTCATTTTGTATATAAGCTAAAGTATTTCTATTTATTTAGTAAATGGCTTTTTATTCAAGAAGTATTTGTGGATTATGTAAAATTGTTTTCCTTTCGTTAGAATAATTCTCTACGAGGTAAAGAAGAAAGTTAATTCAGTATTTCTTAAATATAATTTGATTAATTCACTAGATTCATTTTAACTCATGCATATATAGCACTATTAGTTTATTTTATAAGTGAACCGTATACATTCAAATCCGATTATTTCAATTTGCATGGAGTGAAAAAAATAACACAATTTCATTACTTTGTTAATTGAGGGAAGTGAAGAAGCAAATCATCATTTACGTTTGTCATTAACTATATCAAGTGTTTAGTAAATAATAAAATTCCCTTTCTTGCATTCGTCCTGATTTGTTGTTTATTATTAAATCATGTCTAACGAAAAATTGGCAATTCTCTCGGAAAAATTAAATAAAGTAAAATTAAATAATTTCCCAAATAATGTTTCTCGTTCTACAGATCTTAAATAATATATTTTTCTATATTTATATTTTCTAACATATTTTCCAATATATTCTACGCGATTGTCAAATCTATTTAATCTACATCGTAGATATTTTAATATTTAAAACAATGTATATCCATAAGTATCCATAGACGAAAATCCACGATGTACAGTATATCTATTTTAAAATTCAAAACGATGTATATCCACATTATCCGTATAAAGTAGGAAACGCACTTTTATACGGATAAGCATCCATATAAAAGATCAAAACACAAATACACGTTGTTTTATGAAATTTATAACGCTTGAATGATCAATTGAATCAATACAATGAATAAAAATAGTCAGATTGCTTGAATTTTTTCCTTTAAAGAAATCTAAATTTTACATTCTATTTAACAAATTTTTAGCATTACGTAAATACAGTATAATACCATAAGTTATGGCCCTACATTTACAAAATACTATTGTATTTTGATAGAATTACTTAATATTTTCTCTATATATTCATGATAAGTTAGTTGCAATTGCTATTGTGAGATCAGCCGGGGGTACAACACCGTTTGGGATCGTTCGTACCACTTAATCGGCACTATTCCGCGAGAATAGATCTCCAAGGTTTCGAATCGTAAGATCCGATCCTAATCTATTTCATAGGAGAGCTATTAAAATGTTGATTGGATATAGGCGGCGAAGACTATATCTAACGTCAGGATTCCTTGACACCAGTTAATCATTTATTTTACACGCGGATTAACACGCGTATGCGATCTGATTCGGAATGAATTGAGGAGACATACTTATATATTAAAACAAGAGTATATTTAATAAATATCAAACAAACGAATACAGAAAATCAATAACAACGATTATACGACAAGTTAAAGGTTACGACTTAATCTATGCTAATGCGCATTCGAGAGAGAGCTCACAAATGATTCTAAACATACGACCTGTTAGTTGTCGTCTTCTTTTCTGTAGATATAGGACACCTTGTAGATAGGGTTCATATTACTTTCGTATGGGAGATCAATTCGTGCACAAAATATAAAAATATCACTTCTACGTATAGGCCTGGAACTTAGTCTAAATGACTCGTATAGGGCGTTGGCCTTCTGGAGGGAAACGTATGTGGAGTCTGGACACTTTCAAATCGGTCGGAGAACTCCTCGAATTCTGACTAATTTCTCCTTTTATTTCAAAATTTCGTCCAATCATCGTCCAGTAACTCTTTCGTGAGAACGGATGAGAGGGGGATGAATGAGGGGTAACCATTTCCCATCTGAGCGAGATTTTTAACCAGATACGGGAAAAACAGCGGATGTTCTCCTCGATGAAAGGAAATAACATTTGTCATCTATTTTTCCCACGTCTAAAACACTAGTTTTTTCACACAAAATGAAATAATATTTTGTCGATAATTTTAAACATATTAATAAAAATTCATAAATTAGACCCAGGGGCCTTTCGGATCTCACACTATGTTTTGTGTATTTTGTATTTGGTTATTCACTATTATAAACTATTCTATTATTTCTTCAATGATATGTTGCGATTTTTCCTTAAGGTGTTTTTAATCTAGAAATATTTACCATTTTAAAACCGATATGAAGCTGAAATAAGTAAGAAAATCATGTAAAACTAGATTTAGTAATTCATAATTTATTCATTAATTTATTAACATACAGCAGAACTCCGATTATTCGAAATAATGCTCGGATAACCGAAAACTCGGATAGAACGGACGACTGCTGCCATTTCGGATTAAGATTACAAATATACTGTATTTGTGTGATATCACTTTTAAGTCTCTTTTCATAACTTAATGAATTTAATAATTTACAAGGACAACGATTTTACATCATTATATCACTCAACACCTATTACTTGTATACAGCTAATAGGTGTAATAAGAACATAAATGTTAAATAATACGAGTAAGACGTAAGAATTAAGAACGTAAGAAAAATAATACGAGTAGAAATAATCATTTTGTAATACGTGTTATCATTTTAAACTTTGTTTTTTGAATTACAGTATTTACTTACAGGTTTTCCTCGGATAATGCGAAACCTCTGTTAATCGGGACTCGAATAATCAGGATTTTACTGTGTTTAAAAAAATTAACATTTCAAATTATATTTACTCATTTTTGACTTAAATTTCTTAAATAATACATAATCAATTTTTATCAATTTAGATTATGCTTTTTTTCCATCCGTACAATCCCAAATTACAATATTAATATTAAACTAGTAAAAGTAATAGTCACAATGTTATTAATCAATCGCAAAATCAGCATATATGGCATATATCAATCGCTTATCGCAATCGAAAACTCAATAATTTAGTTGCATTCTATCATTATGCACATGCAACCAAATTATATGTTTGACGTTATAAATAACCCAAAATGTCATCTGCCGATATTTATGTACCTTCCAGGAAATCCGAGTGTTATCATAGAATTGTTTTCACTCTCCCTAATGGAAATTTTAATTGACAGAACGAAGGCGTTCTTACTTTGAATCAATTTTTCAAAGTAGATTAAATAAACGGTTGTTTTATATTAGATTTTTATGCCGTTTTATAACCAGTAAACAGGGAATACCAGCATCCATTTATTTTATCGACAAAAATTTTTTCATTTGAATATTTACTGTACAGTACTTTAACTGGAATAAACAATAGAAAAATTGATTGTAAGATTCGTTTCGATATTTTTCTGATTCCTGTTTTTCATTGTTTTTTTAAGTTAAAATGGGGTAAAATTTATATTTATAACTTATTATTATAAGAATTTTTTAAATCTATTCTTTATTAATTTGGTGACAGAAAATTAGAAATATTAATCTTGCAATTGCTTGATCTCTAAATACTTTGTCAATCATAAGAAAAAGAAAAGAATCTTTAAACTTTTATAGATTTATTTTTTTAAACTTGTATTAAAATGTACTTAAAAAGGTCAAGAAGCCAAAAGTCAGTTAACTGTGTTTTGATTTTGTGTGTTCGAAAAACACTTATCCAAACACACAAATACGTGTGTAAATGTACATGTATGATTTAAATAGCCTTGGGCCTTATAAAATACTTATCAACAATTGCTAAGCGAAGATGCAACTTATCTTTCAGCAATTCATCTAGTAAGTAACGTTTCTCATCGCGATTATAGTCAAGTTACATTCGAAATTTAAACAAATTAAACAAAATTACTTTTTGAGGATTCTGAGGAGAAAATTTAATCTCATAATATAGTTTTACTTTTAATTATTTTAGATTAATCTAGAATGGTAAATATAATCAAATATTTTTCTTCTGTGTAGTCTCATTTTTGATAAAATTTTCGAATCTTTTTAATTAAACATATTAAGAATGTTGAACATATAACTTTGATGAATATTGCACAATATGAAAGCCTAAATTTTTATAGTATAGAATATTGTTTTGTTGTAAACAATATGCTCCAATTCGTTCGATTTCAAACCTGATTGCACGTGCCATAAGATATGAGTCATCATTTGAAATTTTAAATCGTTTTGACATTTAAAGGTCAAAAGTCATTATATGAAACTGGAAAAAAGAACGATTTGTACACATAAGGATTGCCTCGTTCCTGTGTACAAATAGCCACGTCTACAGGGCAACAGGGCATTGGTTACTTGTGCTCTTAATTCTATACGGGGACCTGAAGGGGCGATTTTAGACATTCATCAATAAGAAGATGAATTTGGATAGTATATCAACTCACAGCAACTCTCCTCTTCCATCTTCATGCATCTTCACTTTACCATCAGCAATGAAACGCCAATAAGAACACGCGAAGCACATCACCAACCACTGAAGTAAATAAAACGCTCTACCCTTGTCAACTTCTAAGATCTCACAAAACTAACTCGCCATCAAAAACGGTAAATATGTAAATATCAGGTATACCTGAATACGATGAAAATAATGCAAAAGGGTTAACCACTAGCTCACTGATAGGAACTAATCAGAAAGACAAGGAGAAAAGTCAGAACTCAGCTGAGGACCGATTTGGATTTTGTGGAAGTACAGTAGTTAAAATTAGACCCAGGGGCCTTTCGGATCTCACACTATGTTTTGTGTATTTTGTATTTGGTTATTCACTATTATAAACTATTCTATTATTTCTTCAATGATATGTTGCGATTTTTCCTTAAGGTGTTTTTAATCTAGAAATATTTACCATTTTAAAACCGATATGAAGCTGAAATAAGTAAGAAAATCATGTAAAACTAGATTTAGTAATTCATAATTTATTCATTAATTTATTAACATACAGCAGAACTCCGATTATTCGAAATAATGCTCGGATAACCGAAAACTCGGATAGAACGGACGACTGCTGCCATTTCGGATTAAGATTACAAATATACTGTATTTGTGTGATATCACTTTTAAGTCTCTTTTCATAACTTAATGAATTTAATAATTTACAAGGACAACGATTTTACATCATTATATCACTCAACACCTATTACTTGTATACAGCTAATAGGTGTAATAAGAACATAAATGTTAAATAATACGAGTAAGACGTAAGAATTAAGAACGTAAGAAAAATAATACGAGTAGAAATAATCATTTTGTAATACGTGTTATCATTTTAAACTTTGTTTTTTGAATTACAGTATTTACTTACAGGTTTTCCTCGGATAATGCGAAACCTCTGTTAATCGGGACTCGAATAATCAGGATTTTACTGTGTTTAAAAAAATTAACATTTCAAATTATATTTACTCATTTTTGACTTAAATTTCTTAAATAATACATAATCAATTTTTATCAATTTAGATTATGCTTTTTTTCCATCCGTACAATCCCAAATTACAATATTAATATTAAACTAGTAAAAGTAATAGTCACAATGTTATTAATCAATCGCAAAATCAGCATATATGGCATATATCAATCGCTTATCGCAATCGAAAACTCAATAATTTAGTTGCATTCTATCATTATGCACATGCAACCAAATTATATGTTTGACGTTATAAATAACCCAAAATGTCATCTGCCGATATTTATGTACCTTCCAGGAAATCCGAGTGTTATCATAGAATTGTTTTCACTCTCCCTAATGGAAATTTTAATTGACAGAACGAAGGCGTTCTTACTTTGAATCAATTTTTCAAAGTAGATTAAATAAACGGTTGTTTTATATTAGATTTTTATGCCGTTTTATAACCAGTAAACAGGGAATACCAGCATCCATTTATTTTATCGACAAAAATTTTTTCATTTGAATATTTACTGTACAGTACTTTAACTGGAATAAACAATAGAAAAATTGATTGTAAGATTCGTTTCGATATTTTTCTGATTCCTGTTTTTCATTGTTTTTTTAAGTTAAAATGGGGTAAAATTTATATTTATAACTTATTATTATAAGAATTTTTTAAATCTATTCTTTATTAATTTGGTGACAGAAAATTAGAAATATTAATCTTGCAATTGCTTGATCTCTAAATACTTTGTCAATCATAAGAAAAAGAAAAGAATCTTTAAACTTTTATAGATTTATTTTTTTAAACTTGTATTAAAATGTACTTAAAAAGGTCAAGAAGCCAAAAGTCAGTTAACTGTGTTTTGATTTTGTGTGTTCGAAAAACACTTATCCAAACACACAAACACGTGTGTAAATGTACAGTACATGTATGATTTAAATAGCCTTGGGCCTTATAAAATACTTATCAACAATTGCTAAGCGAAGATGAAACTTATCTTTCAGCAATTCATCTAGTAAGTAACGTTTCCCATCGCGATTATAGTCAAGTTACATTCGAAATTTAAACAAATTAAACAAAATTACTTTTTGAGGATTCTGAGGAGAAAATTTAATCTCATAATATAGTTTTACTTTTAATTATTTTAGATTAATCTAGAATGGTAAATATAATCAAATATTTTTCTTCTGTGTAGTCTCATTTTTGATAAAATTTTCGAATCTTTTTAATTAAACATATTAAGAATGTTGAACATATAACTTTGATGAATATTGCACAATATGAAAGCCTAAATTTTTATAGTATAGAATATTGTTTTGTTGTAAACAATATGCTCCAATTCGTTCGATTTCAAACCTGATTGCACGTGCCATAAGATATGAGTCATCATTTGAAATTTTAAATCGTTTTGACATTTAAAGGTCAAAAGTCATTATATGAAACTGGAAAAAAGAACGATTTGTACACATAAGGATTGCCTCGTTCCTGTGTACAAATAGCCACGTCTACAGGGCAACAGGGCATTGGTTACTTGTGCTCTTAATTCTATACGGGGACCTGAAGGGGCGATTTTAGACATTCATCAATAAGAAGATGAATTTGGATAGTATATCAACTCACAGCAACTCTCCTCTTCCATCTTCATGCATCTTCACTTTACCATCAGCAATGAAACGCCAATAAGAACACGCGAAGCACATCACCAACCACTGAAGTAAATAAAACGCTCTACCCTTGTCAACTTCTAAGATCTCACAAAACTAACTCGCCATCAAAAACGGTAAATATGTAAATATCAGGTATACCTGAATACGATGAAAATAATGCAAAAGGGTTAACCACTAGCTCACTGATAGGAACTAATCAGAAAGACAAGGAGAAAAGTCAGAACTCAGCTAAGGACCTATTTGGATTTTGTGGAAGTACAGTACAGGTAACCCCCGTATAACACGGCACTTCTATAGCACGGATTCGCTCTAACACGGTTCGAGAATTGGTACCATCCCCCGTATAACACGGTACTTTTATAGCACGGATTCACTCTGACACGGTTCGAAAAATGGGTAAAAAACCCTCGTACAACATGAAATGTAATAAATTTTTACATACTTAACTAATAATAGTTCACGAAAATTATTATTTTCGTGAACTATTAGTACTTAAGTATGTAAATTTTCTCTTCTCGCCTTCTGTCGATACAGGTGGTCCTTCTCGAAACTTGTTTCAATGTTGCCAGATCGCGACGCTTCTGCTTCTGATGTTGCCGAATGTTTTTCCCTTATTCCATACTTGCTTTATTCTTCATAAGTGCTTAGCACCATATAAGGAAATTTATAAAGACCTTTTAACTAGAAGCAAGCAATCTAAAATTACATACATTTTGCAAAAGGTAAAGCATGGATCTGAAGATAATGCAGAAAAATGCTCAGAGGATAAGGATAACTTGCCAAAAAGAAAACGCTCTCGGTTAATTAATAGTGTTTTTAGTGATGACGAAGAAAACATTGTTTAATTTATATTAATATGTATCACTTAAAAATTGTAATGAAGATATTTATCTTAATTATGAAAATATAGTAGCATGTTTTTTTAATTTTTGGAACCTAACCCTCCTTTTCGTATTAGTTCTTTGTTTCGTATAACACGGATTCGCATAACACGGCAATTTTTTGGAACGTAACTACCGTGTTATACGGGGGTTACCTGTACTGTAGTTACTTCGACCTTGAGTCTTTACAACATGAAGCCTGGGTTCGTTGCACTAGTGTCCTGTTTAATTTGATAACATGAAAAATGTGTTTGTTGGTCGAGCTGACCAACCTGACTTTGTGGTAAAATTTGATTAAACTGAACAAAGGGAACAAAGTTTCCCTGAAGTAGTCTTCACATATTCTACATTTCAAAAAACAAAGTAAGCTCCTTTTTCACCGTGTTATGGTACAATACATGAACTGTGTAGTATGTCATATATTTCCTGTCATAAAGACAAAACCATTTTTCAACATGTTGGTCTTTGCCCTCATGCTTGTATTAAGGTAATGAATTTTAATATTTAACTTTTTCTGTACGTTAATACTTAATAACTTTCATTAATAATTTTCACTTAATGAAAGGACAAAGTCCAAACTCTATACAGGAAAAAATCGTCATATATACAAGAAAAAAATGTGGTTGTTACACATTATTTTGTGTGAAATGTCCGAACTTTCTCTCCTTTATTCAAAACGTTTTATATCTATGAGATATGTTTGAGATGGGCCTTTCCGGGACATACTGTGAAAAAAAATCTAGAATAAGCATAGGCACGTATGAATAAATACTTATTTTTATCAGTTTGATATTTAAGAATATTTATATAATTTTAAAAAAAATAGATTATATAGTTATAAGTTATTCCAAAGGTCAATAAAAATAACGAAAAACTTTAATACGATCGCACAAATACCATAGGAAAATGTACGTAAACTGCTTAAATGTTCTTATACAAAAATTTCAGAATTTAAAATGTTTTACAGATGAATTAATTGTAAAAACGAATTATATATAAAGTTTGCACTACAAAAAATTTAGTTATATTTTTTTCGAATAAACAATTACTATACTTATTTTAAATCTCAGCCAACAACTGATAAAAGTTAATAGTTTGTCAAGTAGATTTTCCCCCTTCTATAACCTAATTCTAGTAACTAAAACACTAAAACGAACAAAAATATTAATATATATACATTTGAAATGCTAATTATATAAATAATACACAGCTGATGTAAAACTTTCTCATTATAATTTTGATTTCCAAGATATTTGTGTCGATAGCCGATCGATCATTTTATGAACGATTTCTTTTCTAATATGATCAGAAAGATATTCATGTTTAGAAGCATATTTTAGTAGAAGAGATGTTTAGGTGAGTCCTTTGTAAACATTGGTATTTTTTACAATAATATCCTGCTCAGAATATCGTCTCGATTTAATATTAAATTTTTTTTTACTGTTTTGAAATTCGTTTCTTTTCAGATCCGAATTCATAAAAACTGTATTAACAATTTGAAATTGCTACTTTTTTTTCTTCTTAATATATTAAAACACTAGTTTTTTATGTTAATATTTTTGAAGCACTCTGGGCTATACAAAAATATTAACATAAGAAATGTACTGTACTTCTGGTCTCTCGAAACTATATGAATAAGTGTATTGACTAAACGGATAGACAACCGAACGGACGATACAATAAACGTGTCAATTTTCTACTGAGGTTATAGAGATTGGAATTCGAATCATATTTCAGATATTTTCATGGGTTTTCATATTTTTTGATCTTTTGTCACTTGGTAAGTCTGATCGAATTCGTGATGAGTATTAAAAATAAAGGTTTCCTATGGGGCCAAAAAAATTGTTGACGTATTGATAAATGGAGATTTTTGAATCTGAAAATTGTCAACAAATATTTGAAAGCATGTTTTATAATATATTTTCCGTTCTGTTTCCATTAAAAACTATATGATCCTTCAATATATAAATTTTAATGTTTTTGAAGCAACATACTTGTATATAACCCGAATTTAAAATAAATTTATATTTCGATATAGCATCTTCTACAGTCTTATAATATATTGGATAGGTTTGAAATTTTGTAATAAATACATTTTAAAGAAATATAAAAATAAATATATTGTAGTTAGTAGAAAATAATAAATTAAATTTTGAATAAACAGAATTATATTGTTTGTATTGATCAAGTATTTTTGTGAAAAAAAAATCTAGATCTAATGAAAAATATACATTTATAAAACTTCAGAAAGCGATATCCTTTAAAAAAAATGAAAAGTCAATTTTCTGAAATAGAATTTTAATTTAAGTCAAAGACTGACATAATAATTAAATAATACTTAATTTAATTTATTGAAAAATTATTTCCTTAAAAATTAAATTTTGTCTTTTATCTAAAGTATTAAAATTCAAAGAAACAATACATTTAAAATAGAAATAGGGATTTAACGTTAGATCCAGATATTTTACATGTGTTGTTACTTTGAATTTTAATTTTAACAGCGCTGTACTGTACATGGTTATTCTAAAATACTGTATTAAAATAAAATATTACCAAAATATTAGAATATAAAAATTGTTGTGAAACTTTTTAAAATAAATTCCTAACTTCTGCAACTCCAGTTATAAATTTCGTAATTAGAAAATCCCAAGTGTAAAAAATTTTACATAAAAAGTTTTTTCACTCAATAACTGCAATGTAAAATCTCCTAACAAAATTGACTAAAGTTACGCTTAAAACACTAAATAGATTTTAAACAAAATCCAGAACGTGAAGTAAAAATGAAAATCTGCTTTCAGAGTTAATAAAAAAAAAATTGTCGTAAATTTTAGGAAATCGTCTATACAAGTGACACACGTCAATGTTAATCATCTTTTAAATATAAGAGGTGTGAAAAAGTAGACAAAAAATATTGATGGAAAAGCAAAATTCATGTTGTGTAATATTTCACGATTCTATTTTTTATATATTTTAATAGGCTTATATAATTCTAGGTAAATATGTCTATAAATTTAATATAATCGTAATTTATTTTAAAAAGCAAAATTAAAATACAGTCAAATTTAGATTTATCGCCATTTGTTCATCTTTGAAATTACAGTAGAGCGTCGTTTATCCGAAAGTCTGTTATCCGAAACATCGGTTATCCGAAATAATTCCAGTCGGCCTAAAGTATAATTTTTATTTGTTTTTATATTTTTCAATGTATTTATTTTGTTTTTAAAACATAAAGAAATCATTTTTAATGATACAATAGCCACGATTATTATTTTAAAAAGTTTACGTTAGGCTTAACATCGACGAAAATTCAACGCGAAGCGACACGCAACGGAAAAAAATTTCAACACGAGATAGGTTAATATATTTTTTCGTACATAATCGTTTATCCGAAAAATAAGTTATCCGAACAACCACAGTCCCCAATTGATTCGGATAAGCGATACTCTACTGTAGTATTAAATTGCTTGTGTCGCTAAATCGGTGTATCTTAAACTATAAGAGTGAGGTCTAACACAAGTTTGAAGTTGAGAGTTTGAAAGTGATATGATAACAGTTGATGATGATGTTGCCGCTTGCTAAGGAAAGTTGTACGTTTAATAATTTTCATATATTAAAAGAAAAAGTTTATTCACAAATATTCATTGGAGCTGTACGAGAATGGCGCTATATTGGAGGGAGGATAGATATATCGAGATTTCATGCAGGCCTGTTTCAAATTTATTATAAAAGTAAATACCGGTTTTATATTATAAAGTTTATCTTAACACAAATCACAGAACATTGCTCGCAACGATAAAGCTAAACTTTTTCAAAACCTAACCTTATAAACTATGAAAGTTATTATGGTAAGTTAAATGAAAATTTATTTCGTGGATGTAGAACCAAAAGCCCACCAAAATCTTTCTATTTTATACAATCGTTTAGAATTTTACACACCAGCTTATAGTCCTAAACAGAATGCGTTTAACATAATGGAAATGCCCTATTATTTAAAAAGAACTGCAAAATTTAGAATTAGCTACACTCACGATTTAATTTTTCTTACCATAAATGATCGTTCTTTTATACATAATAATTAATTTTTATGTAAAAAGAATAAATAATGAACGAGGATTTATTGTGACATCGTCGAAATGCCTGGTTGCAATTTTTAATCTTCTTTAAATTATCCGATACGTGTAAAACAGTACTTATACTTAGTCGTGTAGGCTTTATAAAGATGTTTTGAAATTTAAAAATAATAATATAATGCAGTAAAATAGTGTGTTTATATTTTTGCAATAAATGAAAGTACTTTTGAGTATTTAAAAAAGTCTAAGTGGTCTTCACTTATTTTTTAAACTTCAGCACATCAGCACATTCTTAATTAAATAAACACATTCCATTACTCAATGGATTATTAAGTAAAATCATTTAGTACTTCTTTTAGTCTCCAAAATCACTTAAGAATGTAAGGAGGGAAAAAATAAAAATTATCATATCATATTTTAAACTATTCATTTTATAATGATAAATAAATAATTTAAAATAGATGCTCTCCACCTCAAATTATTAGTGTCTCTTCCCTGTAAATCATACTTTTTCTGTTAGAAATTAGCAACTCCTTTTCAGGAGAAATTTTTGAATTGAAATAACGTGACTTCCAGTTTCTATCGGAAGCTCGTGTATAGTTTTAATCGAGGCCCTTGCCACTGAAGTTTCCGTATATGGTCTTGATTTTGATCTAACTCTTTTCTCGAGATTAAGGAAGGACAGACATACAGACGACATTGGAATTTATAGGTCTGCGATTTTTTTCAAATTGCAGCCAAATCAATTGAATTTTATATCGAAAAAAGAACTGTAGAAAATTCAGTCTGAAAATTATTGTAATCAAATTAAGGATGGAAAAATTTAGAAGTAATTTGGAATGTTTTTTAAAATTATATCCGACAAACATAAAATTACTTCTAAGTTGTAATTCTATTAAATTTTATCGTTTTCAAGAAGAGTTAGTCAATAGTTCATATCCAAAACGATTATAGAAAAACTTTGACATACATGAACTATATGGAATACTTTCCTTACAAAGATTGGATGCTCAAATACACAACTATATTAGACTAAAAGCAAACAATGTTATAAAGATTTTCATTAGAAACTGATGTAGGAGAATATATTGATATATAGTAGTTCTATACTTATACCGGTATTTGATTTTACACCTTGCTGACTTCCAATAGATTCTCTCGTACATACAATTTTCCACATATTGAATCATTTTTTTCTTAATAATCTGAAATAAAGTCATAGAAATGTTTGGAAAAAATACTCAGATGAATAATAGAAACCATGCCCAGCAGAAAGAAATAATTACTTAATTAAAGCATCACTAGCTACATTTTGGTTGCTGAGACACATTTATTTAATGAAACACAAATGTTTTCGGCCTAATTTATAGGCCCATTCAAACTGTGTCACCTAAAAATGGCCTCTAAAGTATGCTGAAAACGTTTGTTTCATTAAGTAAATGCGTCTCAGCAGCCAAAAGGAGATAAGTGACGTTTTAAGACCTTGCTTGGATAAAGGTGAAGAACAGAATAAACGATGCATTAGTGATTATTTTAAAAACACAATTTGAATAATGTTCTAGTTTTCATATTCTATATTATAAGCTTATTACTGTATTTGTGTTTTTCTAATTTCTTCTATAAAAAGAGAGAGATAATTAATTTCTATATCAGGTAAATGAAAATTTTGTAATCTTATTTTTACAACTTGCTATTGATTTTAGAAAAAAGATATCTAGTCACTCTTTTCAAAATGCAAAATCCATGCATTTGTATGCATAAATTTTGCAGAGAGGTTTGTCAAATCAGCCAGTGTTGTCTGTACATAGTATGTATAATTTGAAATTTTAAAATAGCATACTTGTTTAAAGCAATTATTCTCAACCCTGTTCTGTCCCGAGTGTTCAAAATATATATATATATATATTTTTAAGTTTTTATTGCAAATTTATTCCAATAGAGGAGAAGGTGGTATTATGGAACCCCAATTACATTTTAGTGAATTGTAAACAAGGTATCATAACTACACCCACATTTTTTGTGCGAAAAGTACTGGTAACTAGTAAACTAAATGTTCCTAATTGGATTTTTCGCTAGTGTAATAATAAGTATGGTTTTTGAAGGCTTTTGTACAAAAAGTCCGAAAGTAGGCTTAGAGAAAATCGGGTGGTAATATGGAACCTTACTGTATATTTTCAAAAAAATGTTTTAATGTAGCCAAAAACAAATAGGAAAGTACAAAAAATGTTAAATAATTACCAAATTATTTACTCCAATGTATTTTATCGCAAAAATGCTTTTATAATAGAAAAATATGACCTCCATCAACAATATATATTCCAGCAACTCTTTTTCGATATTTTCAGGAAGAATTGACTTTCTACCTAGTGTCTTTTTCCCAAATTGCTCCGGACGAATGTCTGATTGCAAAGAGAGAGTTCGGAGGAGTTGAGTTCCATATTATGTAAAAGCACCAATCGGGTCCGTATTTCATGCATCGCCATCTTGAATTAACTTATGTCTGTCAAGAACAAATTTTAAAAAACGTGAACATCACACAGATTAATATGTACCCCTAAGTCTCTGGAACGGAATACATGCACCAGTGAACCTACAACTACACGATTTATATTTTAAAAATAATTAAATTCACTTAGCATTCAAAACTTGTGAATTTTGAAAAAAACAAATTTGCTGATTAAATACGGACAACTGTTTAACTGAAGTAAAACGGGTTTTTCCCTTGCTATGGATGTCTGCCTAGTTCAGTTCAGCCACATTCCGCTACAGTTCGCCTTTATTATCAGTTGGAAATGGGGTGGTTCCATAATACCCGCAGTGTTCCATAATACCACCTTCTCCTCTATATTATAATATATTACTTTATTCATAAACAACTTAATGTTGTATTTTATTCAATACAATAAAGTTTATTAAATTATTGATTCATTATTTCATGAGAATAGTAAACATGGAATTTCTTATCGATTTTTGAATATATTAATGCTAATACTCCGCATAATAAATATCCAGTAACGAATTGCTTAACTTTCCCGTCAATATTTGGTGGCGCCATCTGTTCTCATATTTTATTAAAAATATTTTATATATTTTTAACTACGAGTATTATAAAATGGCAAAAAACTTAATTTTGAGGGTAGGGATGGGGTTTATAAAAACTTGTAAATGCTAATAACCAGTAAAATCGTCATTAAGTCTACACCTACTGGAGATACATACGACCACTTTTATCTCCCCACCCCTCGACCTTTACTCACTGAAATTTAATAGCATCAACCCACCTAATAAACAAACCTCTATGCAAAATTTCAGAAATTTTCCATAAAAAGCACAGGAGTTAAGCTTCAAAGAGGGTGAACGAAATCGTGTCCTCACCCAAACACACACTAACACCCATACATACAGAAAAAAAAACCGACTTTTTTTGTCATTCCTCGACGTTTAAAGGTGTCCTGAGTCCAAACATGTAAAATCTTGGGGGGGGGGAGTCATTTTTTGACCGATCGCCATTCTTTACCTGTTATATATAATCAAGAAAGTAAAAAGTGTATGAATGGTGTTCCGTGGCCTCAGAAAGGTTGAGAACCACTGGTTTCAACTAACCTAATAAACTATTTCCTTAGAGAAAACGTTTTTGAAATTTCATTATCGCTAAGTATATTCGATAAATGAAGCTCCAACTTAACTAATTTTGAAATATTCATAAAATTCGTAAAAATCGTATAAAAGTTAAGATAATGCATTGCGAAAGATTCGAACTCGTAATTTCAGACGTTACCTCAGGTATCTCGAATAAAAATTATTGCAATGCCGAGTTTAAGATGTGTAGAGATCCCTAGGTCCGTATAAAATTTTGCGCATAGACATAGGAGTCTTTAACTATATACATACATACAAGAAAGACATCGGCCGTACACGACATGTTTAGCCGGCAGAAAAGAAGGTAAGGGGAAGGAGGAGGGAGAGGAAATAGACAGTAGAGAAAGGTAGGATCCCTCTGAACGGCGTACTTAAGGCTAAAGTACTCTATTTGGAGTTGGCGTGCAGTTTTTAGGCTGCAAGTCAGAAAGTAGTCCCCGAAGGGTCTAAAAGAAAACCTGAGTGTAGCGAACACCAATAATTGAGTGCCACCAAAAATAGCTAAGTGTAGAAGTTAGTGCCAAGTGACTGTTAGTAAAAAGACTTATATCTACTTAATACTAATAAAACTGAAAGCGGTCGCAAATCTTAAAACTTAACAGCTAGACAGACAGCGCGAAAAGCAAACGAACACAATGACAAACTAGACGAGACGAACGCACCGACAAAGACAAACGAGCAAGACTTCCAAAAATTTATTTATTATTATTTTTTTTATATTTATTCTTATTTTGTATTTATTTATTTTTTTAACGTTAACTTACTCACTAACTAACCTACCACAACCCAGGACGAACCTAACTAGACGACTAAAGCTAACAAACTCTAATCTAATTTAACCTTACCTATTATAACCTAACCGGAAACCAAGCTAAGAGTCCCTAATCTAACTTACAACTAGGATTAACCGAATTTAAACTGAAAAAAGAAGACAGAAAATAAGAATTAAAATACAAAGTTGAAAGGCAGCTATATACCGACAGTTGAAACAAAGCAAGGGAAAGCTAATTGCCATCCGTGCCCCCGGAGTGAGTGCTCTTAAGAGCCCCACTGAGGATTACGTCTTTATCAACTAACTCTTCAAGAAGTTTAAGGAGAAGTAGTACTTTTGTAATGTCAATAGATTTTTATTTTCTACTGAAAGTATAATTTTAATTAACATGTGTTAATATGTTATGCTAAGACAAAATGATAAAGCATGTTTAAATTAAAGTAGATAAAACAGGTTTTTATACGTGCACACACACAGCTAAACTAAGCGTTTTTGAATATTCAGTGTGAGTTCACCCTAACTCCGATCGTCTATGATCTAAAGTCGCAAGTAACGCCATTATACTATAGAATATAGTTGCTGTTATGCAGAAAAATTCTGCTTTATTCAGATTTTGATATAGAATTGATTTCCAGCAAGCTTTATGTAATTGCGTTTAACAAGTTTGTGTTGGAAACAAGACAGTAATTTCTGAGTTAGACGAGTTTGTCCTAATAGGAAATTGTTTTGTTCGATACTTATTTTCTGTTTAGGCACGTTTCCGTTTGTAGAATGTCCATTTTAAACAGGTTTCACTATAAATACACTTAAGTGACATCAATGATAAAATAATAATGAATATCTTAATTTGTAATGTCATTTACTGTTGCATCACGATAATGCAATATACGTCGCATCGCATCAGAATTATATACAGTAACACAACAGTAATCTGTTTTCTGACAATCTTTAAGGATATAAGCGTTTTAATAATCAATTTTTTAGAAAAATTAAAAATAATTAAATAAAAAAAATAATAAAAGAATATTGAGATTACGAACGTTGGAGCGCAACGCACAGTATCGCTTCCGAAATTAGAACATAAATACGTAATATCATTGTCCAACTTTTGCATCAAATAATTCATTCGATAGCAAAGAAAGAATGCAGAAAAATAAATTTCAATAATAATAATCTTTAAATCGACAGTTTTATACAAAGTTACATAAAAGCTAAATAATTCTCGAATGACATTTCTGACAAAAACTAAAGACAGTAAATACAATAAACTCTTTGACATGTATTTAAAAATATCTCATTTCGATCGATTTAAATATAAAAATGCTACAATTGTACTAACTCATATATGATTATGAAAAATAAATATCTATATGATTAGATAACGTATGCGCACACAGGCTTCGGACCACCCGAAAAATAAATATAAATCTGTATATTAACTGCGTGAAAGATAAATTAAATCTGTATATTCCTCTTCTTCTTCATTATCTTAATGATAATTTTTCCTTCGGTTCGTGATTATTATAAATAACCCTTCTATTGCCATCATCAGGAATTTAAACAAATAAATGCAAATATCCAAAACTGCTGATTTTTTCGACTGATAACTACGGCTAATACCGATAATTCATATAAAGTGCTAGTCAAGAAGACTGATTCTCCTTCACCATTCTCTTCATTCCTCTTTTTTATATTGCTGTAAACTTACTTCTGTTAAATCCGAACAAATATACTCGTACACTACCGGACTAAATATCCGGCAATCTTTCGATCGGAAGTGGTCCGGATTTCTGGACTCGAGCTAAATATATACTTAAAATATAAAATAAATGAACAATTACTTATTGTGACATCGTCACACTCTACCGGGCTGCAATTTTTACATCTTTTAATTTTAAAAATCACGTGACTTCCGGTCCAGACAACGTTTATATATACTTAAACGGCGTTTCCGGCTCCTAAACTTTCCATATCTGGTTACGATTTTAGTGGTTTCTTCTCCTGTACATTCAACTTTTTCTTATAACAATCGAGTCGTGCCGGTTATCTATATGTAATTTTGTTCTCGAGAAAATTTTCAATTGAAGTCATTTAACCTCCGATATATAATTCGTATATAGCTCGTATAAAATCGGGCCTTTCGTCCCTAAGTTTCC
Source organism: Centruroides sculpturatus (assembly GCF_000671375.1). Taxonomy (NCBI): domain Eukaryota; kingdom Metazoa; phylum Arthropoda; class Arachnida; order Scorpiones; family Buthidae; genus Centruroides; species Centruroides sculpturatus. The sequence continues at coordinate 444,940 of NW_019384299.1, read as the reverse complement.
ATATCTTTTTCTCGATTTTCATCTGTTTAACTTCGTTCTCGATATTAACGAAGAACAAACATGCAGACATAAAACCGACAGTAGGAATGTATAGGTTTCCAATTTGAATATTGCAGTCCAATAATGGAAAGTAAAGAACGAAATCGTATTTAGCAGATAGAAAGAAATGGACTTTTTTAATGCAGGATCTGTTCGATCATTATTAATCATCTTAAAACGTAATTTCATTTATAGTGTAATATTTAGGACAAAAATTAAACGAAGAAAAGTAAAAGACAAACTTTTATTTATTGTAGGATTTTATTCTTTTATAGCTATGGATTAATTCGGACTTATCATACCACGTGGTATGATAAGCCCGGATTAATATACGAAAAATACGTAGCTATAAAAGAATAAAATCCTACCGGTAAAAGAAAAACTAGAAGCTAAACGAATAAAGATTGTATTTATTTTTTAAAAAGACTATAAGTATAATTTATATTCTTTTGGAATCAAACTGATCCAAGATTAATCTGATCGTTCAAATCTTATATACAAATGAACTATAGCGATCTGATCAAAGATTTGAATGATCAGATTAATATTGGATCAGTTTGTTCTTTACACTGTATATAAATATAGTGTAAAGAACAAACTGATCCAATATTAATCTGATCGTTTAAATCTTATATACAAACGAACTATAGCGATCTGATCAATCTCTATCGTATACAAACGCCATCTCGGATCAACTGAATCGCGATCAAACTAATCAGAGCCGAAAACAGGATCGTTTGGATCGGATAAAAAAAAAGATTAAAGTCAAGCTTATTGTTGACAGCAAAGAAATGTATTTAAGGCTTATAAATGGTGTGTAAAACTATCATCATTAAAATATCCGATAGACTGTAATGAAAAAAAAAAAAAGTATTAAGAGAGAATTTTGCGAGAATGCATGGCATGCACTCCCATTTTGCCATTTTGTGAGCAATTTTATTCACAGAGTAAATACAATTCGACTTGTATATTTTCCGCCAACTAAAACACACGACAAATGCGATCTGTATCACGTGACAAAGATTGATCCTATCTTACAGATCGATCCATCCAAAATGAAAAGTATGTGTGTACCCCAGCAGTCGTATTGGAACTGATGTGGTACGACGCGTACGCCACGGAAACCAAAACAAACCGAATTACAGCAAGTTAAATTCAAAAACTAGCGTTTAAAAATAACCGATTTTCTGGCAATTCCGAATTTCTGGAAACCGGATATTTGGTCCAAGTGCTTTATTATTGTTATTTTTGTTTTTTAGTGGCATGAGTCTCAATGGGGTTGCTATAAGTCCATTGTAAGTTGATTCTGGTCATCTAGAGCTACCGCTATGACAGAATCAACTTTAAGAGCATTCAAATAGTAAAAATTCAATTGTTTAAGAATCTAAAATTTACCTTTTATCGTTATTACGAAGATTTATAATTTTCCGTTTCCAATTTTACCAAACGATCCAAACGATAACGGAAGTCGGAGTGTCACGTGAACGAAGATAACCAATCGAGGAGCGGCGCGAAAATCAAACTTTGCCAGACGATAAATAAATAAATTTAACACTGTATATAAAATAAAATAAACGAAAATTACGGTACTTTTATATTTTTGTATTTATTATAATTTATTCGTAATTATTTTATGTTATTTTGATAAAATTTTCGGAAATTTTCAATGACGAAATTAAATTTTTTTTTTAAATTAAGAATAGCGTTATCTACCGGACGTACTGCTAACTAATTCTGAAATTTGTTCATAATTTAAATAAAATTAATATTTAATCATTTATATTTACATTACTCTTCTTTTCTTTAAATATTTGCCATTTAATGAAATTTTATAGTTGGTTTGGTTTTGTTCGATAAGGGCAACGCGACACATAGCGATCTATCGGGTAATGCCTCCCGGATGTCTTTTATGGGAAACTGGCTTTTATTAAGGTGTTACTAACGTGAAGAAAACCCGGAAAACTTGACGTGACTAGCCCGTTGACCAGGCGCGAACCCATCAATGGATAAAATCATTAGTGTTCGGTGATTTTATCCATTCCTCCGCTGGTGGGCTTTTTATAGTTGTTAATGACAAACGAAATTTGCAGTCTTTCAGGCTTAAAGATAGGCACGCTAGCAAATAATTTATGTATACTATAGAACTAAATAAGTTTTTATCAGTAACATCAGATGGAAAAGGCCTCAGTCGGTCACTCTGTGGGTGTTCGAATCTGGGTCAGAAATCTCAGGAACTTTTCGGATATGTCGAGTCCACTGTCGGGTTTCCTCTATTGTGGGTCTGGCCAAAAACGTGATAGGTATAACTATGGCAATACTCTTGTATTTCCTCTATTATAATCCGAAAAGAATTACAAAAGAGCGTTTAAAATTCTTCAGACTTGTTCGTGGAATGACCACAGATAGCGTACAGCGCATTTTTACGTAGATTCAAGTGGCGGAGATGCCATAGATACGGACTATTCAACTGCAAAGGTTCTCAAGTTGACTGGGGGGGGCGATTTTGTTAAGAAAGCGGACAAAAGGCTGGGGAACAACGTATAGAATGATAAAGTACAAAATACTGAAATTAGGTGATATTAGTATTCAGAGAGGGCCCGAAGAGGATGGAATGTAATCCACCTGGAATCGATTTAATGATCTACAAGAGAGCAACCACCGAGACTGGGTAAAACGGAAGAAAAAGAGCCATTTCTCGGTGCGGTAGCAGTAGACTCGCTATTGCCGCGTTTGTAAGGAACAGGAGTGCCCGTACATTGGGGCATTTGGGGCACCTGCCCTTTTCCGTCTAGATTGCCAAAGAGGCCCCATTATTAGCAAACAACAAAAATACAATATTCATGACTTCTAGCCTATTCTGCAAATATAAAAGGAACGAACGATATTTGTCCATTGTCCCATGAAACTTCGTAGTACTTGATCAAAACTTTTGGGAATGCTGATTTGAATATAAAATCATAATTTGAAGCATCTTACATAATTTATGATGCCCTTTTTTTAAATATATTTTGCCCCCTTCTTCTATAGTCTTCGGGCGCTGTTGTACGAAGGTTCAAAATTAAGTTTTCCTGCTTCTTACATTGTCTACGTTGCAGTTATTAATTAATGATTCCTCTATTCTATGCAATTTTAGCTCATTTTACTATTTAATCCCTAGCTCTGAATTCTTAAAAAATGAAAGTTTCTGTGGATCAAACGTAAACAGCAGTTGATAGTGCTGCAATTTTTAAAAAAATTGTAGGTTTTTTTCCTCAAAGATATTCTTGAATATATTATAGAATTCTACGATGCAGAATTTAAGATTATCAGTTTTAAATATTCATTGTTATGGAAGCTATTTGTTAAGATTCTGACCTCTTGAAATGTTGAGTCAAGTGTATAAACAATAATTTTTAAAAAGGTTAGTATTACATAAATTAAATAGCATTCATACACTGAAACATAGGCTTATAATATCGAGAGATCCACGCGAAGCGGTGTAACATTATATTTAAAATACAGTAATAACTTAACATTGGATTTAGCCATACTTTTTATAGAAAAAGTTAAGTAATAGTATAAGCAAAATCTAAGAATGTAGCTCTTTCCTATTGGCTATCGCGCCGCTTCCGTCAAGACTATAGCCAATGGAAAACAGTTATGCTCTTTCTCGTTGCTTTCGTCAAATAATACTTTTAGCAGTCATCACTGTATTTCACTGTTCGTATTGATTTCAATCGTATTCTCACCGATACATTTAAGGCATTAACAGAGTAAACGCATTCCCGAGTTAATATAATTTAATTATATATAAAATGACAATTTAAAACTGACCCCAGTTGTAACAGTTTTTATACGGAGGTAAAATTAATGTTGTTATCAAAGCAAAATAATAAACACGTGTTTAAAACTGTAGACAGAAAAAGAATCCAAAGACAGAGTATCCCATTGTCTAGTCCAACAAAGAAAAAAAAATGTAAACAAGCTAAACGAAACAACGACCGCTACAAATAACTAACAGAAAATATCATTCTCTTAGGGAAGGAGGGAGAGTTTTTAATGAAATTACTTCCATTATTAAATCATTAACCACTCGGCCACTAGTGAGCGATTAACAGGTGGCTGCTTGTGTTTATAAATACAAAAATAATGAATATAACTAGAATCAATTATACTTTTTAATAAAACGAATTTGTCTGGTTGTTTATAAAAATTATTTTTCTGCTCTTTTAGTTCAATAATTCTAAACTGTTTCCTCGTTACACATTATTCTGAGTTGGGTTGATGGAATAAGATAAAGCAACACTTGGGCGATCTGCCAAGGTAGGGGTGTTAGCCGGAAGTACCCTTATGGGGAAACTGATTACTATTTAGGTGTTTAGACACGCAAAAAACCAGGGAAAATCTGTGGCCAGCCTATACAGGAGTGAATCCGATACTAGTATTCAGTGGGATACTTTAAAATTAAATTTAAAAAATTCGACAAGTAGGGGAATAAATAAAGTTTCAATTTTGGAAATACTTAAAATACGATTAATTTTTCGAGCATAAATTTAATCAGTAAGTAGATTATGAAGTGTTTTCAATGAGAAGAAGTGAATTGATGGTATAAGGCAACGTTAAAGTTGAGGGATCTTGCCTTTCGAGAGGACTTTAAAATGAGAAACTGGCTCCTATTTACGAATTAAACACACAAAGAGATACAAAATAATCCACGCGGTCAATTCATTGATCAGATGCGAACCCGCGACTATTGTTCAGTGTTATATCACTTGGTGGGAGCATGAACGACGTTCATAATTTATAAACTTTTATTTTATTTAAAAAAGTAGGCCTATTAATTTCCTATCTTTTCTTATAATATACGTATTCAAATAACATACTTTTTCATTTTTCTAGATGACTTCGTCGAGTGAGAAATTCGCAAATTTAATTAGAATATAAAATATTACGTACATTCAGAATTCAATAGAATATATTATTGTTTGCATGTATAAAATGCCATCAAAATTTAATTTAGTTTAATAAAAATCTCACTTTTTATTTTCTATAAGAAGTTATTAAAACCGGGATATTTTTCTCTAATATCACAATTCAATACTTGATTCTGAAATTAAAAAAAAAACAGAATGATATAATAAACATTTTTAATCTCGTATAAATAGTAGAAAAATTCAGCAATATAGAGTGATGATAAATAATTTTATATAAAATATTTTTATGGCGACGTCACAATGCCGGACTGCAATTTTTAATCATAATTCAATTTAGAATAAATCACGTGACTTCCGATAAATACAGGAAGTACGTGTATCGAGGTCTCTGACCTTTAATTTTTCTACGTGTGGTCTGGATTATAGTTACGTCTTGCCCCTGTAAATCGCACTTCTCCCGATAACAATCGAGTCATGCCGGTCATCTACTTACTGTTAAAAAAAAACATTTAAATCACGTGACTTCCGGTTAGTCCTATAAGTTCGTATCATATAGTTAACCTTTCCATATCCGGTCTTGATTTTCGTCTAACACAGTTTAGATTAACGAAGGAAAGAGATAGTACAGGTCTTCAATTCAAAAATTGCAGCCAAATAATGTAATAAAAATTGATATAGAGTACACATTGCTTCAATAATTAAAATTAATTTAATTGTATAAAATTATTTTTTTCTAATTTATTTGACGGATTTAAAACGTTCGAACATCTTAGAATAGAAGTTGATTGGCACTAGACAGATGGAAGGATGAAGACGACACACTTTTCCATCTTTTCATCTACAAAATATATTTTTGCTTTCACCTGGAAGGTTGTACTTTCTTTACTTTCTTTATTGAATCAGGAACTGAATAGGTTGATGGAAGTCTTATCGAGTTAGATTCAAAGTTTTCTCAGTCTAAGCTTTCATCACCTCTTTTCTGTTTCTTCATCTCGTCCTTATATTCATGTCTTTTTTTTCTATTTTATTTTTCTTTTTAAAATGGAATTAGATAAATAAAATTTAATTTTTTTTTCTATTCGTGTTTAGTTTAAATTTTTTACTTTTTTTTTTATATATATCTTCATACCCTGGACTTTCTACTAAACGTAGGTAATTCTAAGAACATATTTAGGGTTTTTTTTCTATGTATTAACGCTTTGAAGAATTTGTGTTAATTATTCTGTTCTAAAAAGATATATGAATGTGTTAAAAGCATTATCATAATCAATTGTTGGGCTGTAATTTAAAAAGAAAATTGTGGATCTATAAATTCCTGCTGTCAGTCTGTCCTTCCTTAATCTCGAGAAAAGAGTTAGATAGATCAAAATCGAGACCAGATATGGAAACCATAGAGAAAGGAGGCCCTCGATTAACTATATTTTCCTGTGTACCGGAAATCACGTGATTTCAATTCAAAACGTTTTCCCCCGAAAGAAGTTAGATAGATGACCTATTGTTAAAGAAAAAGAATAATATACAGGAAAAAATCACTATTAATTTTAGGTGGAGAACATATATTTTAAATTGAAATAACGTAATTGTCGGTCTAAACCGGAAGTTTATGTACAGTTAATCTGGACGTCCTGCCCCTAAGCTTACTACATCCGGTCTTAACTTTCATCTATCTAACTTTGTTCTCGAGATTAAGGAAGGACAGACAGCCAGCAAACGGATGCAAGTGAGAATTTATAGGTCTGCAAGTCTAATTATTACCATACAAGGGCACCTCTGTAATTTTTTGAGATTTTCTATGTATTTAACAACTAATACTTTGAGTGTAGAGGAATACTTCAATCCCGTCTTTACTGTTGAGCCGGACATTGCTTCCACTGCTGGTATGCTATTCTAAGCAGTGTAATGTTTCTGGAACGTTGACGAAACAGCGGTACGTTCAGGGAATCCTAAGCCCTCATATGTTTTTTTGTGGCAGGACATTTCCCACCAAGATAATGAATGCTCAATTGCACACAGCTAGGATTTCATAGGAATGTCGTTACCAGGTTGCCACACTTCCATTGCCTGCCCGATCTTCAGATTTATCGCCCATCGAGCATTTGTGGGAGAAAATGTGGTGCCAGCTTCGGCCATCTGTGAGTATGACATATCTAAAGCATCAGTTGCAACATATGTAAGAAAATCTATTGCCGGATAGTGTACAGTGCCTCTAAGCTTCCATGTCCTACCGCCACACGTATCCAAACAAGAAGAGATCCTACAAGGTACTAAAAGTTCATTTAAATTGTACCGTTGTAACACAGAAAACTGTACCATTGTGGCACAGAAAATTGTTCCTTTGCTATGATATTGTAATCACTTATTTCCATTGCCATTACGTTTGCACTAATAAAGTTTCATTTAATTCCAACGTCTCTTTGGTGTGTAATTTCTTTCGTCAATGAATGTAATTACTTTCAATTTTCATTTTATCTCTCCATTAAATTTAATTTTTGCATAAATTTCTGTTCATTTCAATAGTTTCTTCTTCTATTACTGTATTTTTTATTACATAAAAATAGAGAAAAAAAATTAATCGATTTAATGGGAAAAGAAAGTAAATTTTGAAGATNTGGAATGCCTTCTATGAATAAAAAATGATTATCGTCTTATTTTTCTTTCATTTCATTGAAATATTGCCTTTATTTTATTTAATTGGCTTTAAAGCTCTTAATTTATTTGCTATTTCCTTAAATTTCTTTCATTTATTTTCCTTTAACGTCAGCAAATTTTTGTTAATTGCACTTAAAAAGAGCTCTAATGTTATTTAACTGCACTTTAGAGTGTTTTATTTTTATTTTACATGCTTTTAAAAGTAGTTTTATCTTGATTAATTGCATTTAAATGAAATAAAAATACATTTTTAATAACTGAAAACTTAAATATTTTATCAGCCTAAAGAATATTTATTTCATTTAATATTTCTAAAAAATTAATTTAATCGCGTTTACGGAATTGAATCCTATTTTATTTAAATTCATAAATTTATTTTTTTTATTTCATTTTAAAGTAGTTGAAATAATATTTTAGTTAGGATTTTTTTCGTAAAATTACATTTAAACAAAATTAATTTCAATGTAATTTAAATTACAATTAATAGTCGATATACAATTAAATTGCATATAATTACAATTTGAAATCGATTTAAAAACAATTAATAGAAAAAAAATTAATTTTTTTTTGAATCCAATTAATTTAATCTCAATTACGTGTTTAATTGTAATTTAATAAAATTAAAATTTAGAAACACAAGTTTAATTGTAATTAAAATATGCATTACTATATTTTTCATTTAATTAAATTTCTTGAAGTTATATTAATTTTTAGTTTCATTAAAAAGTAAATTTAATTTCATTTGTAAATAGAAATGTCATATAGCTTTACTTCTAAAGGCATTTCATTTCATTTTATTGTACTTAAAACTTGTTTTATAATTAATTATATTTAAAGAAATTTTATATATTTAATTAAAAAATTCCTCTTACTCAAGTCAATTTTCGAATTTTTCAACGCAAAAGATGAGTTATTAACTAGTTAATGCAATATAGGCCTATATATATATACGAAGTTTAGATTCTTCCTGAAAGTTTAACTACTACTTCTGAAAAAATTTTTTTTGCCTTGCTGTTGGCGTTATATAAAATATTAAGCACTTTAAAAAATAATAAACTCAATACACTTTTAGAAATAAAATATTATGCTTTTATTCTTTTGATAGATTTTCTTCTTTTTTAGATACAATAACATAATACTGCAACAGTATGCTACCACTCAAGACTTAGAAACAACTCGTGTTTAACAGTTATTATACATTGTTTATAATAATTACATTAACTCAGGTCCTATTTATAATAATTTATAATAAGTTTGGGCATTTATTATCGACAGATAATTGAATATATATATATATATATATATTTCTTTTTCATTTATTCAATAGGATAGGAATCTGTCTTTAAGAGGTTTTACTTTATCTGTTCTCAGACTCTAAGAAATACATCTTTTATTTTCTTTATTTATTTATAAGATACAACACTTAAAATACTTAAAATGGGCTGAAATTACGGTGCATCAGCTAAATATTGTATCAATTAAGTATTGTCTCAGTTAAGGTGCATCAATTAAATGTTATCAGTTAGTGTAACACATAACTAAGCAATATCTTAACTTTAAATGACCTGCATCGATATTTAATGCATCCTTCCTACGGAGGAGAACATTTAATTCTGATATTCCCCGTTGATATTTGTATTTTGTCTTAGAATTATTCTGTTTTAAATTATTTTCTTTTATTCTTCTTCTTCTTTTTAACATAATCTACAATGGAAATTCGTGATATATCTAAAATTTTCTACAAGTTTTTTTTTTTTGTTTTGTTTCTTATTTGGATCCCACGAAACTAATTCTTAATCCTTGATTCTCAACATAATAAGCTATTTATATTCCTTTTTTTTTACTCGTAATTCCACCCTTAATACCGAAATAATTTATTTTCAGTTTTTATCTATTGTTTTATTCAAAAATTCTATCCCATAAACATCCATATAAGTCCACATGAATATTACATTTTATTACTGCTTGTTTGTGTTATATAATGTCCCCTCGCATTTATTTCTTCCAAAGGTTTTTAAAAATATAAATAAATAACCTTTTTTATTATTATTATTTTTTAAATTAATATATTTAGTAATATAAATAATACGAATAACGAGAAACGTACGAAGGATGGCCCAAAAGTCAGTTAACAGGTATAGACAATTTGTGCTTTATTCTAATAAACAAATTCAAATTGTCGAATTGTTGGCAAAAACCACGGTTAAATGACTTTTGGGACGACCCATGTTACGCAAATTAAATAGAAATATATCAAAATGTTGTTAAGGCATAGCCAAAAACGGATCAAGAACATAGTTTTGGAGTCCCTCCAAGCATTATATTAGTAGAATTATTATTAATGGCTTGCCCTTGTACATTATACTTTCCTAAAACAATAGAGTCGTATCGATCATCTACTTAATACTTTTCCGGGAGGGGAAATTTTGAATTGAAATAACGTAACTTCCGGTTTGAAGTTCGTATGTAGTTAATCGGGGCCTCCTTCCTCTAAGGTTTCCATATATAGTCCCAATTTTGATCTGTCTAACTCGTTTCTCGAGAATAAGGAAGGACAGACAGACAGTGGGAATCTTTAGGTCTTCAGTCTTTTCACGTTACAGCCCAATCACTTATTATTAGAGCCCAACAGCGGCCGAGTAAATAAAGCACCTGTAGTTGGTGGCTGCTTCGCGCTTTATCAACCTGCCAGCCACGTGGAGTTTCCCGGATTTTCTTCAAAAGTCAGTTAACCACTGTAAACGATAAATTGACACTTGATTTAACTTTAATAACGTCTCACTCGAGTACTTTTACTTATACAATTCTCTTGCTATAGTGAACGATCTTGCTGCTCCCCTCTATTCTTTATATGGTGAATGATTTAGCCCTTTGACAGTTCACTGTATCGAGAGTCCACATTGTATATAATAAGAAAATTCGGTTCGTGTCGTAAATTTTATTTTATTTTAGAGATTTCTACGGAATTATTATTATTATTATTATTATTATATCGATTTTTTTCGGATAGTTTCGGATGTGCGTGATCCCCAATCCCAAAGGTGCACTTGAACTTCGTTATGACTTTATCAGGAAAAGAAATTCCAGTTATAAAACTTTTTCAATAGAAATCAATAAAATCTTCAATGATTTCTAATAAAATAGATCTTTACGACAATTTTCAGTTACGGACAGATGTTTTGAAGTTCTTTTCCTTTTTATATATTTGTAACAAGCGATTCAATTATATAATAATATATATAAAATATTAAATTTATAGATAAGTACTCGATTTATTCAGTCGAATTTCTAAGTTTATTTACTTTTATAAACATCAAATAATATCTGGCGCCACCGATTCTATATTAATTAATTACAAACAAATGCTACGGGCTCATTTGGGTCCTCCAAGGTCGGTGACCTGGGCACGTGCCCACTCTCCCCCTTAGTTACGCCTGTGCGTGAACGTCCTCAGAAAATTTTCCAGGGGGGGCGGAAAGCTTGGAGACGAACAGAGGAGCCCGCAGACTATAAAAAGGGGGCACGTACTCTTATAAGCCACAAAAAACTGGCATTATGCAAGAAGCTTCAAACTATGATTCAACGTCGTATCAGAGTTCCCAAAAGGTGGCGCTCTGATACTCTGCAACGTCGTATCAGAGCGCCACCTTGAAAACAAGGAATGTGGTTTTGGTTAACATACGACGAACAAATGACTGTATAAAAACAGTTGCATTGGACCATGGTGTCGGCAGATTGAGGATAAACGGGCCTGGAATGGAGTAAAAAAATTCCACGATTTAGAATCGTAACAGTAATTGCGATACTGTATATAGCCTTACACCCTCGATCACCTTTGTCTTTTTGTATCGGCATAATACTGTATTCTATGATCTATTTGTGAAAAAAACCCAAAAAAATTAACATTTAAAACATTGATGTCTATCTGTTTGTCCTTCCTTAATTTCGAGAAGATTTGGAGTTAGATAAGTCGAGACCAGATATAGAAAGGTTGGGCAGAAGGTCCCAATTAACTAAATACGAACTTTCGGTGTGTATCGGAAGTTACGTGATTTTCTAAATAAAAAGATGGTTAAAAATTGTAGTCAGGCATTGTGAAGATGCCACAATAGTTACTCCTTAATGTTTTATTGTTCTAGAAACTGAAATTTCATAGGTTTTTTTCATCTCACAGTAAAACAATTCGCTCAGTATTCAACGGGAGGAGAGTAAGAGTGGCAATTACCCCCTCGATCTACACAAATTAAGCATCCCAAATAGATAACTTCGTGGCTATCCAATCCCAGGAATCGGAAATTTTGGAACGGATCTTGAAATTGCAATCCCCAAATGCCAGAGAGGGCATTTTATCTAATTCCATCAAAAATTATTTGACACAAAGTTAATTAATTCATATTTGAAATACATAATAATAGCTTTTCGAAACATTTCAAACAATGAATAATAACGTGTGTTATCATTATTGTTTAATAAAAATCAATTAACAATGAAATTGTTTTATCAATTATTCAGGGTACAGTGGGATTTCGGCTCTAAATTATCGAAGATGAATCATAAACGGCAATCAAACTAAGGAGATTCTGATCATGATGGAAGAAGAACATGATCACAACGAAGGATTTCCGTGTATATCATTATGATAACCTCTGCAATTATCATAATTTGTGATTCTAAGCCAATGAGGGAGCTTCCTTTTCGTCAATGAAAGATACAGACTTAGAAATTATGTACAGGGAAACGAACGAACAAACGAACGAATTTCTCACCGGTCATTCGATGATTCTAGTTTTTGGATTCGCAACAAGATCCAGCTTAAAAGTGGTTCTGTGATCTTCACCATTCATTCCCTAATTCTAGGATTATTGCTTCTTGTCTGAGTTTTCTTGTAATAATTAGTTAATGGGCGAATTATTTAGCCTATTAACTTTTCGCGTTCATACGAATTTATTCATCCTACAATTGGAAATTCTAAGTAAAGAATGGAGTTTGATCCAGGAGGAAGTGACGTCAACTGCTTCTCTGAGGGATACGTTCGAATTCGAACAGGATATTCAGAAATGTTTGGATACATCGAGTCCTCTTCCTCATCATCCAAGCGTTTCTACAGTGGGCCTGGTGGAACCTATAACTAACAGGGGATAAAAGTCTCTTAAAGCCCACAAAGCAGGGAGTTTTAATTGTTTTAGCGTTTTGATAAAGAAAGAGAAATTAGTTGTAGGCAGTTGTCTAGAACCAAATCAGCCTTCTTAGATAGAAGACACTCTTCTATCCTGTAATATTATTTCAGCCATTTTTCACGTACTTTTTTCACTTCTTTCATCCATCTTTTCTTCGGTTTACACTACCTCCATTAGATGAAAAAAATCATCTAAGTGAAGGTAGATGCTGATTTTTCCATTTCCAGGCCGAATCTTACAAGCACGATCCAAGGCCATACACACGATCTTTCACCCCTATTTGGGAAGAATTAAAATATTACTATTTTGTATTTAATTTATATTTATTCTGTACCCGTTCGTTTTTTAGTCTACTGTATTATCTTGCTTTATATGTCTGTATGTCTCATTTTTTTTACTGTAGAAAATCCTCATTTGGAAGATTAATTTGTCAACTACACAACTTTCTTAATGCGGATTAAATTGTTCGATCCAGAATCGAATTTAAATCCTACTGTTTAATCTGGATGAATCATTCTGGATCGATTTGCACGCTTAAGTCAAATTTCCAAGTCAAAAACTATATTTATATGTTTAACAATCGTTTTAAATATGGAATTTTGATGGAACAGAACGTTTTTTGATTGAATATTTTGCTTTTTATTTTTATTTTTTATCTCGTTTGAAGGCGAAAACAGGCCATTAACGAAATAATTGATCGTGCTTCATCCGGAATTCGATTTTTAAAGTACATTCTTTTCATCGAATTTTTAAAGGAAAAAAAAGAAACTCGCATTTATTTTAATTTCTTTAAATTTTTATAAATATAACGTGTAAATTAATTAAGAAAAACGTCTGTTTGTCTGCCCGACTGACTTGAAACAAACGAAAATCGTATTAAAGTTACGTTAAAGCATCAAGTTTCGATTAATGTCGACGCCTTTTTTTTTTTTGTTTTCTTTTTAAATTCGTCTGTTTGTCTGTGCATTTAATTGTAGGCAGTTTTAAAGTATGCGTTTCGATTGATTTAATTATTTTTAAACTTTCATTAGGTGTATAGTGTAGACTCTTGATACAGTGCCTACTCGATATAGTGAACCTTACACCAAAAACTCATTATAAACAGTAGCAAAAGACCAACTTTGTTTACTACATCGAATATTCACTATATCGGGTGATCAGTACATCGATAGTCCGTGTAATAAATTCGATATGCCGCCGAGTTACAATAGCTCAGTTGTTTTAAGAGTTAAAACAGAGAACTGTCGAACTGTTCCTGTCTGTTTGGTTGTCTGCCTGGCGGAAAAACAACTAAAAACTGTGTTTCGATCGATTTTAACACCCACATAGATTAATATTAAGAAGAAAATCTGTATTTAGGACTACGATTTCTCGAATTGAATCACAATACTAGCGATACACTTAGCGGAATTTTCAATTAACACGATAAACAAATTAAGATAAATGTAATTAAGAGGCTAAATGGAAATGGCTTAATTTTATTTAATAATTGAAACTTCGGTTAATTACGAATTAATGATGCAATTCGGGATAAATCGAATTAATTGTTAAATGATGATAACGCTTCAAAGAAATTCACCCCGGCTAAAAGTGAGTTAACAAAATATACGCGTAACCACGTTTAAACCGTAACCATAGGTTACGATTATAATTAAATAAATTCAAGAGTAAATTCAATAACATCTCTTAAAAGCAATTATTACATATAATAATAATATAACAAGATTTACCGGACATTATGATGTGACGTTATATAGAGGGAGTTTAGATTAATGTGAAGTAATTTGAATACTTTATAAGTAGAAAATTCGATGAGGTAACGGTTTTTATTTGTTCAAAAAGAGGAAATAATATGAGGTTTCGAATACAGTGACTGGAATTTAAGACGGCGACGTTTTGAACGGGTTTATACTCTTAGAGAATCGCGCGATATGAATTAAATGCCTCACGTAGTTCGATTTTCGTTCGGATATGAAAGCGAAACAATCTTCTTGTTGAGCTGCTATGAATAGAAAAGGATTTCAAGGGGTGCTCTACGGGTGGAAAAGGGTTTCAAGGGGTGCTCTACGGGTGGAAAAGGATTTCAAGGGGTGCTCTACGGGTGGAAAAGGATTTCAAGGGGTGCTCTACGGGTGGAAAAGGGTTTCAAGGGGTGCTCTACGGGTGGAAAAGGATTTCAAGAGGTGCTCTACGGGTGGAAAAGGGATTCAAGGGGTGCTCTACGGATGGAAAAGGGTTTCAAGAGGTGCTCTACGGATGGAAAGGGGTTTCAAAGGGTACTCTACGGATGGAAAAGGGTTTCAAGAGGTGCTCTACGGATGGAAAAGGGTTTCAAAGGGTGCTTGCTCTACGAATAGAAAAGGGTTTCAAAGGGTGCTTGCTCTACGGATGGAAAAGAATTTCAAGATGGTTCTTTACGAATGGGCGAAGATTAAGGATAGTATTGTAGACATAGACGAAGATTTAAGTATATAAAGTAACCCTAAGAATGGAAAAACGATCTAACTAAACAGCTAGTAATAAATTAAGACTTTCCGAGATCCCCAGGCACAGAAGATTGGGAGTCCCTGTATATAATCTTACGACATAATAAACTAATAAGAATCTAATTGTAATTATAGAATTATTTTAAGTTACGATATACAATTACAACAGTAAAACTGCTTTATATTTTTTCCAATTTCGGGGCCAACTAAGCATGCGATACACAGACCTAGTGGGCAATCAGACACCAAAAACAACTAAACTAATCAAACTTTATTTAAATCATCTCAGAAACTCTTATAAACCACACCAACAGCATAATTTTACAAGAAATTTTGCACATTATCTCCATTTTTGGGGGGTTAATTTAAGAGCCAAGCAAACAGGAAACCAGAGCAAATCTACATTTAATATATATATAGGCCTATAGTCTTATACAGGAATTTCTTAGATTACAGTAAACATTGATATCTTAACTTTAATATAAGGTATGTATAGATAGTTGCTATAGGATTGTATATTTATATATAGAAAATAAAATAAAGATAAATGATTTCCCTTGGTATGTGTATCGATGCGTAAATATAAGACAATTGTATTTTATCTAACACACACACAAAAAAAGTCATTTTTTCAGTTAAAAATCGACTTAAATTACCTTTTAAAGATTGATTTTACCTCAGAATTATATTAACTTCGTCCCTGTTTAAGTCTTCAGCACTCGACACTACGGGGAAAAACGTCACCATCTGTGACAACTGTTAAAGTTTGACGTCACCATTTTAATTATATTCAAATTATATACATGAAAGTATTAAGTTAAGCTTTTATAAATTAATTAAGGAAGTGTTTTTGTTGTATAAAAAGTTGATAAAAATAGAATTAAACCCTCTTCTAAGCGCATTTATTTGATATTTAACATAATGAATANCCTGAATAGGGGTCAGTTACCCTTAAAAAGACCTCCTGGAAGGTATCCCAGTATGCAGATTGCCCGAAGTGTTGCATTGCTGTAACTTAACAAAACAAACAGTTCAAGAAAATTCTTCAATTGATAAAACTGAAGTTGGTAAAATGCAGAACTTATGAATAATCGAAGGTTAGAACAAAACAATATGACAAAATAAATATGAATTTTTTAATAAAAATCAAATAGAATTTTACTCTTATAAATAACTGAATAGATACAAAGGATTCAAATTATGCATTCGTTTATAAGTTACAGAATATGAGTGCTGTATGAGTGAGCACGTCTGATGTTAATTGGGCCAATGCAATGTGTCCTCTTTCTTTAATCATACAAACCTAGAAGACACCACTCCAAAAATGTAGGACACGAAGAGAAAATGTAGGACAATGTTTTCCAGTAGGCAACACTAAGTTGTTAGCAAACACTAGTGTAATTTACACTGTAAATCAACACATCTATTGTAAACTTTAATTATTTACTTGCCTTCCGCCATTAAACTTAGAAATAGAGATTTCTAAAATGCCATTCCTGTTAATTTGAAAATTTTTATACCAGACAAAATACTGAAATATACGAAAAAAAAAAGAGGAAGCTTAATTATCTTACTTCAGTTAAACTTTTCAAATACTTTATATTTCAAATATACCTCGTAAAGTAACATTTTCCATAAAATATAAAGAATTTTGAAGTGTCTGTCTATCACGCTCTAAATCATAAGTATTATTTACGGTTAATAATGCTTAAAAGTAATTTTTTATATTCATAATCCGTCATTTTAAATTCTATATTAAATACTAAATAAATTCCTTTACTTTAATTTTTAAAACAATAATGATAAATTTTATATAAAGTAAATTTCATTACAGCTTGTTGAATCTTTTCAAAATCATTCGGATATTTACTTTATACATATTAAAATTCATATTTTATGCGACTTTCTGGGGTCTGTTTGTTTCTTTTCCTTCAAAAAAACACAAACAGTTTTCGTTAGAAATCCCCAAAACCGATTAGTTTTTTCTTTTTGCTAGCCAATCAAAGACTTGTTGACAGTTATATCTGTTTCGAGGAGATAAACACAGGCACAAAAATCATTCCCTAAGCAAAACATCAATCACAGAACACCTAAACTTACTAGCTTAAAGTAACAACAAAGCTAACAGAGCTATATATACATATATATATATATATATATTTCTTTTTCATTTATTCAATAGGATAGGAATCTGTCTTTAAGAGGTTTTACTTTATCTGTTCTCAGACTCTAAGAAATACATCTTTTATTTTCTTTATTTATTTATAAGATACAACACTTAAAATACTTAAAATGGGCTGAAATTACGGTGCATCAGCTAAATATTGTATCAATTAAGTATTGTCTCAGTTAAGGTGCATCAATTAAATGTTATCAGTTAGTGTAACACATAACTAAGCAATATCTTAACTTTAAATGACCTGCATCGATATTTAATGCATCCTTCCTACGGAGGAGAACATTTAATTCTGATATTCCCCGTTGATATTTGTATTTTGTCTTAGAATTATTCTGTTTTAAATTATTTTCTTTTATTCTTCTTCTTCTTTTTAACATAATCTACAATGGAAATTCGTGATATATCTAAAATTTTCTACAAGTTTTTTTTTTTTGTTTTGTTTCTTATTTGGATCCCACGAAACTAATTCTTAATCCTTGATTCTCAACATAATAAGCTATTTATATTCCTTTTTTTTTTTACTCGTAATTCCACCCTTAATACCGAAATAATTTATTTTCAGTTTTTATCTATTGTTTTATTCAAAAATTCTATCCCATAAACATCCATATAAGTCCACATGAATATTACATTTTATTACTGCTTGTTTGTGTTATATAATGTCCCCTCGCATTTATTTCTTCCAAAGGTTTTTAAAAATATAAATAAATAACCTTTTTTATTATTATTATTTTTTAAATTAATATATTTAGTAATATAAATAATACGAATAACGAGAAACGTACGAAGGATGGCCCAAAAGTCAGTTAACAGGTATAGACAATTTGTGCTTTATTCTAATAAACAAATTCAAATTGTCGAATTGTTGGCAAAAACCACGGTTAAATGACTTTTGGGACGACCCATGTTACGCAAATTAAATAGAAATATATCAAAATGTTGTTAAGGCATAGCCAAAAACGGATCAAGAACATAGTTTTGGAGTCCCTCCAAGCATTATATTAGTAGAATTATTATTAATGGCTTGCCCTTGTACATTATACTTTCCTAAAACAATAGAGTCGTATCGATCATCTACTTAATACTTTTCCGGGAGGGGAAATTTTGAATTGAAATAACGTAACTTCCGGTTTGAAGTTCGTATGTAGTTAATCGGGGCCTCCTTCCTCTAAGGTTTCCATATATAGTCCCAATTTTGATCTGTCTAACTCGTTTCTCGAGAATAAGGAAGGACAGACAGACAGTGGGAATCTTTAGGTCTTCAGTCTTTTCACGTTACAGCCCAATCACTTATTATTAGAGCCCAACAGCGGCCGAGTAAATAAAGCACCTGTAGTTGGTGGCTGCTTCGCGCTTTATCAACCTGCCAGCCACGTGGAGTTTCCCGGATTTTCTTCAAAAGTCAGTTAACCACTGTAAACGATAAATTGACACTTGATTTAACTTTAATAACGTCTCACTCGAGTACTTTTACTTATACAATTCTCTTGCTATAGTGAACGATCTTGCTGCTCCCCTCTATTCTTTATATGGTGAATGATTTAGCCCTTTGACAGTTCACTGTATCGAGAGTCCACATTGTATATAATAAGAAAATTCGGTTCGTGTCGTAAATTTTATTTTATTTTAGAGATTTCTACGGAATTATTATTATTATTATTATTATTATATCGATTTTTTTCGGATAGTTTCGGATGTGCGTGATCCCCAATCCCAAAGGTGCACTTGAACTTCGTTATGACTTTATCAGGAAAAGAAATTCCAGTTATAAAACTTTTTCAATAGAAATCAATAAAATCTTCAATGATTTCTAATAAAATAGATCTTTACGACAATTTTCAGTTACGGACAGATGTTTTGAAGTTCTTTTCCTTTTTATATATTTGTAACAAGCGATTCAATTATATAATAATATATATAAAATATTAAATTTATAGATAAGTACTCGATTTATTCAGTCGAATTTCTAAGTTTATTTACTTTTATAAACATCAAATAATATCTGGCGCCACCGATTCTATATTAATTAATTACAAACAAATGCTACGGGCTCATTTGGGTCCTCCAAGGTCGGTGACCTGGGCACGTGCCCACTCTCCCCCTTAGTTACGCCTGTGCGTGAACGTCCTCAGAAAATTTTCCAGGGGGGGCGGAAAGCTTGGAGACGAACAGAGGAGCCCGCAGACTATAAAAAGGGGGCACGTACTCTTATAAGCCACAAAAAACTGGCATTATGCAAGAAGCTTCAAACTATGATTCAACGTCGTATCAGAGTTCCCAAAAGGTGGCGCTCTGATACTCTGCAACGTCGTATCAGAGCGCCACCTTGAAAACAAGGAATGTGGTTTTGGTTAACATACGACGAACAAATGACTGTATAAAAACAATTGCATTGGACCATGGTGTCGGCAGATTGAGGATAAACGGGCCTGGAATGGAGTAAAAAAATTCCACGATTTAGAATCGTAACAGTAATTGCGATACTGTATATAGCCTTACACCCTCGATCACCTTTGTCTTTTTGTATCGGCATAATACTGTATTCTATGATCTATTTGTGAAAAAAACCCAAAAAAATTAACATTTAAAACATTGATGTCTATCTGTTTGTCCTTCCTTAATTTCGAGAAGATTTGGAGTTAGATAAGTCGAGACCAGATATAGAAAGGTTGGGCAGAAGGTCCCAATTAACTAAATACGAACTTTCGGTGTGTATCGGAAGTTACGTGATTTTCTAAATAAAAAGATGGTTAAAAATTGTAGTCAGGCATTGTGAAGATGCCACAATAGTTACTCCTTAATGTTTTATTGTTCTAGAAACTGAAATTTCATAGGTTTTTTTCATCTCACAGTAAAACAATTCGCTCAGTGTTCAACGGGAGGAGAGTAAGAGTGGCAATTACCCCCTCGATCTACACAAATTAAGCATCCCAAATAGATAACTTCGTGGCTATCCAATCCCAGGAATCGGAAATTTTGGAACGGATCTTGAAATTGCAATCCCCAAATGCCAGAGAGGGCATTTTATCTAATTCCATCAAAAATTATTTGACACAAAGTTAATTAATTCATATTTGAAATACATAATAATAGCTTTTCGAAACATTTCAAACAATGAATAATAACGTGTGTTATCATTATTGTTTAATAAAAATCAATTAACAATGAAATTGTTTTATCAATTATTCAGGGTACAGTGGGATTTCGGCTCTAAATTATCGAAGATGAATCATAAACGGCAATCAAACTAAGGAGATTCTGATCATGATGGAAGAAGAACATGATCACAACGAAGGATTTCCGTGTATATCATTATGATAACCTCTGCAATTATCATAATTTGTGATTCTAAGCCAATGAGGGAGCTTCCTTTTCGTCAATGAAAGATACAGACTTAGAAATTATGTACAGGGAAACAAACGAACGAATTTCTCACCGGTCATTCGATGATTCTAGTTTTTGGATTCGCAACAAGATCCAGCTTAAAAGTGGTTCTGTGATCTTCACCATTCATTCCCTAATTCTAGGATTATTGCTTCTTGTCTGAGTTTTCTTGTAATAATTAGTTAATGGGCGAATTATTTAGCCTATTAACTTTTCGCGTTCATACGAATTTATTCATCCTACAATTGGAAATTCTAAGTAAAGAATGGAGTTTGATCCAGGAGGAAGTGACGTCAACTGCTTCTCTGAGGGATACGTTCGAATTCGAACAGGATATTCAGAAATGTTTGGATACATCGAGTCCTCTTCCTCATCATCCAAGCGTTTCTACAGTGGGCCTGGTGGAACCTATAACTAACAGGGGATAAAAGTCTCTTAAAGCCCACAAAGCAGGGAGTTTTAATTGTTTTAGCGTTTTGATAAAGAAAGAGAAATTAGTTGTAGGCAGTTGTCTAGAACCAAATCAGCCTTCTTAGATAGAAGACACTCTTCTATCCTGTAATATTATTTCAGCCATTTTTCACGTACTTTTTTCACTTCTTTCATCCATCTTTTCTTCGGTTTACACTACCTCCATTAGATGAAAAAAATCATCTAAGTGAAGGTAGATGCTTTTTCCATTTCCAGGCCGAATCTTACAAGCACGATCCAAGGCCATACACACGATCTTTCACCCCTATTTGGGAAGAATTAAAATATTACTATTTTGTATTTAATTTATATTTATTCTGTACCCGTTCGTTTTTTAGTCTACTGTATTATCTTGCTTTATATGTCTGTATGTCTCATTTTTTTTACTGTAGAAAATCCTCATTTGGAAGATTAATTTGTCAACTACACAACTTTCTTAATGCGGATTAAATTGTTCGATCCAGAATCGAATTTAAATCCTACTGTTTAATCTGGATGAATCATTCTGGATCGATTTGCACGCTTAAGTCAAATTTCCAAGTCAAAAACTATATTTATATGTTTAACAATCGTTTTAAATATGGAATTTTGATGGAACAGAACGTTTTTTGATTGAATATTTTGCTTTTTATTTTTATTTTTTATCTCGTTTGAAGGCGAAAACAGGCCATTAACGAAATAATTGATCGTGCTTCATCCGGAATTCGATTTTTAAAGTACATTCTTTTCATCGAATTTTTAAAGGAAAAAAAAGAAACTCGCATTTATTTTAATTTCTTTAAATTTTTATAAATATAACGTGTAAATTAATTAAGAAAAACGTCTGTTTGTCTGCCCGACTGACTTGAAACAAACGAAAATCGTATTAAAGTTACGTTAAAGCATCAAGTTTCGATTAATGTCGACGCCTTTTTTCTTTTGTTTTCTTTTTAAATTCGTCTGTTTGTCTGTGCATTTAATTGTAGGCAGTTTTAAAGTATGCGTTTCGATTGATTTAATTATTTTTAAACTTTCATTAGGTGTATAGTGTAGACTCTTGATACAGTGCCTACTCGATATAGTGAACCTTACACCAAAAACTCATTATAAACAGTAGCAAAAGACCAACTTTGTTTACTACATCGAATATTCACTATATCGGGTGATCAGTACATCGATAGTCCGTGTAATAAATTCGATATGCCGCCGAGTTACAATAGCTCAGTTGTTTTAAGAGTTAAAACAGAGAACTGTCGAACTGTTCCTGTCTGTTTGGTTGTCTGCCTGGCGGAAAAACAACTAAAAACTGTGTTTCGATCGATTTTAACACCCACATAGATTAATATTAAGAAGAAAATCTGTATTTAGGACTACGATTTCTCGAATTGAATCACAATACTAGCGATACACTTAGCGGAATTTTCAATTAACACGATAAACAAATTAAGATAAATGTAATTAAGAGGCTAAATGGAAATGGCTTAATTTTATTTAATAATTGAAACTTCGGTTAATTACGAATTAATGATGCAATTCGGGATAAATCGAATTAATTGTTAAATGATGATAACGCTTCAAAGAAATTCACCCCGGCTAAAAGTGAGTTAACAAAATATACGCGTAACCACGTTTAAACCGTAACCATAGGTTACGATTATAATTAAATAAATTCAAGAGTAAATTCAATAACATCTCTTAAAAGCAATTATTACATATAATAATAATATAACAAGATTTACCGGACATTATGATGTGACGTTATATAGAGGGAGTTTAGATTAATGTGAAGTAATTTGAATACTTTATAAGTAGAAAATTCGATGAGGTAACGGTTTTTATTTGTTCAAAAAGAGGAAATAATATGAGGTTTCGAATACAGTGACTGGAATTTAAGACGGCGACGTTTTGAACGGGTTTATACTCTTAGAGAATCGCGCGATATGAATTAAATGCCTCACGTAGTTCGATTTTCGTTCGGATATGAAAGCGAAACAATCTTCTTGTTGAGCTGCTATGAGTGGAAAAGGATTTCAAGGGGTGCTCTACGGGTGGAAAAGGGTTTCAAGGGGTGCTCTACGGGTGGAAAAGGATTTCAAGGGGTGCTCTACGGGTGGAAAAGGATTTCAAGGGGTGCTCTACGGGTGGAAAAGGATTTCAAGGGGTGCTCTACGGGTGGAAAAGGGTTTCAAGGGGTGCTCTACGGGTGGAAAAGGATTTCAAGGGGTGCTCTACGGGTGGAAAAGGGTTTCAAGGGGTGCTCTACGGGTGGAAAAGGATTTCAAGGGGTGCTCTACGGGTGGAAAAGGGTTTCAAGGGGTGCTCTACGGGTGGAAAAGGATTTCAAGGGGTGCTCTACGGGTGGAAAAGGGATTCAAGGGGTGCTCTACGGATGGAAAAGGGTTTCAAGAGGTGCTCTACGGATGGAAAGGGGTTTCAAAGGGTACTCTACGGATGGAAAAGGGTTTCAAGAGGTGCTCTACAGATGGAAAAGGGTTTCAAAGGGTGCTTGCTCTACGGATAGAAAAGGGTTTCAAAGGGTGCTTGCTCTACGGATGGAAAAGAATTTCAAGATGGTTCTTTACGAATGGGCGAAGATTAAGGATAGTATTGTAGACATAGACGAAGATTTAAGTATATAAAGTAACCCTAAGAATGGAAAAACGATCTAACTAAACAGCTAGTAATAAATTAAGACTTTCCGAGATCCCCAGGCACAGAAGATTGGGAGTCCCTGTATATAATCTTACGACATAATAAACTAATAAGAATCTAATTGTAATTATAGAATTATTTTAAGTTACGATATACAATTACAACAGTAAAACTGCTTTATATTTTTTCCAATTTCGGGGCCAACTAAGCATGCGATACACAGACCTAGTGGGCAATCAGACACCAAAAACAACTAAACTAATCAAACTTTATTTAAATCATCTCAGAAACTCTTATAAACCACACCAACAGCATAATTTTACAAGAAATTTTGCACATTATCTCCATTTTTGGGGGGTTAATTTAAGAGCCAAGCAAACAGGAAACCAGAGCAAATCTACATTTAATATATATATAGGCCTATAGTCTTATACAGGAATTTCTTAGATTACAGTAAACATTGATATCTTAACTTTAATATAAGGTATGTATAGATAGTTGCTATAGGATTGTATATTTATATATAGAAAATAAAATAAAGATAAATGATTTCCCTTGGTATGTGTATCGATGCGTAAATATAAGACAATTGTATTTTATCTAACACACACACAAAAAAAGTCATTTTTTCAGTTAAAAATCGACTTAAATTACCTTTTAAAGATTGATTTTACCTCAGAATTATATTAACTTCGTCCCTGTTTAAGTCTTCAGCACTCGACACTACGGGGAAAAACGTCACCATCTGTGACAACTGTTAAAGTTTGACGTCACCATTTTAATTATATTCAAATTATATACATGAAAGTATTAAGTTAAGCTTTTATAAATTAATTAAGGAAGTGTTTTTGTTGTATAAAAAGTTGATAAAAATAGAATTAAACCCTCTTCTAAGCGCATTTATTTGATATTTAACATAATGAATATTATTAAAAATTATATTTTACTTACAGATATTTTTTTCTTCTACCACCTTTTTATTTCCTTATCTCTTGGGGAATGGTGAGTATTCTCGTGACGTCAGGAAATTAAAACTGGTAGTTATATTTATGAGTCCTAGATGGCGCCACATGTTTTTTCTTGTTGAAATAATTAATTTTTTTTTACGTTTTTATATATTAAAATGCTTATGTAATTTAATATATTTAAGTTATGATTATATAAATATATGTTTTAGAATTTTTAAATATATTTTTATACATTTAATAAGGAAATATAATACGAACAATGACCATTGATGGGAACTTTAAAAAATGCTCGTTGTTCGGAGTGGCTGTTGTTTGAAGGTTATTTTGTATACAGTTCTTTTTAAAAAATCCCGAGAAAATAGCCAGTTCAAAGATGGCCGTCAATAACGGATGACAGTATTGGAGGTTCGATTATATGAATTTTTACAGCACCTGTATCATCTACAATAAAAATTCCTCTTCTTTATCATCATCTATCGAGAATGCAAACAATTTTTTAATTATTGTTCTAAGAATTTAACACCTGTGACCTAATTTTTTTTTAATATACTGTAAAATTTTAAATTAAAAATACAAAAAAAAAGTAATTTTATACCTCTTTTTATCTCAATTTTAAACTAGAAGATTTTTATTTTTTATAATTTTTAACACAATATCGACTTTAAGATGTAATTCGGGAGACCTTTGTCTTACTGACATTCACATCCAATGGCATGTTTCAGCCATTTTCGATATACAGGTCTTCAGTTCTTCCATACCTTTCGCTAAAGAAGTGTGCCAATTATTGTAGGCACACTTCTTTAGCGGAGGATGTGGAAGAACTGTCTTCTAGCTCTCCTGATACATGCATCCATTATATATTAAATACATCACACATCTTCGTTTGGACCCTTCTCAATACTAAACCATTCAAACATTTTGTCATCTACCTGCAGACATGCTCTGCTATTCTCATACATTGCTTTCTCGTATTCGATTGGTATCCTACCTATTTTACTGTTTTAACTCTTGCCACGTATCCCTTATGCTCACTCTATCATATGCTTTTTCTTAGTCTACAAATGCAGTGTACAGTCTTTTTTTCACATCCAAAACACTTCTCCATAAGCAATCTTATAATAGAAATCTGGTTCACACAATCTTTTCCTCTTCATAAAACCATACTGCTACACCCATACTTTCTTTACCATCATTCTCTAAATTCTTTCAACCAGCACTCTTGAAAATACTTTCACTGGAACATTTTGCAGACTTAAACCAGAAAAATTTTTGCACTCATTCCTATCACTCTGTTTCTTGTGATAGGCACATCTGACATTCAAAGAAATGGCTTTAAAGATTCTGAAAATACTTATTAACTGATAATTTATTCACATGACTAATAAATAGGCTTATAAGAACAAATTCGCATACCACTAAAATGTCCACGTAAGTAATGTCTCGACTCCTCACATAACTTTGTGTTTAATGATATATTTTTCACAACCTCTCTCACTCCTTTAAACAATACATGTAATTAATAGTGGCTCCTAACTTACATAAATGAATCAGTTCATAGATCACACACTTTAGCATCTTATCCGTTATCCCACCAACAACCCCAGCATGCCATTTTTCAGTTTCTTAATAACCTTAGTGTCAAAAATATGTCCACATCCTCAACCGCATCTGCTCCCTGTTGCCAACAAACACTCTAAAGTATTCACGCCTTCTGTTACACACACACCTCATGCTTATCCCACAATAGCTCACTATTTGCATCTCTGACAATAGGTATACCTTTACTTCTTACAGCACGCATACTTATTTTCTTCCAGAATAGTTTCCCATTGCACTCAAATGCTCCTTGCAACCTTAGATCCGTAATTCATCTGCTCTCCCCTTACTCTTTCTCACTACTTGTGCTACCCCACGTTCTTTAATCTATATACATTCACCTATAAACTATCATTCAATGTACCCAGGTAGGCTTTCTTCTTGGCAACCACAGCTTGCACCATTTTTTCCTTTCATCATTCCTTTCTCTCGACCTACTCTCGAAACTCCACATACTTCTTTCGCTGTTTCCACAGCACACGTTAAAATGATTCCACATCATCCATCTGCTCGTTTGCACATCCAAATTTTTCCTTAACTTGCAGAAAGATTGTGTTAATCCACCGCTGTATTCAAGTCAAGTGGGAACCCCAAGCGCGAGAGTCAACAATTATACCATAATAAGTCGCAGATTTGATTTCTTCAATTATTTCCGCTTTTACTTGATTACCAATAAGACCTATTCGTCAAAAGTATTATAAGATAAATAGTTTACATTTCCTCATCCTTGGTTCGCATATTTTTGTAGATGTAATTTGAAGAACTCATCGTATTCGTTTAGGTATTCCAAGCAGGTTAAATAATTTCCTTTGCCAATTATATATCAATTAAATATCAGCCAATTTCTCTTTTCTATAATTTTATTTGATTTCTTTCTGTAAAAATGATCGTAAGAAAATCCTCTGTAATACACTTCATCTCTGTCTTTATATACTGATTTCAAATTCCCGATATTTTTTGGTGTGTTTTTAAGAATATGGTCAATAATAGCATCTGCTAATATTGTAGAGGTTGCGGCCGACGTTTTTATCGCGAAAACGTGTACGTCGGACGTTCAACGTCGTCTTCCTATAAGCCTAGAAGTTTGAAAATGGCGTTTGGAACGTCGAGCATGGTTCCACTGACGTTCCAAACGCCATTGTCAAACTTCTAGGATTACAGGAAGACGGCGCTGAACGCCCAACGTTCACGTTTTCGCGATGAAAACGTCGGCCGCAACCTCTCTATTGTTGGCCATAAAGTTGTATCATTTATTACTTCGATGTCTATATCGAAGTGTCTTTCTATACTATCTCTTATCTTTTGAATTTTCGCAATCCCTTTTTTCAGTAGCATTTTCAAGACCTCTGGGCTCCGTCGGGGCCCTACGCGGTCGCTTATTCCGCCGCTGGTTGAATATCCACACAGGTCTCCTTCCCACGGGGTTCAACCAGCCTCTACCATTTATCATTTCCAGGGTGAATAATATTGGTAGTGGCTGAAAAAAGCTAGCGAAAAAATCAAAGAAGTCTAGTGTAAGATCAGATATCCCTTGTGTAAATTTTAAAATCAAATGGTAAATCTTGATTCTATATTTGTTGTACAAAGTTGTCTATTGTAAAACATAAGTATTATTTTCAAACAAACACTAATGTCATTCATTGCAATTGAAAATGAATATTGCAAATGTATATTATTTTACTTCATAATATATGCAAGCTTTTAATTTCTTTCAGTGAAATATTTTATAAATTTTTACATGTTAGTGGCAATGACCAAAAAGGTTGGAAAGCAGTTTTATAGTAATTTTTCGTCTCCGTTATTTTATATTGTTTTATTTATTTATTTATTTTATTGTTCTCAGTCAAGCTCATTGAAACAATGTTAAATTTCCATCAATTTAATGCATTTCCTAATTTGTATATCCCTTCATTTTAATTTTTTCTTTTGTCAGAAATGCAAATTGCTGATTACCATATAGACCAAGATTAGTATATTGTATTGATTACTATATTGTATTGATTGTTTTGTTTTATAATAAATGTATTTAATGAATTTGTGCTTCTTTAGTAATATTACTATATTGTATTGATTGTTTTGTTTTATAATAAATGTATTTAATGAATTTGTGCTTCTTTAGTAATAATGTAATATTCTCAGTGTTAAATAGTCAAAATTTCAAATTAACTTACACTTATCATGATACAGTAAATAATTTTCTTTTTTTTTTATCTATTAAGATTTTACATCTTTGTTAAAAAAAAATTCTTAACTGTATGCTACTAAACAATTTTATCGTTTATAGATTAAAGAGGGGTGGGCGAAAACTGTAAACTGCCGGGCTGCAATTTTTAATTATATTTCAAATTTACTTAATTTAAAATATGTGAAATTAGCAGTGGCTTGACCCTGTACATCATACTTTTCTTTTAACAATAGAGTCGTGCCGGT
The DNA here is from genome assembly GCF_000671375.1 of Centruroides sculpturatus. Classification (NCBI taxonomy): domain Eukaryota; kingdom Metazoa; phylum Arthropoda; class Arachnida; order Scorpiones; family Buthidae; genus Centruroides; species Centruroides sculpturatus. Next base: position 416,017 of record NW_019384299.1, on the reverse strand, counting down.
CACCTATCTAACTCCTTTTGGGGGAAAATTTTGCACTGAAATAACGTGACTTGTGGTTTGCATCAGAATTCCTGTATATTTAATCGGGGCCTCCTTCCCCTGGGGTTTTCATATTTGATCTGGTCTCTCGTCTAGCTAAGTCCGTTCTCGAGACCAATGGAAGACAGCCAGACAGACGGCAACAGTGAGGATTTCTAGGTTTACAATGTTTACAAATCGCAGCCCGATCACACCGCACATTTCGTCGACATGCAAATACAATAAGTGAAAGAAGGGCAAAGAAGAAAGCGGCACCAGTGTTCGGGAATACAAGAAATTTTGTTGAAATAAAAACATTGTGGATTGAAAATTCAGTTTGAAAACGAGTTTTAAATTTGAATGCCGACATTCGTTACTGGATGGCGAGATAAAGACGAAATGTAATTTCGGAAGGAAATCTAAGACGATTTATGGAAGAAACTTTTAAGAAATTCGTAGGAGGAAAACCTTCCAGACGGACTTGAACTAAAAGTTTTAAAATTCGAGAAGCCGCTTTGTAAATAAATGGTTTAGAGCTGTAAAACACCAGCAATAAACGTGCAGAATTTTTAACAAA